>NW_002476224.1:0-401284 GCF_000189635.1 Tetrahymena thermophila SB210
CCCCAACCCCAACCCCAACCCCAACCCCTTATTTTTAAAATTAATTAGAACTAAATTTTATAAATAAATTTTTAATATATATTAAATATACTCAAAAACAGAATTCGTATTTTAATAAATTTAATCATACTTTCAAAATTACTAAGTAAATATTTTGGGTAATAATTAATATATAATTATTCAATTAATGTTTTACAATACATTTTTAAAATAATTTAACTTTTTCAATTTGAAATTGGATAATATTAATTAAATTTCTAGCAATTTTTAAATAAATTAATTTATCTTTTTCAAAATATTTATTTCGATGAGATTTTATCAAAATTTTACTTTTTAATTTTTCTGTTTTAATAATAGATTAATTAAAGTAAAATCATTTATAATTATATTATATAAACATTTTGAAAAAAACTAATTTAAAAATAAAAAAGAAATATAAAATTTGAAAATAAATTTAATAAATATAATTAAAGCGTATCATTTAAATTCGTGTTAAAACATTAATTCAGCATATTGTGAGTTAGTTTCATCTAATTCTTTAGCTAAATCTAGTAAAATATCATCTAATAATTTTTCAGTAATGGAAGCAAAAGCATTCATATTTTTCTTTGTATAATGATCTAATTTTTAGGTTTTTCTTAAAAATTCGCTTCTTTTTTCAAGGACATTTACAATTACACCAAGACTTAGTTCAACTTAGATATTTTCAAACTAAATAATTGTAGGATTAGCAATAAAAGCTTTGTATTCATGAGGAGTAGTATGCCTCAAATTCAAAAATTCTTGTTTTGTAGTTTTTTATTCTTTCATTCTATCTACAATTTCACATTATTCATAAGCCATTTCTCTAAATTCTTCTAAGTAGTCATTTACTAAGCATTCACGAGTTATTTTTTCTGAATGATTTTGGTTTTTAGATTCCTCAACTGTTAAAATACCAACCATTTCTAAAAGTAAATCATCTATTAATAATTCTATTATTTTTTAATGATGCACTTTTATTAATTTAGTAGTAGCCCTTCCTATTAAATTGCCGCTGAAGACAGCATTTCTCTTTTATTATTCAGATTATATTTTAATTGGCTCAATTCTTTCATCTAGATTACTTAAAGCCTTTTCAACAGCATTGTAATTTTATTTATCAACTAACTTTTCTCTTTTCATTTATTTTATTGACTCATGTATTTCATACTATCTCCATGCTTCTTATTAATTAATTTCTAATAGTTTATCATAGTGATCAGATTCTTGTGAATGATCTACAAAATTTCTCCTTTAAGGTCTACTAATATTTGAATAAGATTCTTAAGAACGGTTTCTAGAATGAAGTATTCTATTATCATAATTATTTTCTCTCCTTGGATATAAATCTAAACCACTTTTATCTTATTCTTAAAGCTCTAAATCTTCTTATTAAAAGAAATTATTTCTAAATTATAGCTTTTACTAATTATTCTCTGCCTTATTTTTCATATCTGTTAGCTTTTAGCTCCAAGTTTCAGATGATATAGCTTAGCGTTCTTTCGAAAGAGATTTATTATTTCTTTCTTATGAATGTTATGAAAGGGATCTTGATTTATTATTACCCTACAAAGCTTAAGCCTTACTTAAGTCTTTTTTATGTGTTCTAATAATTTTAACCTACTCTTGTAAAAATTTGTTTAAATTTTTCTACTCCTCTAGCTTTTAATACTTTTCATCTAAATACTGATTATATTCCTATTATAAAAAATATTTATTTTGAATTTGAATAATTAATTAATTTATTATTTTAAGCAAATAAATAAATAAATACTTAAAAATTTTTAGAATCTTTATCCATTTAAGCTTTTAAGTTTTATATTTCCAATTAGCTTTTCTTTGAAATTTCAGCACCTTTCACCATATTTTCTAATAAAAATGATAGAATTAGAAAATTTAAAAAGAGTTCTAATATTAAATATACCTGTATTAACAACTTCCTTTAGTTTTTATAATTATTGCTGGCTCTAATGAATCAATTTTAATTTTTATGAACTTTCACTTTTATGTTTTTTAGGAGGATTCTCTTTACCATAATCACTTCTTATAAATCTGGACTCAAGTTTTTCTTTGTATTAATCACGCTACACTACAGTTCTATCATTCCATCCTGGCTTATTTTCTAAATCTTAATCAGGACTTTTACTGTGCTTCACTCTTGCTAATCCTAATATTAATTTTTTAGGATTTTAACTATATTTTTCTGCCATCTCAGCTGATCTTTATCTAGATTTTTATGTTTATTTATATGGTTTTTTTAATCGTTCAGCTTTTTTAGCCTCCCATCTTTAATTATTATCATAGTTAATTGCTTTTTTATTCATATTTTTTAATTTTCAATATGAATTATATAATATTTGTATTTGTACTTAAAAAATAGATTCAAGTTTTTATTTAGTAAAAAATTTAAAATTGATTGTTTATTTTTAATTGTTTTAAATTAATAAGGTAGTAAATAGAAAAAAAAAATAAATTAATTGTTTGGTTGATAGTTAAATTTTGATGTTAATATCATGAATTCAAAATAGTTTAAATTGAAAAATATAGTGTTTTCATTTTAATCAAATAACTAACTATATAAAATAATAATAAATCTTTTTAATGAATGAGAATCCAGTCCAATATTTGGTTAAATTATTTTGTTTTTATTTAGTAAAATAAGATATGACAAATTAGTTAAAATATTGACAAACTTTTTTTAATCAAAAAATAATACTTGTTAAAATTAATAATAATACCTAAATTTTTTTTATTCTTTAAAAAAAATCTAAAATGATTTCAATCAATTTTTTAAAGCAAGCTACTACAAAATAGACATTTTCTTTATTTAGCAAACTTTCATAAAATATTTCTTCAATTAAAGAAAGACAAAAATATTTTATAGTAGAGTATAAATATGTTTAAGACACATATTATAAGAGGAGTAATTTGATTGTTAAAGCTATTTTCTTTTTATCAATTTCAAAAATCATCTTTTATTATAAGTACCATATAGATAAGATCATGATAAGTGGGTTTAAAAGATGGAAGAAAAAGGAAACTAAATAGTAGGAGGATCATATTTTCCTTTGGATGGCGCTACAATAATTTTCAATTGCGATGAATAACAAGTAGTAGAAAATTTTGTGAAAAATGTAATAAAAAAATTGCCTTTATCATAAAAAACATAATTTACTTTATTGAACAAAAGGATGTATATGTAAAGCAAGGATTGGTTGAAAATTACAAAATCACAGAAATAGAAAGAAAAACAAAAGATGAATTATAGGAAATTTCAAAAATTTTTGGTTATAAATGAAAAAATGCGAAATTAAATACCCTAATAAATAAAAATGGAGTAGTTCTACTGTACATAGATTTATAAAATAAAATTAATCTAAGATGAGAAATAGAAAATTCCTTGTATTTCAAATATTATTTAGCTTCTATTTGCGTTTTTAGATAGATAGTATAAAATCCAATAAAAATAATTATAATTTATTCTTTTAATTATATGTGAAATAGAAATTTCTTTTTCAAACTATTGATTCAATATAAATAATATCTTTGCTAATAAATGTATTAATTATAATAATAACAACAAATATAATTAACTTTTCTTCATTATTTTTAAAATAATTCAAAATCAATTAAAACACTCAAAAATTATGTATAAAATAGATATTAAATTTATTAAAAATAAAATTATTAATTCCAAAATCAATATTCTATTGGCTACAACATGATTTTTATAAATTTAAAGATTTATTTATTATTTCTAGTTATTAATTAAGTTAAAATTATTGCAGGGATTAAATATTTTTTATTTTTATTTATTTATTTAATATATAATTATTAATTTTTATAAAAAAATATTTTAATAAAAAAATTATCAACAACTTATCCTATCTTATTTATCTTTATTTATCTTTGAAAATTTGTATTAATTAATTATAAGATTATTAATTTATTAAATTTGAGTAAAAATTATTTCTAAGTTAAATAATAACTTTACAAATAGTTATATTAAAAAATAAATATACTTTAACAAAAAATTGAGTAATTTAAAATTATTAACATTATTTATATATTTTTGATTTTATTTTAGATAAAACTTTTGATTTTTTTTCCTTTATAATTTCAATCTAACCCTTTATAAGTTATGTAATAAGGAATCATTGAAAAGTTTATTATATTGAGTGCTATGAATGGTGAGAAATTCTTCTTCTCAATCAAATGAGCCCAAGTAGCAATTGTAAATTCCCTGTAGTCATAAAGTCCATTATGTCTAGAGGAATCAACATGTGGTCTAAATACCACGTTTTCTTCTTATAATTAATCAAATTATTCAACCATCATGTTATTAATTTAGTCTGACATTGTTAAGCAGAATAAACCAATTTCATGAGGTACTTTTTCATCAGCTGATTTAGTAACATAAAAATAGAAGCAGAAAGGAATTTCTCCAGTAGATATTGAGAACATTACTAAACCATACTTTTGCTCTTCAGATTAAAGAACTTATTCTTTAAACTGATTCATCTCATTAAGTATTTATTCTAAAGTTTCACTTTGTAATTCTTAATAATCTTAAATGTTTACTGCAAATTCTTTATGATTACAATATTGATCAAGAAGTGAATTGAATTTTTCAGTGACTTATTCTTCATTTGTTTCTAATTCTGTGTAGAAAAGCTCTAAACTGAGTTGGATATAGAATATTCTATCAATTGTGTTCTGATCTATTTTTATCTCAGCAATATCAGACATAAATTCATATACAAGTGGGAAGAGCATACACATATATTATAAATAATGCTCTTACTCATATATTTATAAAATCTTCAAAGTACTATCTTCAACTTTGACAGGAGAGGCTTAAAATTCATCTAGTCCTAATGTAAAAGTGAAGAATCTATGGAATTCATTTAGTTGTTAAATTAGCTATTCCTCATTTTCATCAACCATATAAAAATAAGATACAGTTTAGTTCATTAAATTAACTTCTATAAGTTAAAATCCGATCTAAATTAAAAATTATTGTTTTAATGATAAAAAATTATTTTATTAAAATAAATTTAAGGATAATTGAATTTTTATTTACCGAGTTAGCTTCAAGAGGGAAATAGAGTTTAGTAGTTGGGGCAAAGCCAGTCATTTTAGTATTTTCGTAATATATTTTTTGTATTTCATCACCATATTCTTCAACTAGCTATTCGAACTCATTTTGTTAATTAATATAAGCTTCGTAAAGATCAAGTAGCTTCATACTTTCAGGATAATCAAAGAGGAAAACTTATAAATTTTAAATATATTCTTCATAAAGACGAATAACATAATCGTAGCTATTATAATTTGATAGATTAGCCTTGTGAGATCTGCCAAAACGTGTCTTTTTAACATATTCATTTGTCTTCTAAATCAAGTCATATGTAAGTTCCATGTTTTACAACTCTCTTTCTTATTCAGCTTACATTATTTATTCCATTTATTCTTGAGTCATTTAGCCAGGATTTTGGTCCTGTTAATGTTCTTCATCTTCATCGTCAAAATCATAGTCATACTCATTTTCTTTAGATTTTTGAGGAGGAGGGTTATTTTTTTGAGGTTATTTTTCAATATCTTGCTTGAAATCTTTTTCAAGATCACCTTGTTAATCATCATCTTCATCATCAAAATCTAAATCATAATCAAAGTTACTTTGCTTTTTATTTTTATCTTGTGCAGGTTGTTAGGTAGTTTGCTTAGCTGTTGTAGCGGTAGTAGTTGGGTTGGTTTTAGATATATTATTACCTGATTTATCATTCTTATTATTAGAAGTATCACCCATTAAAACATCTATGTCTTCTTCAATGTCTTCGAAATAATCAATATCTGACTTTTTATCTGATTTCTTTTATTCTTAGACTTATTAAGCAGGTTTCTAATCATCTTTTTTTTTCTTATCTGAAAAATCATCAAATTCTTCAAAGTCATCTTCATAGCTATTTTAGATATTGCTTCTCTTGGAATCTTCAGCCTTTTTAGTATTGTTTGAAAGACTAGGCAAATTTGTTTTAGCAGGAGGTTATTCTGTTTTTTTTTTATCTTCTAAATCATCATCGTCAAAATCATCAAAGTTGTCATCTAAATCTTCAAAATCATCATATTTATCATTTTTCACTTTTGACTATATTGGTTCAGGTTTTTTAACGTTATTATTTACATTTATAGCACCAGCTGTCGCTGTAGCAGGTTTATTTAATTTACCAGTAAAATCATTAAAATTATCACTGTCTTCAGCTATTTCTTCATATAAATCATCTTGGTCAAATCCTTTAGTGTCTGTTAAAAAACAAATATTATTTAAATAATAACATTTTGAAATCTAAAATACTTTTTGATGTCTCGTTTGCTTTTTTATTTTTAGAATTATCTTTTCCTAAAATCTCATCATAGTCATCAATATCGAATTCATCTTTATATTAGCTTCCAGACTCCTCTGAACCACCTATATCATCATAATTAAAACCACTACCTTTTTAACTATTAAAATATAAAATTTAATTGCTATCTTTGTATAAACATTTATTTATTTACTCCTTTTTATTCTATTCTTCCTTTTATTTTTCTTCTAAAATTCTCTTTCTCTCCTTTTCTTCTTCTTCATATTTAGCCTTTTTAAGTCTATCTTCTTCTTCTTTTTTTAAGCGTTCTTGCTCCATTTATTCTTTACGTTTTTGTTCTTCTAACTTTTTCTTTCTTTCTTCCTCTTCTTTTTTTAGACGATCTTACTCCATTTATTCTTTTTTTTTTTATTCCTCTATTTTTTTAATTCTTTCTTCCTCTTCTTTTTTTAAACGATCTAACTCTTGTTATTTTTTACGTTATTCTTCCTCTTCTTTTTTTTTAAGTTCTAATTCCTCTGTTAATTTGTTATAATATTTAATATTAAAAATATTTATTTAAATAAGCTGTTTAATTTATATAATAGATATTAAAGCTATTAACTAAATTTTATGAAACATATAATAATAAAAATTCAAAAAATTAATATAATGTAAATTAAATTAAAATTTGTATTTAGAGGAGATTATGATGTTGGTAGTTTAATGATTATTATATAAATTTTTATTAATGAAAATATATTACCTTAAATTTTTTTCTTTCTCATTTCTTCTTCTTGCTGTTATTAAATCTTTTTTCTTTACTCTTCTTCTAACCTCTTTTTTTATTCTTCTTACTATACTCTAAGTTACTCATCTCTAATTCTCTATTCTTCCTTCCTCTTTTATTCCTCTTACTCCTTTTTTTTTTTAAGCTCTTCCTATTAGATTCTAAATTATTCATCTTTAATTCTCTATTCCTCTTTTCTCTTTTATTCTTCTTATTCCTATTTTTTTTTTAATTCTTCTTATTCGATTTTTTTTTACTAATCCCTTTTTTTCTGCTCTTCAATTCTTTTATTTTCTTCCTCTTCAGCTTTTTTTCTTTTTTCTAATTCAGCTTACTTTCTTTTTTCTTGTTCAGCCTATTACTATAATTTTCTTTCTTACTCAAGTTGCTATTTTCTTTCATCTTCTTCTCTTTATTTTTTTAATTCTAGATCTTTTTGTCTTTTAAGCTCTTCATCTCTTTATCTTCTATTTTCTTCATCTTAAAGCTTTCTTTATTTTAATTCTTCATCTTTAGCTTTACGTTGTCTTTCTTCTTCTTCTCTTTGCTTTTATTTTTCTTCATTTTATCTTTATTTTTTATAATCTTCTTCTCTTTATCTATCTAACTCTCTTTCTCTTCTTTCCTTTTCATCTCTTTTTAAGTATAAAGTTCAAATTTTAACTAATTTTTAATTTAGTTTATAAAATTTACAATTATCTCATCTGAATTCTTTATTAAAACTCTGCTTGCTCTTATTCTCTTCTCTCTTGGAATTTTTTAGAGGTGCTTTCCACCATTCTTTGTTTTTCTAATTACATTCTCTCCCTCTCTTCTTTGTATTATTGCTCTTTCATGTAACGAATTTCCTCCTATTCTTCTTTTAGCTTTCTTTCTTTTTCAAGTTCTTCTTCTCTTTTTTACTTAATGGTTTAAAGTAGTTTATCTGCTAAACCTTTTAGAGATGAAGACTAATCGTAATTTCTGTCATCATCATCATATTAATCATAGTTATTATCCTTTTTAAAATATATATTAAATATCAAGTAGCAATTTTGCTATTAATATTACCTTAACAGGGTACATATTTCTCTCTTTGTCTATCATCGGTTTTGTCATTAAGTTAGCTATTTGTGATGAGAATTCTTTTGTTTTTTAAAATTGATTATCTTTCATGGCTTTTCTTTATTCTTCTCTCTATTTTTCCTAGCGAGCCAAGTCAGCAGCAACATTATGTAAATGATAATTAGTTTAGTTATTTTTCAATTATTTCATTAACGTGCTTTCGAGATTTGTATCGACATTTTATCTGTTATGATCAGAAGAGAGTGATTTCTCCAAAACTTAGAATTAGTAAAGGATAAGTTCACTCATATCTCCTTTATCCTATTAAATTAAAGTTAAATAATTTGATTACAGTAGTTTAATTATCTTACTTATATGATCTTTTCTTATTAATTGAGATCATAGACAGCCTTACTTAAAATACCTTAAAGGATATCTTTATTAATATCTTATTCTTTTTATTTATAGTAAATAATATCTGAAAGGGCATCTTTGATATCTTCGTAGAACTATTATGTGTTGACCATGAATTTTTCTAAAAGTAAAACAGTCTAAGAGTTTTCTTCAAAGAGAGTAGGGGAGTTTTTGAGATATTCAATATTCATTCTGCCTGTCAATACTTCCATAAAAAGAGGATCATTTTTAATAGTTAAATATTTGCTTTTAATTTTATTCATCTTATCAGTAATAGTTTTATTTAATGAAAGCATTTCTTCACTCAATTCTAACTCATTCTTACCTAGTTATTTAATTTTAGATTTATATAAAAATAGATTAATTTGTTTTACCATTATTGACAATAGAATTGTAAATGGTTCTATAGAGTTTTCTTCTTTCTCTTTAAAATACACTTCTTACTAGTTGTTTTAAGTCAAACTAGTTTTAGGTAGACTTGTCTTTGAGAATATCATGGAACTTCTCTGTAACAATTTACTTTTTATTTAAAAGGACAGGATAAGTCCTATCAAATTCATCCGAATATTAAGAAATGAGGGATGCAACGTCTAACTAAATATAATCAGCAAAATTTATTGTTTTTACTCCTTCTCCATTTTCATAGAAATAAGTGCATGCTTCAAGGATTTTACCACATTTAAGAATTGATTTGTTGAGAATAGTATTTAAATCACTTTTTAAGAAAGAATATAATTTAATAATAGTTTCAATACAACGTATTATTTAAGCATCATAATAAGTTGAGTTTTCTCTGGAAACAAATAAATCATTCAATTTATTTGAAATTTCAATAACACCTTACTTAACAACTGATCTAAAATTCCAAAACTCGTAATCATTTCTCAAAACACTTGTATCAAAATAGTCTGCAGCTAATCCTCTTCCCTAAATTACAGATTCATCAAAAGATTCAAAGAATTTTTCTACTCTTTTATCTAAAGTAACTAAGAATCTATCAAATATATCCTTAGGTGTATCTCCTTTATGCAGTAAATGATAAAAGCTAGATTCTAATCCTGAAAAACGCTATTCTAATTTTTTCAAATTTTATTCAAATTCTTAAAATCCATTAACTAAAAAGCCTCTAAGCTCCTTTGTAGAAAAGAGCTTATAGGGCTCATAGTTGCAATCTATTGTAACATCTCTTCCAAAAAATTTTTCAACATTAGCTTTTTTATAAACTTTGATTCTATCTAATTGAATTTCATTAATTTGATCTGAATTTTATGCTGCTACATGTGTACTTGTATTGTTAAATTTGCGAACAATCTGTGTAGTATTCATTGTTTTTTAAATTTAAGATTATTCAAATACATTAGTATTATAGTAAGAACCATCTAATGGGTTTACTTATTTATAAGAAGTTTAAAGTTAAGCGGGTAATTAATTGGCAACTGTCGAAGTAGCTATAGTCGGTGCTTATATAACTCTTGGAGGTGAATAAGATCCAGTTTAGATTGAAACAGGACGCTAATCTATAAAATTATTATAGGAAATAGGTGTAGGAACTGTCAAAACTGAAGATCCAAGAGGTCTAGATGAAGGTATACTTGACAACCCAGCTTATGGATGTAAATATTAAGTTCCTCCAATAATACCAGGATAACTTACTTATGAGCGGGTATATGAACTAGTCTAGGGAGGTAATCTAGAAACATATTACTATTGAACTGGTATTTATGTAGGCGCATAAACTCTAGGAGGAGAATATGAAGTTCTATTGAATCCACTACTTGATCTCATTTACTAAAATATTTCTGAAGCTATAAACTTTTATTGTCTTAGATTTGGCTATGTTCTTCTTGACCTATTAATGGACAATCAAATATATCTAGTTGTTATTTTATTATATCTTTTTAAAGCTTGATTTGAGTTATATTTATTTATTTGTTTAAATTATTTGTTTGGTATAATTTTTTGCTTGCTTATTTTCTTCACTAATTCAAAATTTATAAATCTTATTGCTTTGAAATGGTATTTATTTAATGCATTTGTAATGAAATTTTGTATAATATAAATAAATAATTACAAATTTTATTAAACTGGCTGGTCGATCTATTAAATAAATTATATAAAATAAACAAACAAACAAACAAAATAAGATTCTCTCAATTATTTAAAAAATTTGTTGCTAAAATCTCTATTTTTAATTTAATTTTCAAATTTAATTAATCTTTGTTAGATTAAAAATTAATTTTACCAATCATTTGAATGAAAATAAATAACTAAATTCTGTAAAAAATTTTAAGTTTCTTAAATTTTATTTTTTGATTGATTAGCTACTTTAATTAAACATTTTTTTCTGAGGGGATTATCTCCTTTCAGAAGTAGTTTTACAATCAATACATCATTTTGTTAAAATATTCATTAATTTTAATAAACATTTACAAAAAATAATTTAATACAAAAGCATTTTATATTAAAACTTATATTTTATTTACAAATAGAGAGAGCTAATTAATAAAGAATAAATTATTGACTAAATGAATATTATATAAATTAATAAAGCTAAAAGATGATAAATTTTATATATTTATTTGATCATATTGTTTAATTTCCTAAATCAAAATCTTTAGGCAAGTCAAACTTTCTAAAATGATGATATTTCTTTTTTATTTCTCTTATTTATTTATCCTATTTTTCAGCATGTAAAGTAAAATTTTATTTAAATTCTGATAGCTTCTCCAACAATTCTGGTTTAGATTTGCTTTTAGAAGTTTCAAAAACATACTCAAGAATGCTAAGAGTTTCCATGCTTTATCTTTTTATAAGTTATTCAAAATCATTATAATAATTCATGCAATTTATTCCCTAAGGTAGATTTCCTGGAATTTGCTAATCGTAACTTGTGTTTAATATAACCTGAGAATTATTATTAAAATATGTGAACTCGGTTGGGTTTATATCAAGAGAAGGAATCGATTAGTTATTTTTATGTAAGTTAAAAATATCTTAATCAAGTATTGAGATTTTAGATGCTTTTTTCTAGGTATTTAAGCCTTTCTTTTTCTTTTTGGGCTTATTTTAACTATTTACATTGTTTTAGAAAATATTTTTATTCATATCATTTAAGAATGTCTCTCTAAACTCTCTTTTTTCTGGTGAAATATTAGAATTATAATTAAAATATTAAGCTTTATTATGAGGAACAGGATTTTACAAGTAAATTTTCCTTATTTATTTACTTTTCATATTTTATTTATATCGTTACTCATAATTATCTATTTTCATACCAGATGGACCATTTCTTTAATAAGTATTTAATCTTGTACCTCTTGTATTTTAAATACTTGTGGGAATATAAATATTGTGATGTTCATTTGGAGCAGTGCTATTATATATGTCTTCATCTTCAGTATATTGCTAAATACCTAAATCACTTTTATTTAGAGCATCTTTGTTAAAAGTACTTCCATACTTTTTGTACTAACTAGAAGAGCTTCTATGATTTCTCCTAGGAATATCTACTGATTGATTCAAATTCCTATTAAACATTGAATAAATTTGATTAATTTTATTTTTAAAACTGTTTTAGTAATATTTATCAAAGCAAAAATCTATCTAAACAGATCATAAAATACTTGTCAAACTACTAAACCAAAAAAATATCATTTATTAGATACGATTAAAATAAAACAAAGCATCCATTTGCTTATTGATTGATTTGTAATCAACGATTTAAAAATATGATTGGTTATTGATACTTAAAAAGAAGTATTTGAAAATATTTAATTTTGTGGTTAATGAAGCATTTATTTATTTTTATATTTAATAAAAGAGTGAGATTGAATGATGAATAAAGCAGTAAGCTCTTATTCATATAATCAAAAAGAATTTAATAATTACTGTTAAATAGGAGGTAGAGAAAATTGTTCAGGAGTTTGGCTTTGATGTTATTAATTTGCATACTAGTTAGGATTTTAAGAGGCAGGGATGCTTGTTGATCTTTATTCTTTTATATAAGGTTGAAAATTGTTTATTTCCGTTACCTCTAAATTAGAGCCTTCATTAAATTTTGTAAGACTGTTGTTATTGTTTGATTACTAATTTTTACTTGATAAAGGATGATTTTATTCGTGATCTTTTTGATAGTTATTTAACTATTATTTACTACTTTCAATCGTATTACCAGGTCTTCCCTTTTAAGGAGATATATAATTTGAGTTGGAATGCTTGTAGGCAGGTGTTTGAACATTTTTTTTCTTTATTATTTAATTTTATTATTGAGTGTTTTCTATATTGTGCCCATTCATTTCTGATTTGTGCCTTTTCTTCAGAGTATCTATTTTCTTTCTTAACTCTTCAACTGTCTATGAAGCCCCATTTTAATACATACTAATATCTTCCAAAAAATTGACATCTTCTACTGGCTCAGGTTCTTTTCCTCCTGTTCTAGAAATTCTTTATCGACTCACTTGATAGTTTCTTGTTTTTACTAACATTTCATCTATTTTAGATCTTTATTCTGTAAGTAGTTTTAAGATATTTTAAAAATTTCCATTATTTTCTAATGGAAACTCCTTTTGCTTTTTTGAACTCTCTATTTATATATATTTATTTTGATTCTCCATTATTAATTTATCTAAAATATTAAACCTAACTAACAATACTTTGAATAAATAAATGAAAATAATTACTAATTGATTGATATTTATCAAACAATTTGATAATTAATTTTTAGATTAAAACAAAATATTATTATTTTTCTGCAAATACATTAATCTTTAATTATAAACTGATATTTATTTACAATTAAGTTGGTGTTTATTTTCTAATATAATTTACTTCAAACAAACTTTGTTAGAAAAAAAAATATTTTAAACTTTCACAAACAATTTTGCTATTTCACAAATTTAGAATCATTAAAAAATTTAAATATTTTGTTTTATTGTATTTTTTTTTGCTTTAGATATAATATTTTTACCATTTAAATTCTATTTAATCAGCAAAAAGATTTGTTTAGACATTCTTTGCCTGAAAAATATTTTTAAAAGTTAATATTTTTATTTTTTTATTAAAAAGAATTATTATTTTTTAAAAGTATTATGTTCTCTATTATTTTTTTTTATTTTTTTTATTTTATTTTTCTACAATTTAATTTTTTTGAAAGTTTCTTTCTTATTTTTAAAGAATTTTCATTTACAACTTACTTTTGTTATTAATTATCAAAAATATTTCTTATTTTACTCTTAACAATTTGATAATTTATTTTATAATTAATTAAACAAATAATTATAATTATAATTATTGAATATTATTTCAAGTCTAAGTTAAAAAACTCAAAACATTTTGTTAAATATATAGCTTAAACCAAATATCTTTAATTTTATATTATTATTATGAAAATATGAAAAATAATTAATTAAGTATTTGGTCTTTTTTAATTCAAATGCTCTAATATAAATAAATGTTCTAAGATATAATTTCATATGTCAGTTTCAAAACCAGATATCTCTGAAAACATACTACTCATCATCTATTTAATTAAATTGAATAAGAAAAATATATTAAATGATATTTTATATTTACATTTGCTACATCTGATTTGTATGGACCTTTAGGTTTTACAGATTACTTTTATTTACCTTTAGACATTTGAGAATAATTACTTTGATTGAAAGCTTAACTGATACTAAATTATTCAATTTAATTATTAAAATCATCTTCATTAAAATCATCATCCATTTCATCTTCCTTTAGTAAATTCTTTTTCTAATTTTATTTTTACTTTTCTTTTGATATCTTTTAAATTTTATAACTGTTATTTTCATCATCATCATTATCTTCTTCTTATTAGTCTATTTCTTAGTTTTTAATTTGAGTTTTACTACTTGCTTTTTCTTTTACTTATTTCTATGTTTATTATTTTTTAGAATTTTCAGCTATTGATCTTGTTGAGGTTTATTTACTTTTGATATCATTTTTTTCATCTTCTTCATCAGCATTTTACTATTCAGCATTTTGCTACTCTTCAGGTTCTTCTTAATTTTCTTAATTATTTTCTTAATTGTCCTCTTACTCTTATTATTCTTCTTCTTAATTATCTTCGTGCTCAGAATTTACTTCTGGTTCATTTTCAATTATATTATTTGTTTATTATTTGCTTTCTTTTGCAGAATCTATTTTTTTCTTTGAAACTACTTTTGCTGTCGTAGGTCTTTTAAAAGTAGGATTTTATTCTTTTTCATACTTTTCTTGCATTTATTATCTAGCTTATTAACTTTTTTTTGCAAGCTCTATTCTCCTTTGATCAGCTGTAACTGCTGTTTTAGGTCTCAAATTTAATTTGCTTTCATCAGTATGAGGTTAACAATTACCTGTTTCTAATTCCCATTCATCTACTTAAAAGTCATAATTTTAAATTTTAAGGTAAAAACCTTCATGAACTGCAGGATTTTATTTTGCTTTTTCTAGCATTAATTTAAGTTCATCATGAGAGTATTTTTAAACACCAGGAATTTTCATATGCGGAGTTTATAATTCAACAACTGTCATATTATGTTTAGGCATCTATGGTTTAGTCTGTTACTATAAACTTGATTTAGGAGCATTTTATGTTCCCTTCTACATTTTATAAAGTTTAAATGATATTCTTTTTTTCTTTAATTTTTCCAAAAGTTGTTTAAATGTAGATATTTTAAAAAATTAATAATTGCTATCAGAAATTCATAAATTGGTCTAATTATTACTTCAAAAAAATTTTAAATTTCTTTAAATTTACATATTAATTAAAATAGATTTTAATTTTTACCATAACAAAAACCAAAAAAAATAATAAATACTAAAAATCCATTTGAATAATTCCTTTTTTATTATGAAACTTCAGAAGATAATTTTTTCTACTTTTTTCAAGAGTAATTATTATTATTATTATCTTTATGTCTTAAGAAGATAATTTAGGAATAATAATAAACAAAAAAAGTTAATTACTAAAATTAAATAAAATAATATTAATATTTTTCTAATGTATTATCATATTATTTTAATAACTAAAAATCTAACATTTTACCACAACTTAATTAAATTAAAACAAGTTTAAATAAATATTTTGTGCAAAGCTCATTACTTTTTAATAAATAAATAAGGTTTAGCTTTAAATAAAGCCTTTTATTTTTGAGATGATTTATTGAAATAAAGGTCAAAGATAAAATAAATTTTTTTAATTTTAAGTAAGTTTATTTGATTATAAAAGTTCATATCATATATATAGTTTAATAAAATGTTACTTGTTTTATTTTATATATTTATAAACTGCTTAGTAAATATTAACTTTTTGTTAAAATAAGATTTTATTTACATACAAATTTACAAAAAAATTTTATAAATTTTGAGCTCTTCAAAAAGTTCATTAAATTTTTGATTTTACTTGTATCTTTTCTTATGTAATTTCATAGCTTAAATGGTAGACAGTAGATATCAAAATAAAATATTCAGAGACATAGTAAGTAAACATTATCAAAAATAGAATAATTGGATGGCTAAATCCTGCAAATATGTTTAAAGAGAGAATTGAGTCAGATGCAATAAAGAAGTATCCTCCTAATAGAGCATAAATATAACTTTTAGAGGAAGTCTTTTCTCTAGCAGAAGCGATTACAGCATGTAAAGAAATCAAGATTATATAGACAGCTAGAGGAGTTACCATGAATTATTAAAAGTTTGGTAAATTAGTGAGATATGAGAACATAAATTTGCCAATAATAAAATTGAGAGTAGTCAATGGTAGAGTAATCTTTAAAATTCTTTTTAGGTTAAACTAAACACTTTGAAGATAAGCAAAGATGAAACAAATATGAGATAAAGCAAAGCTTATTAGACCATACAAAAAGAAGTCAAGATTTTCTACAAGAAGAAGTGTATCACCTCCAACAGAAAAAAAAAACCCAGCAGCCATTATATATTTATAATTTGATTTTTCTTTCGCTTACAAAGTTAAAGTATAGATGCACATTATTCCTACAACAGATGGCTTTAGAAAATAATTTAAAAACTTATAGTCTAAAACAACAACTATCCATTAAAGGACCATTAAAATCTTCAGTACTAAGTAGATTTTATTATTATTGAATTAATTAATAGTATTCATATTCTACTTTTTTAATTAATTTAAGCTTATTTAGTTAGTTAATTTAAATCTTTTTACTAAATATTAATTGTAACTAAGAAAAATGAATCTTTAATAGACTATTTTATCTTTCTTTTTGTAGATATGAAAGTAAATATTTTTTCTAAATCAAAAATTAGTAAGTAAGTTGATAGATTTAGAAGAAATTGTATAAAATTTAAGCAAATCAAAATGGAAGATAAATTTGATCACTTTTAAAATCTAAAAATAAATATTTAATAATTTATTATTCATTTTGATCTACAGATTATTTTAATGGTTTAATGAATAAAATTAAATACATTTTTGTTAATTCTATGCAACTAATAATTAAATTACTTAATGCATATTTTATTTACACTAATTATCAATAAAAATAGATTTTAAATTTAAGGCTATAAAACATTTAAAAAATGAAAATATTTAACAAAATTTATGTAATCAAGTAGGATATAATGGGTGTATATATAGCAAAATGCCATTCAAAAATTTCGTCGTTTGGAAACGACTAGATAAGTGAATGGCATTTATTATTTTACATTTAAATTTATTTAATTGGCTTCTTAGCTGAGTAGAAAGAAAAAAAGTTCATTAAGTAATTAAATTTTATTATATAAAAATATATAATAGAAAATTACACAACTGCCCCACGGGGCATACATTAAATTTTTTAGATTGGGTCTGGGGCCGGTAAATATTTAAAAATTAATTATTGATCTCAAAAAAAAGTTTAATAAAATTTAATTAATACACACCTATTTATTTATTTTTAATGTTTAGATAAAATAAATTCAATAAATGTATTTTTTTGGCATAATCCTAGCCATATATATTTTTTGTTTATAAATAACATAAAAAATTAAATGAATGAAAACGATTTCATTTTGCTAAGGGAAAGAAATTTTAGCATGTTTTAAAGAGGTAATTTTTAATGTTTATTGATATTTCTTATTATTTTAATTTTTTCAAAACGTTTTCTATGTTGTATTTAGGAAAATAGATTTCATAATTTTAAATTTTATCTAATTCTATATCATATAGCTATTCTTATTCTTTTTTTGTGGTTTTCATTCTATACAATCTGCTCTCTTCTTTATCTGGTATTTAGCGCTATTTAGAGCTGGGTTAGACATCTAAATCTAATTTTTTACTCTCAATATCTTTTAAATTCTTTGATTATGTAGAGTTTGGAATTTAATTATTCATATTATAGCTTTGTAGTAATTAAAATAAGTCTTTTAAATCTATATTAATTTGTTATTATGGTTGAAAAACTGATTAAACTTGTTGTATACTATCAAACTGACTTGATACTTTATTTTAAGGATTATTTAGGTTTTTGAAGTTCATATCTAGATCCTAATTATAATTTTTAGAAAATCCTCCTCCACCTGATTACGAATCAAGATTTTTAGTGCTTTTCCTATCCCTTAATTCAATATCTTTATTTTCTCTGGAAACTTGTCTACCAATATTTCTTTTGCTTTACTGCTTTACAACTGTTATACTGTTACAGGAATCATTCTCTTAGCTAAATTTCCTACTTGATGCATTTATGTATCCTTATTAAAGTTATTATCTACTTATACTACCATATTTAGATGTTATGTTAACATTTTAATAAACTTATTAAGGTCTTAATTCTAAATCTCCTTAACTAGAAGATATATTGTTTATAGAAGTGAATGATCTTTACTTCTTTCTCTCTATTTACCCAGGATTTAAATTACTCGGAATTGATAAAATATTAGATTCTTAAGGTGCAATGATAGATTTAACATTTTAAATATCCATTTAAGCTATCTTTAACTGACTTTCTTTAATTTCCGGCAAATTAGATATAGATTTCGGAATATTACAATTACTGTAAACATAGTTTTCGGCTTACTTTTAAGGTGGTAAAAAACTCTCCTAATCCATTTTAACAGAGCTTGATAAGGAATTTGTTTTTTGTAATGGAAGACCACTTGGTCTATCTTCCTTTTGATTCCTATCGTCCTTTTGTTTTTTATCTTCTAAATTAGGATTAGATTGCTACTTTAACTGCTATGACTATAAATTTGCTTGACTGGTACTTTGCACAGAAACTCCTTAATGGTTTTCATTTTAAGTTTTTACATCTACTTCATCTTCATCATCTTCTTCATCATCATCTTCTTCTTCTGAATCAGTGTATCCAATAAACGATAAATCATCTTAGTAATCCATAAAGAAACAGTCAGCTCTTTCTCTAACTTCTTCATTCAAGAAGCGAGAATTAAAACGTGGTCTACTCTATCTCTAAAATGTACTAATAATTTTATCAATATCATTTAAATATTGCCTTATGATTTTTTATGGTTTGGTACCATAAAACAAATAAGGGCACTCATTTACACAGTGATTATATTAAGCGCACGAAAAGCACGAAAGCTGAAGTTTACTAAAATCTTTATTGTGTTGGAGTGAATCCTTAAGATAGCAATACATTTCAACTTGATCAGGGTATTTCTTTAGCATATCTTAAAAATCAGTTAAAGTAAATGAAAGGAGACTAGTAACTCCAATACTTTTAACACTAAAAGGAACATCATATTTTTCTAAAAAGAATTCTTCTATTCCAAAGACATCTCCGTTTACTAATTTCTGAATTTTAATTTATTTAAATAACCTAAAGTAACAAATAAAAACGATTTTACTTTCAATTCTGTTGGAGAGTCATCATTTTTGGCTGAAAATATTTTTACCATACCTGAGTTTACAAAATATATGTGAGGTTCTTTGTTCTATCCTTCTTCAAGGATTAGCTAATCAGGAGAAAGAATAGTCTCCTTTATTTTAGTAGCTAGAGATTCAATAAAGGGAGTAGAAAAATATTATTTGATTATCTAACATTTAACAATCGCTTTTTTATAAGCATCATATTTGATCTCTAATTGAAGGTAAGGTGACAAAGAATCTAAAGAAGATGCAGAGATATTTGTGTCTTAAATATTATCACTGTATGTATATTCAATATATTTTCTTGCTCTGCTTTATAAAGTTAAATCAGTGTTATAGAATTTAAAATATTTATTTATTTAGGCTAACTACTATAAAAACTAATCTCTTTTTAGCTTGAAATCATATAAAATATTACCTAATTTATAAAATTGTATTATTTAATATTTAAATATTCTTTTTAAATTCATAGCTATAATAAACATGGAAAAATAAAAAAAGCTAATTTCCTTAAATTTCAAAGAATACTTTTTTTAAATTTATTTTTTTTCTTTAACAATCACTAATCAATATAATATTATTCAAGAGTAATTTACCAATAGAATTTATAGTGTATCCAAATATACCACATGAAACAATCATAAAGACGATCATAAAGCAATATTCTATAGAAGTTTTAGCTGTATAATCTCCGTAACCGATTGTAGTCATCGTTACAACAGAAAAGTAATAGCTATGTAAGTATTATTCAAGATTACTAGACTAATCCAACTAAAAAGTAACAAGCCATCCTTCTCCAAATGACTTCTAATACAAACCCAAGTAAAGAAAACTGCATGAAAATATGTGGCAGAAGTATAGAGCTTGAGAGAAGAGAAGTATCAGAGAAATTATACCTAAGATACATGCAAAAAATAAATGTGTATTTTTTTATAAAAATGATAGATGAAATAATTTAAATATACCTGAAATATGAACTCTCAGTAAAAATTACTCTTTAAATATATCTACGATTCTAGTTGAGTAAAAGATTCTTAAAAAAAATAATAAGCTGCAAAAATTTGATTTAAAATATGTTCTATTTAGAGAAATAAGACTTATTATATCAATCACTAATCTTTTTTTAATGTAATTTTAAAGAATCTGCTTGTGCACTTCTATCTTATTTCCTTATTCGTTGTATTATGTGTTTGAACGAATGAATATATCTATACAGAAGACAAAGACGCAAACATACTCAAAGTAAATAGAAAAAAAAGGACCTCTTTCAAACCCAAAAGTAATCTATAAAGGGATATATATCATGTTGATTACAGCACACACAAATATGATTAATTCCCAAAAAACATAAAATTTTTAAAGCTGATTAAAAATTGGTAGAAATTAAAAGAGCTCAACTTCAAATTTTCTTATATAAAATGAGAATCTCTAATATAAATTTACTAAGCAACTAAAATTTTGTAAAGTGAATTTTTTAACTTTTTTATATGTTCTGAAAGAGAGGAATCTTTAATACTTCTGATAAGAGTATTACTTAACATAATCAGCATTTTAGTGCTAATGGTACACATTTGAAAAATCACAAGAAGGATCATTAATCGCATTTAGCTACCATTTTGTAAGTAGCTAAGGCCTAAAAAATAGAATTGCTTAATTCATTAATTGCCTCATTTTTCCAATGTAATAAATAATTTAAACCCAATTTTTAGTCCAAATCTATTTACGCTTATCAAGCATAACAACATTATTTCTTCTTTTATTCTTTTTCATTGAAACTATTTCCTAATCGTAAGTAGAAGTGTTTATATTCGCTTTATCTTGAATATTTTAAGAAGATTTCTTCTTTTAGTTATTTAAAAAAGTAAATTTTTAAGTTGACAACCTTTATGGAACATTTTTTAGTTCTTTATGTTTGTTAATTGCATTATTTATTTTTTTTTTAAAGTGAGATGAAGGATTAGCTTAACTAGAGTTATCTACATTAGCATCATCATCAGCTAGACTTCCGCTTGAAGCTATTGAATTACTCAGTTCACTTCTTTATCTTACTCTGCTTTACTATTTTGGAATAGGAAGTAATGATTGAGTGCAATCTAATGCTAAAATTTTATTAGTGCCAAATCCATTAGTAAATGATTATTCCTAATTTGATGGTATTTAACTGTTTGATTAGAAATTTTAATTATATTATTTAAATTCTTCAATTGAGGCTTGCATGCTAACCTTATTATGATCTTCTTTTTTACTAGAAGATAATCGTTTTTTTAACTCTTTACTTGCTCTTTTAGCGCTATCATCTATTTTCTTAAAACTTTCTGGAAATTTAGATAAATAATCATCATTATCTCCTGTTTTAGAAGCTTCTACTTAATTGTTAAAATTAAATTAGGGACCTCTTGTTTAAAATATATCCTAAAATAATCAATAAAAATGAAAAATATAGCTATTCTTTAATAATTTTAATTTAAAATATTTTACAACACCAGAAAACGTATATTAGACCGTTTGCTAGCTTTTAGCTTTCATGTAATTAAAAGGCTTTTTGATTTTTTTCTTTACTTTACAGCTTCTACTTTTAATATAACAATTATTAATTAAGTGATTTTTAATTATCAAAATGCTTTACCAGTTATTATTCAATATAAAAATAATTAACCTACCTTCTATATTCCATAAAAAAATCACTAAATTTTTATTATAAAAAATCATTCTACTTTCGATATTTTAACAATACAACTACATCTCTTTTATTATTGATTAAAAATGAATAAAATTGTTTAAAAATTAAAGCAAAACTTCATTAAAACTTTATGCTTCATAGTCTATTTATTATTTTGTAGTAAAAATATAAAATATTATAAAAATAGGTTAAAATTTAATTAAATTGTATTTTTTACTCTTAATTTACATTTTTTAAGTTGATTTTTCATATTAATATACAAATAATTTATTATCTAAAAAGTAAATATTTTTATTTTATATAATAAATATCTATAATCCTGATTAATGGATGCCTCTCCCACCTCAATTTGCTAATTTACCAGAAGACTATGTTTTTATAATAGATTATTTATGTAAATTTTGACTAAAAGGTATAAATAAATATAACCAATAGTGTTTTCCAGTTTTTGATTCAGAAAAAATTATTTAATTCAAACAAAAATTCAGTTGTTTTCAAAGAAAATACATGTAAATAATTTCCTCATTAGCTAATTAATACCAACTCAAATATTATTGCTTTTAGTGTTGATTAATAAATTTTGAAATTTTAGAGTTAATTAATTTGGATTTATTGTATGTTAATTTTTAACTAACATACCATTAAAATTTATATAAATCTAATTTAAATAACACTTGTTTAAATATTTTAAACAATATTAAAACAAGAGATAATTTAATTATTAATTAAGAATTTTATTTAAACCTACGAGAGATTTTTAATTACTTGATAATTTAATTTTTGTAATTGTTTTTTTCTGGAATTAATTTAACTTATGAATTTTTTAAATAGATAAAAATAATGATTAAGATCAAATTATTCCACAGCTTAATTGTATACTTATTTATCTAAATCTTTACTGATTTATTGAATAAATAATAAATAATAATTTTTAATTTTCCATTTTATTTTAGGAATCATAATCATGTCTGAAAAAATAACTTATTCTATACTAGGCTTAGGTGCTGGTTTGCTAATAGGATTGCAAGCAAGCAAATTGCTCAACAAGAAAGCCAATGATGAAATAGATATTGATAAGCTAAAAGAAAAAAAGAAATAGTAGAAGATAGAGATTCAAGAAAGTAATCAGAAACACTTAAACAACTTTTCTTCTCAAGAATATTAAAATATGATGAAGGAATAATTAGTCAGAAATATTTAATTTTTTGGTGAAGAAGGATAAAAAAAAATATAGGATAGTTACATAATAATATTTGGAGTTGGAGGAGTCGGTTCTCACGTAGCTGCATCTTTGGCTCGTTCTGGAGTAGCACATTTAAAAATAGTTGATTTTGATTAAGTATCTTTATCTTCCCTTAACAGACATGCTTTTGCAACTCATGCAGATGTTGGACGCTCTAAATGTGAATGCGTTAAAGATTACATTAAAAGAATAGTTCCTCATACTAGAGTTGATATAGTTGAAGATTATGTTACTAAAAATAATGTTGAAACCTTTTTCAAAGACTTAGCCGAAGATGGTAAAACCATAATAAAACCAACTTATGTGGTTGATTGCATTGATAATATCGATGCTAAGGTATCTCTTTTAGCATATTGTAAATTAAATGGCATTAAGGTAATTTCATCTATGGGAGCTGGAATGAAGGCTGATCCCACCAGAATTCAAATCAGAGATATTTCTGAAACTAATTATGATGACTTATCAAGAGCAGTTCGTACTAAACTAAAAAAATATAAAGTACATGATGGGATTAAAGTAGTTCTTAGCGTTGAGCGTAGTGAGAGAGAATTATTACCTTTAAAGGAACACCAAGAAAGCAATCCAGATGAATATAAAGTATTTTCAAACTACAGATTACGTATTGTTCCTGTTTTAGGAACTATGCCTGCTTTAGTTGCATATTCTTTAAGTTCGTATGTGCTCTGTGATTTAGCTGGTTAACTTTACAAGCCCTTCTTAATCGATGAAGTGAAACAAGCAAATTATGCAAAACTTTTTAATCATTTGTAATAAGAAGCTCGTAAAATTGGAATATCATATGAAGATCTTGAGTTTGATATGGAGGATATCTATATAGTTGCAAGAGAAGTTTATGATTGGAAAGAAGTTGTCACTGATAAAAAGGTTTGTGGAGGATTAGTAGTACGTTGGAATCCTGAATTGCCATTTAAGCCAGAAAATTTTGTTTTATTAAACTATTAAGATGCTAAAAAGCATTGTACTTTCACCAAATTTACAGAAGTATAAGAGGCTTATCCTAAAGAAATCTTATAAAAAGTAGAAGAAAAGCAGTAAATCTACAGAAACTTTATTTCAAAAAAGCCTATTTTGTATAAATGATCAGAATCCACTTGAGCATTTATTATGAAATATAATGATTGATAAATATTTTTATAATTTGGTTGTTTTGTCAGTAAAGTTATCAAAATGTTGTTAAAAAATTAAATAAATTTTTAAAAAACTAAATCATTTTTGCAAACAAATTTAATATTTTTTATTCTTTCTTCAAGATTAAATAATTAATTTAAAGTAAGTATTGTTTGTTTAATCTTAATTTAATTCAAAATTATGATGTTTAATTTCTAAAATATTTTTATGTAATTTAAAAGTAAGTAATTAAATTAAATTAAATAAAGGATATCAAAAAGTTTACATTTATTAACATTTCCATTTATCAATGTTTATTAAAGTAAAGCAATTCAACCATTCAATGAATCAATTTTTTTATAAAAATAGATAATTCTGATTTTTTAAAAAAATTTATGAAATAAATTATCATCAAAATATAAATATATCTGACCAAAAATGAACAATTCAAAAGATAAAAAGGATTAATCTTAAAATGAGGGTTATAGCAATATATAAACCCTAGTTAAACCATCTGAAATAAAAGGTTTTTAAATAAAAAAGTATATTGCTAAGCTTAAAAAAAGCAATAATAAATCATTCAAATAAAAGCCAATAATTGTTGTTCCAATTTTCTAGAATGTTTTCAATCATAATTAGATGTTTATGATACATGGTTTTATTGAAGTTGAGACATAATACAGAGATTACTCTGATCATTAAGAAATAAATATGATAAGCATTTAAAATTAAATAGTTTCTATAAAATCTATTGAAAAAAGCACTAACCTGGATATGATTATTATGAACATGTAGTGTAATGGATCTAGCGGCTTAAAGGACTTTTAGACTTTAATTGATTATTTTTCTCAATAGCCAAATGCTGATTTTTGTATATTATCTTAATCTTTGTCTAAGTATTAAAAACTATTAAATGAAATCACAAAAAATTAAAAATACTTATAATCATAAATAAACTAAAAGATAATTTCAAAAAAAGATATCGCTTAAGCTATCGATGATTATCAAGCTTTTTTCTTTGAGTAAGTAAAACAACGGTTGAGTTAGGATGAGTTCATTTTAGCTAGTTTTAGCGCATTGAATATAGAAACTTAAGATATTGAGCCAAGAAATATGATAATCTCTAGAGCTTTATTGAGCTTGTTCGGAATAGAAATGAGCCAAGAATAAGAGCTTTTGCACTAGTCATTCAATATTTCTAATATTTTTGGTAAAGAAAGGCTCAAAGCTGTTTTTTCTTTACTTGAATTTTCTTCAAATTTTGAAATTAAAAGAACATATGAATATTCTTTTACAACCATAGACTACATCAACTTTACGCCATAAGTTGAATATGAATATATTGATTGGCCATAAAGACCACCTTATTTATAAAAGATAGATTTAGTAGGAGTTATTATAAAAATAAATGTTCCTTTAAACTAATTAAAATCTATTATTGAAATAAGAAAATAAGAGCAAACAAATAAATCTTAAGGTTTTTTAAGTATGTAAAACTTGCTAGACTATTAAATTTAAACAGAAATATTTATTGAAAAGTTTTATCCATAATTAGTAAAAGAATAAGAAAAAATAAAAGAGCTTAGTTTAAGACATTTAAATAAATAATTAAATAGATGTTCATGATTTATTAAATTTTCTATCTAAAGCAATGAATCAAATTTATAATTTAGTAAATTTTTTTACAAATTTACAGCCGTATTACTTTATACAATTAATAATAACTCATTATCTTACTGACTTTCTTTTAAATAATTTAATCTATTCTTATTGAGCATTTTATAATTTCATTTAATTTAATGCTTGTAATGAATTAATAAAACTAAATAATAACTTTTCTTGCATATTTTAATAATTATTTTATTATTTTTTCATAAACAATTTTAACTTTTTATAATTTTAAATCAAAATTTTCTTTAATTTCTAAATCTCATTGTTATTAGTAAATTATTTATTATGAACTATTAAAAAACATAAATTGAGTAAAATAAATGGCTTAGAATTGATGAATTTATATGAAGTATTTTATATATTTATAAATTTAAAATTAATTCTCAATAAAAAAGAAATTAATTAATAGTTTATCTCTAATTTTATAAATAAATATTTGACTATTTTTAAAAAAAAAATTTTTAATATTTTCTTACAAAAAAATAAAAATCTTCTTCAATTTTTAAATCATATTGCATTTTTTAAATGAATTCTTTTTAAAGAATTATTAAATATCTGAGATACTGTAAAATTCTAAATTATTTTTAAAGATTTTACAAATAAATAAATATATATGTTTATATATCAAACTTAATTAATATTCAGGAATATTGAAATAATATTTAATATTTTTTTATTTGGAAAGTTTGTGAAAAAACTAAAAAGAAAAAATATTAGATGTTAGAATAAAGTTAAAGATATAAAAAAGTAATTGAAAAGTTACTAAATTAAAATAATCAAAACGAATAACTTGATAGTTTTTTAAATGCAATATAGGAAATTTAGTAGCTTTGCTAGATAAGAGCTAGAGTTTAGTTAAAAGTAAAATAGTGTTGCTATTTTTGCCATCAACATATACTTAATTAAGAAAAAGTTTTAATTTTTACTCAATATTTAGGCTGTAAATGCAAACATATATTTCATAATGATTGCTTAAAATAATAAATTATTTACAGAAAGGAAAGTTTCGAAAACTTATAAGTAATTCAAGATATACTGAATGAATAAATTAGATGCCCAAACAAATGTAGCGAGAATCTCCTCACAGCTTAATTAATATAAAGTGTTATTTCAAAAAGAGATATTTCAATATTTTAGAGTGAGTTTTAAGAATAATTAAAAATTAAATAGGAGTTTCAAAAGAAAGCTATTTAAGATTAGTAAAAACTATAAAAAGAAATTTATGAATGCAAAATATGCTTCGATACCCCTGAAAATAGTGAGGATATGTACAATTTAAAATGTAATTGCTAGTTTTGCTTAGATTGCTTAAAATTGAGCCTAAAAAATAGTTTAAGGAGCAATAAAAATTTAGAATTAAATTAAATAATATGTCCATAAGAAAACTGTAAAAAAGTTTTAGAATTTGAGGACATAATATTTATACTTAAAGATGAATAAAACATTATTGCTCAACTAGAGTAAAAAAATATTCTAACTTAATATGAAAAATTAAATATTGGCAACTCTGATAATTTTGAATAGCTTGTTCAGTGTTAAGGAAAGTACATATTAGATACTGAAAACGATAATAAAATATATTTAACATAAGAGGAACAAGAAAATTTTAGGTAAAGTAAATAGAGTGGTATTACATTAAAAGCAAATCAGAAGTTAGTTGATTGTGGTTTCTCATTTATTTAAGACAACAATATTAAAAAAATCTCACATAAATGCTAATATTGTAAATATCATTTTTGCATTAAAGGTTGTGAAACTTTACATGAAGGTTTTTCGTGTTCAGACTATTAAGCTTGGAAAATAGAAAACCAAAAAGATTACAGATAAGATTTATAATCTTAGGGTTTTAGATTTTGTCCTAAATGTTCTGTCTTAACTGAGAGGATAGATGGGTGTAATAATATATTATGTACTAACTGCAAAGTATCTTACTGTTATCGTTGTTATTTTTATTCTGAAGAACACGATGAAATTTATAGTCATTTAAATGATATTCATGGTGGGTATTTTGGAGATACTGATGATGAAGACGATTATGAAGAAGAAGAGGAGGAGGAGGATTAAGATGAAAATGATGATTAAGATGAAGAGGAGGATTAAGATGAAGAGGAGGATTAAGATGAAGATGAGGATTAAGATGTAGGTAATGTAGATGAACCAGATTATTGAAAAGAAGTAGAAGAAGATTTATGATTTAAAATTAGAAAAGATGAAAATAAACATTTAAATGATAATTTTATTTAAAATAAAGAAAGATGGAAAGAAAGAGGAATTTTTCAAAAATATTAAGAAAAATTAATTAAATAACATTTAAATTTCTACATTCAATTTTATAAAAATTTTAATAATTTAGCTTATTTTTATTGAACCTAATTTTTGATTATAAGTCAGTCTGTATATAACTAATATTAAAGAATCAACTAACTATAATATGTTATCTATGAAAATTATTGTATTTTAATTAATAAAAAAAGACTTTTTTACGAATTTATGAATTATTAAACTTTTTCAAAAATATTTAAAATTAATTTAGTTTTCAAAAAATTTTTTTTAAAAACTATTTTTTTTGATTTAAAAGTCTATTAACACTTAGCAAGTAAATAATTTTTTAATTTTTAAATATTAACATAGTATTTTAATAAGAATTGGATAAATTGTTTTTTATACGATTATTATTCCAATTTAATCAAGAACTATTAACTAACTTAATTATTAAATTTCATAATTTAAATTAATTTATTCACTCAAATAGTTATTATTCTTAAAAATCAAATGAATTATAATATGAAATAATCAATAATAAATGTAATAAATAATCAATTTAAATATAATTTAAAAATAACATTCATGATATAATGACTAATTTATCTTGATAAAACAGTGTTTATAAAACTATATTTAAATTAAATTAAATAATCAGCAAAATCATCAAATAAAAATACTGTGATTTTTTAAATACTAAATTACTTATGAATAAATTAAGAAATTTAGAAAAATTAGATAAAATTTGAATGAAAAAATTTATTCCCAGTTGTTTGTTTTGATCTTAATTATTGAGAAATTAATATATTATATAAAATATTCTATAAAAAGTTAACTTAGAATTTATATTCATTTTTTCTAATTTTCAAAGTGAAAAGCTTCTTAAAGAGTATCAAAATTTGACAAAAAAAATTTTCTAAAGAGATTTATAATAACATTTACTTTATTTTTTACTGACATAAATAAATAGTATTTTTATTAATACTAAATATATATATGACAAGGAAGTGATTATCTTCTTGGTTTAAAAACTGCATTTTGATAGAAATTTGCAAAAGATTCATATTTTTAAAAATTTGTTGCTAATTAATAAGAAATAATTGAAAAGTAAGTATTTGAAAAGAATTTGTAAGTTGTAACATTAATAATTATTTATTAGATTTAAATGCAACTAATTTTTGACCAGAAATTAATGATCTAATAACTTTAATTACATGGTAAATGTAAAAATTAATTTTGCAAAAAGTTGCTATAATCTCTTAAGGATCATTTTTAAAATAGAAGATCAAGCAATTAAGCAATCAATCAATAGATATTAAAACACTAATAATTTTGGAGTTTAATAGTACTTAATAATGTAAATTACAAAACTTTTATTAAATTATCATATTGATGTAATAAGAATAAAAATCATAGTTTTTGAAATAAATTAAGTAAATTAATTGTATTTATACAAAATAATTTAATCAAATAAATTTGTAAGAAAATTAATTAGCTTGAATGAATATATATTTTCCATTTTAATTGTTAGTTAAATACAAAGTATTTTTTGCTTGATTTTGAGAATTCTTTTATTATTAAATACATTAATTTTCAATTTGATAAAATAAATATTAGCGTCTAAAATATATTTTAGAATGAAATAGTAATACTGTAAATAATTTTTAGATACTATATTATTTTTTAGAAAAGAAAAATTAAATATGTGATTATAAATATATAAATAAATTTATATTTTTGTGGATTCTTTACTATAAAATTGCAAATTTTTAGTATCAATTTTGAATAAACTAATTAATTTAGAAAATCTTGATAAACGAGCTTTAATCAAAAAACATAAATAAGCAATATTAAAAATGATTGATCAATAAGATTAATACGAATTAAATGGAATCAAAACAAAAAGATAAATTGCTAAAGTCAAAAAAACAAAGAGTAAATTTTATAAATAAAAACCATTTGCTATTGTGCCTATCTATTAAAATAGATTTTCGTTTGATCATAAATTTATGCTCTTTGGATATGTTCAAATCGAAACGTAATACAAAAACTTTGATAACCTGTATGAGTAAGACTTGATCCCTGTACATGATTAGATGTTTAGTGTGAAATCTATAGTACTAAGTTAAGATAAAAAAATGGTTGAGATGAGTGTTGAAACTACTCTTCAAAGCGGCATGAAAGATTTTTCATTTCTGATAAACCACTTTAACAGAATTCCTGATTAAAATTATAGAGATTTAGGTTAATAGCTTATGATTTACTAGCAACACTGTATTCAACAATAATAACACTTTAAAGAAATTTAAGATAAACTAAAATCTAGAATTTTAAATGAAGAAGATATTTTGAATTCTATCAGAGATTATGAAAGCTATGTAGATAATTATGTGCAGTAAAATGTTGGATAGAACGAATTCTACTTATTGATATTTACCACAATAAATTACGAGACACTTGATTACGAAATTAAAAAATATAAAGCATCACTTTCTTTGCTCTAACTCTTAGGGATTGATTTGAAAAATTCTTCAAGCCTTAAGTTACTATAAGCTTTGACCTAAGAAACAAGACTCCAAGGTGTTCATAGATTATAAAAGGCGCTTGAAAAGATGAAGCTCCTAAGCGAAAGAAAAATATCTTATTAATAGCCTCTAATTACTCAAGAGTCTATTTAATTTAATTCCTAAATTGATATTGATCTCTTAGAGTGGCCTAATAAACCTGATTTTTTAGAAAACTTTGATTTGTTTGGGTTCGTTTGCAAGATTACAGTATGCCCTAAATAAATTTAATCAATACTAAAATTAAGAGAAGCTAAGAAAAAAAATTTAAATATCTAACAAACTAATAATTTAGTGCATTTTGAGTAAGAGGTATAGTCTGAAATATTTCTAGAAAAATTTTACCCAAGCATGCAGTCATATTTAAAATATAAATAACAATTTAATTAATGACATATAAAAAAAATTAATTTATACTTTATATATCACTAAATTTCCAAATACTTTTATTAATATCTACTTAAAATAATTTGTAATATAAAATTTAATAATCTTTCTAAATATTTACATGCATATTTGCATTTCTGGTATTTTATTTTGCTTAATTCTTTAAAATATGAATTATTAATTTAAAAATAAATAGTACTACCCAAAAATCTGTCTATTATAAATTATTCATTTCTGATTAAATTTATTTAATTTTTAAACCCACCAATCTACATGAATAAAGATTAAAGCTCATTGACTTATCTAACTTTTAAATTGTATTGGTCCTGATTAGGGATCAGGCATAACATTCTTAATTAATTCATTAAACTCCATGAATATTTAATGATACATTGACTTATTTATAAATACCATAAGCTTAGCTGTAAATCAGTAAATAAATATTGAAATTAACAAATTTAGCTAATTTAATTTATTTTCACAATTGAAAATATTTACCGAAATTGATAAATTGGGTATGTATTTTATCTTTCAAAGAAATAAAAATTCCAAATTTATTAATTTTGAAAAATCTTAAATGTATTCATGATTTCTTAAAAATTTTGAATATTTTTCAATATGATTTAACATTTTCTTATTCTAAATTGTAATACTAAAATATAATTTAAAAATAAATTTTAATGCTTAATGTTTGAACCCTGATCTACTTCCTAATTATCTATATTTTTCCCTTATCAGGTGGTAAATTTCTATTTTCGTTGTTTGCTATCAGGGAATCTAATTAGATTTTCTACTTAATTTATCAAATGTTAAAATAAAAACAATAAATTTTAAATGATATTGAATAGCAAAAATGAGCTATTTATAAAAGGTATTAAGCAATTAAATATAAAAATCGGCATATTAATGGAATTTTCTTCAAATAATTTTATATAAGTTGAAATAAATTTTAATATTTATTAGATTATGATTTTTTATTAATCTTTTATACATATTAACTAAAATCAAAAAAACATTTACAAAAAAAATTTACTCGCTTAGAAAAGAATATTTAACTTGAATTAAATAATATGATGAATAAATGATATTATTGGTTACAAATATTATTTTTTATTAGCACTTTAATTTTTGAATTACTATTTTTTTATTGTATTTTTTCTCTTTATATTTTCAAAATAAAAACCCGTATTTTATCAAAAAATATAGATTTGATTCTTCATACCTTGCTGAGATGACGATCAAATAAATACTTTAATTTTTTTTACACTGTAAGTGTGTAATCCTCTGATTAGAATTTGATAAATGTTTATCAAAGATTAATATTTGTCCATATATTCTGATAATAATTCACTTTTTTAAAGTATTGGTTATACAGAGTAGTTTATTTAATTTCACAAATAACTTTTTTTAGTTGGCATGGTACATATTCAATACCTATCTTAAAGCAAAATACTGATGTTAAGCAAGAGAAAACTTCATATTTATTTAAAAAGTATTCTAATTTTATTCCAAATTTTCATTTCCAAAATAAATAATATTACTAAAATTGTTTAAAAAATTTTTTTATTCCTTTCACTAAACTTGGTAAAAGTATTACCAAATATTTAATAGAAATTCGAATAGAATAAGATTAATGCACTAAATATTTAAATAATTTTACTCACTATAAAAATGATTAGTAGAATGTAATATTTCTCAAAATGAATGGATAATATCATCACAATTAAAAAAATTGTTAAATTGATTAGAACTAATCAATTGATGTTTTATTCGTAAATTAAAACAGTCTTTTTATAAAGTTTTAAAAAAATTATTAAGTGTAATGAATTTTTAATTTTAGCTCTCCTCCATAAAATCTAAGTAATTATGAATTATTCAATGAGATCCATAATTATAGGAGAAATAAAATAAGTGTTTAACTAATTATAAAATGGCGAAAGAACAATAAGTGGTTTTTTATTTTTTTTATAGATTTTTTTCCAGTTTAACATATCTTTGATTTACTGATAATAGTTAATTTATAAATTCAATTGATCATATTGTCTATTTTTTCAAGATCTCCGAGTTAATAAAAAATATTAATGTCTTTTTAAAATTTAAACACATGTTTAAATAGACAAACAGAATTTATTATAAATCGAAAAGTATGTTTAATGACCTTAAATTAAAATGTAACAAATGACTATATAAATATACATTTTTTTGATATTTCATACTAATTTATTAACTAAACCTAAATGATGGAATTTATGCAAAAAATTTGATTACATTTATCTAATATATAATTAATTCATGTATAACTAATATTAATTAACAGACTTTAATATATTTACAGATACCTATTTACAAATTTTTACAAATTAATTAAATGATTTCAGTCTCTAAGTATTATAAATTCTTACTTTATTAAGATAATATAAATGAGTAATTTATTTTCCTTTTTTGTAGCTAATTCTTTGATTTAGAAAATGTCAAGTTTATCACTAAGCTTTTTATTATTAATAAAACTGAGGTTGATTTTTTTCAAAATTATACTTTTACTGTTAATTTCTATTTCAAAAAAATTAAACACAACAATAACTTAATTTATTATTTTTTACTTGCCTTCGCTGTTATAGTTGATTTAATTGATTAGTTTAAATTGATTCAGTCATTTTGAAGAATAAATAATTTTTAATTAAAAAAAATAAAAAAAACTCAATATTAAATAAAGAATGTCTTCTCAAAAAAACTAAGTTGTCTACTAAAATAAATTCTCAGCTCCTGAATAAATTGGTATTAATATTAAAAAATCTATTGCAAAACTGAATAAATCTAAGAGTAAAAAATTTAAACAAATTCCTTTCGTGATTGCTCCTATTACCTATAATAAATTTATCTTTGATGATAAATTTATGATTTTTGGATTCCTCTAGATTGAAACCAATTACAGAGATTATTAGAGCCCATTTGACTAAGATCTCGTTCCTTTGTATGAATAAGCATTCTCTATAAGCTCAACTGTTATGAACTACGAAAAGAAAAGAGTTGAATTAAATCTTGAGACTAAACTTTAAAGCGGCTTGAAAGATTTTAACTTCCTCATAGATTACTTTTCTAATATACCTAATTAAGATTATCAGTACTTAGGCTAATTGCTCTCATCTTATTAATATTAATGCAATTAAAATATTTCTCATTACAAGGACATTTAATACAGATTGATGTCTAGAATAATTAATGAAGAAGATATTTTACAATCTTAAAGAGATTATGAATAATATTTAAATGAGCATCTTAAGAAAAATTATAAAGATTCAGATTTCTTAATTGTAAAAATTTGCGGTGTTAACTATGAAAATTAAGACATGGATATTAAAAAATACTACATTTCTGATTCATTAGTTAACTTTATGGGAATAGATATTAGAAAGGTATCTAAATAAAAACTACTAGAAACATTAATGAAAGAAACCAGAACTCAAGGACATCAAAGACTTAAAAGGACCATTGAAAGATTATAACTTCTCTAAGATGGTTATGTTTCTTATTAATAACCAATTCTAACTACAGATGGTATATAATGCATTTCAAATATGAACATCGAAATAGTGGAATGGCCATAAAGACCTGAATATATTGGTAAAAGAGATATTTATGCCTAAATTACAAAAATTGAGTTAAGTTAAGAATAACTTTAGCTCATTTTTGAAACTAGAGAATCTTAAAATCAATAAAAAAATCATTAATACTCTAATTTATTTGATTAATTTCAAAACGAAGTGCATTCAGAAATGTTTTTAGAAAAGTTCTATCCTCTTGCTTAAGATAGCTCATGATACAATAATTTACATTATATCAAAAAAACAAGTTAACAAAATTATATTAATTAATTAACCTACTTTATTACTATTTACTGATACTTATATTAAATAATAAAAAATAATTCAACTTAATTGTATGGTGTATTTGTTTATCAATAAGTACTTCTAAATTTAAAATTTTTGGTTTTAAACAAATCTTTATTTCCTTGGTATAGAAAAAATACAATTCTAAGTTATAATCAATTTTACTGATTTGGTTTTAGTTGAATAAACTCAAAAATTATCCTCTTCTTTTAAGAGAAAATGCTTTAAAGATGGTTAAAAACAGCTTAAATAAAATATATTTTTACTAAAAATTTTAAATAAAGTATTATCGTAATATTTAAGATTTTTATTTATGGTATTCTGACAAAAAAAAAGCTGAAAAGGGAAATTAATAAATTGCTAATTCGAATAATACCTGAAATTATTATAAACAAAAAATATCTATTTAGCATTCTTAAATTTATTTCAATACTAAATTAAAGTCTATAAAAAATTTTATTATAAAAATACTATTTTTTATTAATCAATAAGCTAGAATGTTTGAAATCAGATTGCCATCAAGCTTATTTTATCAATTTTTCTGAATATTTTTTTAACAAAAACAAATAATTTTAGTATTTACTTGGATTAACACGAATAAGGTAATTCAAATGTAAAACTTTGCTTATAATTCTAATTTGATATTTTAGTTTTTTGTAATATTTCTAAATTATCTCTCTCAAAACCTTTATAAAATATTATAAAGTCGAATTTTAAAAAAATTCCTATTAGAACTTTTAAGTACGCATTTAAGTTTGTATTTCAAGGTTTTTTGTCACATCACTTTGATTACAAATAGTTAAGCTTTACATTTGAAAAATAAATATTCAATTGATTATTTTTTACAAATAAAATGCAGAATAAACTTATTTATTATTTAAATGAGTATTCCAGACTAAATATTTGTTATTGTCTCTTTTGTAATAAAAATATTAAATCAGTCATTCATTCAATTGTTCAAAATTTTTGTACAAATTCAAAGATTTTTGCGTTACTATCAAAATTTTTTATTCACCACAAGTAATTGTCGATCTTTCTTAATTAAAGATTTTTTATATTTTAGGTAATCTGATAGAAAAAAAAATTTTATTTATGGTTTTTGTTGCTTTAGAGAGTATAATAAATCAACCACAAACAGGTTAAAATTTCATAAAAAAAACATAAACGGTTTCCTAAAATGTTGTAGATAAGATTGATGATGTTATAGAGAAAACTTGCTATTTTATTTCACTGAATGAAATTTTGAGAATACTGATTATTTTCATTTTATAGCTAGCCCATGTAAGTAAAATTAAAGGAAATGAAGTGAAATTAAACAGCCAGCCTCTTATTGAAATTAAAGTTCAATCTATAAAATAAGATGATAAATTAGTTAACTGATTATATCATTCATCAACCCTAATGAATAATTTATTTAATTTTATATTTTATCTGCTTACTTTTTGAAATACTTTACGTATCAAAAAAAGTATGATTTCACAAAATTAATAAGTATTGTAAAAGTATAAGGAAAAGGTAGCTTACTTTGTTATTATTAATAATAAGGGGATTTCTTCTTTTTATAAATTGTAATTATGTATTCTATAATTTACTTTTTAATTAAAAATATAATGATTACTTTTAATCATCTAATTTCCACAAATTGATCTCGAATCAACCCTCAAAAAATTATAGACACTCGTTATGAATTTTAAAAATAGTATAGTTACTGTCCTAGTTAAATTAGTAATTTAGTGTATAACCATCGTTCGCTATAAAGGATTTTGTTGTAAAGCACTGTAAAAAAGAAAAACATCTCCTAATATAAGATTATCTTAAAAAATTACAATCAAACATAACTGGAAAATAAATAAACAAAGTAAGAGCAAATAAAAAAATACTAACAAATAATTCATATGTCACTTTTTTTATCCTCAAGTTAAGAAATCTAAATGTAAACTTCCTTAAAAGATTAAGAATACTTTGGGTTGAAATTAAAAAAACAAATGGCTAAAATAAAAAATACAAAAAGCAAGCAATTTAAAAGCCAGAATTTAATTATTGTGCCAATTTATCAAAATAGACATATTCTAAACCATCAATTTATAATTTAAGGATATGTTTAAATAGAAACCTAATACAGAGATTTCTCAAGCATTTACGAATAAGAATTAGTACCAATATATAAATAAAATCTATCTATCAACTCTATTGTTAACAATTATAAATAAAAATAAATAGAGTTAAATATTGAAAGTAAATATGGAAGCGGATTAAAAGATTTTTAATTTTTGATTGATTATTTTAACTAAAGTAGCGATATCAGATTAAAAGAATTAGGTGAATAAATGCAAATTTATCAGAATTATGTAAATCAAAAATAACTATATTGGTAATAGTAAAGTGTTAAACTAAAAGCCAGAATTATAAGTCAAGAAGACATTCAGTAGGCATTATATAATTATGAATAGTACATCGATGAATACACTAAATAGCATTTCAAGGAAGATGACCTTCTGCTCATAGGAATATTTTCTGCAGATTTTGAAGAAGGAGATCTTCAAATAAAAAAATATAAAGTAAGCTACTCTGTTTTTGATGCAGTAGGTATCTGTATTAATAACCCTTCTTAATATGAGATTTTGCAATAAATCACTTAAGTTTCAAGACTCTTGGGTAAAGAGAGGATTGAAGAGGCAATCTTAAAATTTAAATTTTTTGGATAATCAAAGGGCAGTGTGATCTTTGAGTAGCCTTTAGTTACCTCAGATCAAATACATTTGAATGTCACGTTTAAAGTTTAATTTATTGATTGGCCTGAAAAACCTGAATTTTTATAAGACGATGATTTGGTTGGATATGTATTATAAATTTAAATATCACCAGAGCAACTATAAAAATTAAAAGAGGTAAGAGCAAACCAAAATGATTAAACTCTAAGCTCAATTCCGTCTTAGACTAATTTTGAATCTGAAATCTACTCTGAAATTTTCATTGAAAAGTATTATTCAGATTAAAAAGCTGCTGCAAAATAAAAAAAAATTAAAAAATAAAATTACTGATAAATCTTTTTAGCGAAAAAACAATTTAATCAAAACGAAAATAAATTTTTGTTTATTTGAATTTCAAAAATATTTAAAAAAACTAATATTGATAAATATAAAAATTTTACTTAAATAAATAAATAAATATTTTTGTTTTTCTAATAATTCTTATTATTTTATATTAATATGTATGCAATCTAACTAATTTTACTTTTTAACATAATAAAATATACAATATATTACTTTAAAATTAATTCATTTTTTAAACTTAAACAAAAAAATTATTAATTTTGATAAAATTATATTATCAATCAGAATAAATTTGATAATTAAAATTTAGCTCTGCTCTTTATATTTATAATATATATTAAAAAAGTAAAAAAAAATTTAATTATTTTATAAACTTTAAAAACAATATAAAAATATATAACAAACTAATTTAAAATTAATTTAATTATTTTAAAAATGATATCTAAAAAAATTGTTGATGTTCTGACTTAAAAAGGGAAAATTGGTTATGAAGTCAAGATTAATGATTACTGTTATTGTTATTGTTGTTTTATGAAGAATTTATTTAATGATCTATTTTATCTTGGTTATCATCTCCTTATTTTAATTTTTCTAAATAATAGTTTGATTATTATTAAAAGTTTATTCTAGAGCTTTTATTGAAGATGGAATAGGTATTTTTGGACTTTTTTATAGCTTATGATGGTTCAATTATTTTTTCAGAAGGCTTGGAGTATTATTCATCCAAATTTAAATTTGGTTATGGGTCTATTTCTGATATACTTCTATTGCTACCTAGAAGATTGGCGAAAGGACTAGAATTTTGATGACTAAGCATTAAACCAATAGATGTTTTTCTAGTATTTTATTAATTAAAATTATTGTAATTCAATTGTAAGTTGTGATCTTAGCTAAATTAGAATTTGCTATTTTGATTCTAAATATTGCTAAAGCTTTTATTTCTTGGAGCTAAACAATTATCATTCTCTGTGTTAACAATATCTTATTATGTGTCTATTATTTCACATCTTGAATTAGCAGGTTTAAAAATATTGCCTTCCTCTTCATCTTCATCACAATAATCAGTTTTTAATGTAATGATCTATTAGTATTATTCGCCATTTTCATCATTTAAATTATTCTAATTATCCTTATCTTCGGCATCAGAATAGTCTTTGATACTACTACTTTATTTAAATTAAAGTTTTTTTTTAGAGTCTCTATTAGTTAGATCTTTTTTTCTGAGTGCACTATTTATAATAATTTCGCTGTTTCTATTAGTACTAACGAAGAGTGAACTTCCTAAAATATTTTAGTTGTTATCTATTTATTCAATTTTATTTCTTAAAAATCCACTTTTTAAAAATAAATTATGATAGTTAGATTATCTACTATTTAAAACTTCATTTTTTATGTTAGAATCATCTTTTTCTTTCTCAGAGGAGCTGTTTTGTTTGTTGGATTCTTAGTTATTGTGTATAGGATTTTAATTTACTTCATCACTTTAGCTAACAGTAATAAATTGATAATTTTGATTTTCATCTCTCTTTTAAAAGTTTTCCTATTCAATAATATTATCATTAAGTTCACAAGACTTTTTTTGCATATTTTCTGGTTCTTCTTCTTTCAATCCATTTTATTCTATTTGCACTTCTTTAAATGTAAAGTGCTATTTGTTTTGAGAACTTTTAGCAGAATTTTGCACACTTCTATCATAGTCATCTTATATTCTAATAAATTAATTTAAAATTATTAATTTTATGAATAAAATAAAATGTTTATATTAATTTTTAAAATTAATTGATAAAGTGTATTTTTTGTTATTTACTATTGAGACTTTTAGAAGATTTAGTTCACCTCATTTCCAAGCATATTAATCAATTTCTCGTTTATTCTGTTTAATTTATAAAGAATTAAAATATTTTTTACTTTTTTAAAAAATTACTTGTTTTTATCTTAATTGCAAACCACATAACATTCATAAAGTCTCTTATAAGCGTCTATAGAGGAAGGTACATGAGATTTTGGTTTAATACCTTTTTTCATTTTAGAAATAGCTTGAGCAAATATACCAATAGTTTTTAAGTTTTTAGGGTTATTAGGAGAGAGTACTCCAGCTCTTTTTGATTCATCATAAATATTAAGTCTATTATCTTTTGGAGTGTTTGCATGCAAGCCGATAAGATTATCTTTAGACAATTAAAATTCTTCAACTTAATCTACTTTTAAGAAAGGCTTGGGAAAGAAGTTAAATAATATCTGTTGTTCTTTATCCAAAAATAATTCTTTTAGCTTGTTAACTTCTTTAAGTTTTTCAAGTATTACATAAACATCAAGTTCTTCTTCTAAAAGTTCTTTAGATTTTTCAATCAGCAAATTATTTTTGGACCTAAAGTATTACTTGCATGAGAGCTTAAAGAGAAAGTATGATATAGTGACTTTTATTTAGCTTTAAGACTTACTTAACAAAGATTTAAATTCCCCCTTTAAATATTAAAGTTTTTTAAAACTTCTTTTTAAGTTTAAGACTCTACTAAGCGCTTACTTTTTTTTATCAAAATCTTCTAAATTTTTGCTTTCCTTATTTGAATTTTATTCTAAGATTTATACATTTTAAGGCTTAACAGCTTTGAAATATTTTTTTTGAGACTAAGATTCAGGTTTAATATTTAATTTAATATCTTGAATTCCAACAGCTTCTTTTTATCCTATTTTATTATATTCACTATTTGCATCAGGATTCGATTAAGTGCTTTTTAAATTTAGTAATCCCATCTAAGAAGGAGAGAATAAACTAAATTTACTTGAAGTGAATAGCTTCTTTTCAGATGTAAAATTTTAATTTTATGTTGAAGATAGAGGGCTAAATATTGATGGGACTAAAGTATTGTTTCTCTCATATGATTAATGAGAAATTTCGCTCTTTTGTATAGAATTTAGACTGTTAAAAGTAAGTTGATTTAAGTTAGAGTTCTTCTTAGAAATACTAGGGTTTGCTCTTCTTATTCTTTTTTTAAGCTAAATGTGTTTCAATTTATCTGGAATGTAACTTTTTGAGCTTTTATCTTATTTAATTTCATCTTATAAAATATTATCATCATTTTAAATACTAAATGATTCTGATGTGTTATCCTAATGAGTACTTTTCTGTTAAATAATTGTGCTTTTTGACCTTTAATTTTTTTTCTTTTTCTTTAAATTGTATAAACTACTTTAACTAATTTATCTTTGATTCATTTTTCGGATACATGCATTATATAACTTCTTTCTGTAAATAACATCTGAGTCATCTAAATTATCAATTTCCATATTTTCTAATCAAATGAAATTTTTATAAAAAATTTCTTTTTAAAAAAAAATTTTACTTGAATTATTTAGTTCGTGATTGTTCAAATCTTCTAGAGCTTAATTCTCAAATTATTCGTTTTAATCGTTTATTTAAATATGTAAATTGCTTTTTTTCTTTTAAGGAGCCCCAAAAAATTAAATACTTTTCAGTGGAATATTTTAAGTCTATGGTTGATTTTAACTAATTGATTACCTACCAAACTAATTTTTTTAATTGCTATTCTAAAATTAGTCATTTTAATTCTAGAATGAACTTCTACTTCTTTTACTCCTTGGGGTTTGTGAATGAGTAGGCCCAAAATAGCTATTATTTTAAGGATCAATATCAAAGTCGTACAATTTGTTTGCTAATGCCACTGTAAATAAGCACTCGTTGTAACTGTGAACTTATTTATTTTGTTTAAAATTGATATTAAAGAAAATTTTTTTTAATAAATTACCAAAAATAGATAAAAATATTAAAAATGCTTCTACGAACCCTCCAATATAAGCAATAATCTCATCAAATTTAGTAAAGCTTCTATTTATTTTCACTGAAAAATAGCTTCTTCTAATGAAGAAATCAGCATAATTACCGTTGGTACCCAACAGAGCTTACTCTCTAAAATCTTTTGTTTCGTAAAGAGGAAAATGCTTTGTTGATATTTATTTTGTTGGTAGAAGACTATCATCAGTTGTGATTTCATAATCAGTAAAAAATATATCAGCTGTCTTATACATCTATTTAAATATTTTAATATAAAACTCTTTAAAGTAAATTTTTATTTATTTCCTTATTGGATTTAAAATGTAGATTAATTTATCTGATAATAATTCTATTTTATCCCCTTGAACATAAATAAATTTAATAATGATAATTTGTAATATTTTTTTTATTTAAATGCATTCAAATGCTAAATTATTTATTACTAATAGAATATTTTAGTAAAATCTTTTCATAAAAGGCCAAAATTTAATTTATGTTCTTATAGAAAAGAATAGTTTTTAATAAAAAATTGACTTTTTATTACCTTTGTAGGTTATAAATAAAAGAAGGTATCAGTATTTAAATAAGTGATAATACTTTCATCGTCGTTTGGTTCATCAGGATTGACCATTACTGTAGGAAAGTAGAGATTTATAGTACTGTATATATTATTTTGAAGGTATTATTGAATATCCTATTTAGACTTGCAAACAGGTCTCCATAACTAATCAGGCCCTGTAGAATTAGAACAATCTGAGACAGAAAATTGTAAATAATAAAAACTGCTGGCAGTATAATCTCCTCCGATTTAAAAAGTCTCATCACTTCTATTTAAATAAGCATAAGTTAAAATAGCATTTTTATATAAATATAAAATAATTATTTGTTTATATATTTAAAGATATTTATATGTTGAGAGTTATTGATTGCTTTGTTGAATCTTATCTAGAAAAAATAATTAATACCCTAATCTATTATTTATTATAACAAATAGTAAACAATTAGTCATCTTAAAATATATAAAACTCTATTTATTTAATTGAAAGTAGAAATAAAAAGAGAAATTTACGTTAAGCAAAGAAAGTCTTTTAAAGCATTCTATTCAAATATTTTAGTCCAATTTGCTCCATAAGAAGGTAAATTGATGAAATGTTCTTTTGTGCATGGCTCCAATTTCCTATTATACTTTGTAATTTTTAAACTATATAAATGATTGTTCTTTTAATCTTAATTATTTGTGGTTTATATTTGAGTATTACAAATTAACTTTAAAAATTTTAATACTTAATTGAATGAAAAATAAAATCTTACAGAAAAGCTCTATTAGTTACCATTTTCATCTGTCAACATCATACCCTAGCTAAGAGAAATATTGAAGTAAGGGTTTTAAAGGAAATTGTCTTAATTAAATCTAATAGCAAACATAAAATTTCTATTAGTCAAATAAATATTTGATGGATCAGCATCAAAAGTTCTCTGATTGACCACTTTAACTTCAGCTATTTTTAATATTTCATAAATCCATATTTTTTTTGTCTGTTTCAAATTGCTAATTTACACTTGCTTAAAACAGAAATAATCTATTTTTAAGATAAAAGAATTTAAAATAAATTATTAATAGTTTTTTATTTGAAATGATATCCATTTCATAGTAGGATATTAGCTGTTTTTAATAAGTAGAAATTTATTTATGTATTTACATTAGTCCAAAAGAAGACAGCTAATCCTACTGCTAAGAAAATACTTAAAATTCCTCCTATTGCAGATTAATATTTGCTATGCTTATTGAAAGAAAGCTATACCTAACTTCCAAATATATCTACTTTAGAAAAACCACTTTTTATTAAGCTTGGTGTTATGCTCATAGTTTCTATCTATAATTGATTTTGATTTGTTTTCTTTGACTTTTTTATATTATTAATTAAAATTAAAGTCTAATTCCTAATAACATGCTTTACATATATTTAATTTTATTAAAGATAATATATTAAATTATTTGCTGGCTTAATTTGTTGTTACTTTTAAGTAGGATAATTTACTGATATTTATTATTAAATCTTTATTTACTTTATTTTAATATATTTAGAGATAATAAAAAAAGAATATTAATAGTAGATTTAGATGCAGTAATATTATATATTTTAATAATTGATAAAATCTTTTTTAAATTATAAAAGTTTTTCTATTTAGAAAGTGAGATAAATTGTTCTGTATTACTTTTTTGAATAAGAAAAGTATTTAATTGTAATAAGAAATTAATTAAATTTGTAGCTTTAATTATTAAAATATCTGGTCTCGCAAATTATCATACCCACTAAATTATATTTCCAGTAAAAATATCATTCTTACATATTAACGTAAAGAAAAAGAGTAATAATTATACTTAAATACATTAGAATGCTCTAAAAACAAATAATAATTGTGACCAAATAAAATTAAATACCTTCAAAAAAATTCATTTAATATGTAACTCCAAATGAATAATATCTTCAATAACTTAGGAATTGTAAGGATTATTTTAATATTCTTATTTGGGCATTTAATTTCTTTCTTACTAATCAAGAATGTTAATTATCAGCGCAAAATAGAAATGACTAAACTTATATATTTTATTATGAAATACAAACTTGATTATAAAATAATTGGATACTTAATAAATTAAATTGATATTAGTTAAATTATTTATATAAAATATTATTTTGTAAAATTATGATTTAATTATTTTTCTTTATAAATTTCTTTTTTTATATTTTTCTCTTAATTTCTACTAATAAGTTAATTGCTCATTAAAATCTCTAGAATTGGTTCTTTAGAAAGATAAATTATTTACTAGAGAAATCGTATTATAATTATTGAACTGCTTTTAAAAGTTTAGCTCTCTTAATTTATTTTTCGAGAAGCGAGAAAAGCATATTTCAAAATATTAATTCCTCATTCTTTCAATTCGAAATCATTTTGGCTATCGATTTGAGATTCGATTTCTTTTATGACTTATTAGTATGAAGCTGTGTTTTGAGCTTCATGGACAAATTAATAATCGTTTTCTGTTTCCATTTATTCTTACTCCTCTTTGTTTACAACATTTTAATAGTTATTATTTTCAATTATATAAGAGGCCATCACTGAACTATTTTAGGTATTTGAAATACTGAAACCTAAATATTATTATAAAATTACTCTGATTAAAATAATTTTATTTTTTTTTATATAAATTTGGGAAGAATATTTATGAATTATTTTAAATAATAAAAATAAAATTACCTTGAATTGATGGTTAACTTAAGCTGCCTGGTTCATCATTTGGGGAAAATTCCATTTCAAGAAAATCTGGAGAAAAATAACTCACATCGATTTCATTATCAACTTTAGGCTTGAAAGGTGGAATAATTTTTCTGAGTCTTAATGATTCCCAATTTAGGTCAGAAAACCAAGGATGATTTATGATTTCTAGAGCGCCATATTTACTTCCTAGCCTTTTATTTGGATCTTTTTGTAATAGGCCACTCAGAAGATCCTTCAAATTCCCTTGAATTCTAGGATCGAATTTGACTGGCTAAGTTAGTATGTTTCCAAATAATTTTTCTCTGTTTGGATCATAAAAAGGCGGCAGCCCTGTAACCATTTCATAAATGATATTACCTAATGTCCACCAATCACTTGCTTTCCCATGTCCTTTTTCTGATAGAATTTCTGGTGCTAAATATTCAGGAGTTCCTGCAACAGAAGTAGCTACTTCGTTATCATTTTAAAGTATTTTTGATAGACCAAAGTCTGTTAGCTTTATATATCCTTCTTGATCAATCAATACATTTTCGGGTTTTAAACTTTAAATATTTTACAAAATAAGTCAATTAATTATACATTAAAATTAGTGTAAACAAAATTATTGTTAGTTTTTACTAATTTTTGTAGTTTTTCTACAATTAAAAATACATCAAAAAACAATAAAAAAAATTAAGTAAATAATGAGTAAATAGCAAAAATAAATATTTAATATATGATTTTAAAACTGAAATGAATTACTCTCTGTAAATTATATTTAGGCTATGAAGGTACTCCAGAGCTTTTACAATCTAAGCTGCATAAAACTTAGCACTGTTTAATAAAAAGATCATTATAAATTTATGACTATCTAATCAACTTTATTTAGTATACTAATTCTCTTTATTTTTTTAAGTTTAATCCATATGGTTATAAAATATTTTTCTTTTTATATTTATTTAAATAATAAACTTACGGATTTTCGTTTAAAAACCCTTTGGTTTTTATCAAAGTAAATAGTTCTCCTCCCTAACAGAATTCAAGAGCAAAAAACAATCTTTTTTTATCTTAGAATGCATATTTGCATCTAACAATATACTAAGAATCTACTACTTTCTTTTTAAAATGAGTTTAAATAAGTTTGTTATTTCAACCAAAAAAGTAAATAAACTTACAAGAATATTTCTTTCTGTTAATATATGGTTCATTTAAACTTAATGCTTTATATGTTTTCTCTTCAAAGTTTTTAATGCATAAATTTGACCATCATCTTTCTTTCTCACCAAAGAAACTTTAGCATAATTTCCTTACCCAATAATTGTGAGCAAATTAAATGAGTTTATGTTCACACTAGAGTGCTATTTTTGTGTTTACTGTTTATTTAGATAATTAACCAATTCTTCAGCAAGAGTACAATACTCTCCATTTGTGTTTTATTAAGCTTATCCACTCATCTTCTTTATACTATTCAATTCTGTTATTGTTTTATTAATATACTATTATTATCTATTTTGAGTCTTTTGTTATATAATTTTCTTTATAATTTGTATGTTTATTATTTCTTATTAAAAATCATCAATTTTGCTTCATCTAATTATCAGGTCTGATATCAATAATGCAAGTAGAGAATTTAATATATAATGATTTTTAAATTACGGATGGATGATCGATTTTTAAATTTTGTTAAATAGACAAAATAAGATTGATTAATAAACATATTTATAATATCTCAAAACTCTTTATTTTTCAAAACTGTTTAACAACTAAAATAAGTAGAAGAAGTATTTATTCAAATAAATTTTAATAATTATCAATTTAAGCTACATTAAGCTATTTTTATAGATTATATATTAAAATTTAATAATTGTTGCAGAAATTATTGATATCACATTTTTTTCAAGAAAATTAATAAGTTTTGATAAAAAAATAATATCAAATTAACTATTTTCTTTTATATCCAAATTATAAATTAAAAACTATTAATAATATCAATAAATATTAAAATAATTAAATTAAGTAATATATACCAAATTTCCTCTATTAAAATTTATATTAATCTTCTCTTAAATGAAGCAAAGGAAGCAATTAATATATAAGTTACTAAATTAAAATAGGTTAAAAAACAGTTGGTTATAAATAAGTAAGTTCAATATATATGAAATTAAGATATATAAATTTGTTTATTTTACATTTTTATATTTATTTACATTTTTGAGTATGACTAAATAACTAACTAAAAAATTCAAGATTTTGCTATAAATTATCAAACCAGAATATTTGATAATTTTTGATTAGATTTGGCTTTTTAAAAAGCTTATTTATTGAATGCAGCTGGTTGGAAATCTTTTTGTTTATTATTGCTCATAAATAAGGCTTAGCTAAAAGGGTTAACATCTCTTTTTATTTCTCTACACTAAATAGATGATTTTCTAGGTATTAATATTTTTTATTCTGATTAGTTGGGTATTAATTTAATTTATTGATTGAAATTAGAATCTTTCTTAAGAATATTTCCAAAACTTTGGTTATTTTTCTAAGATTAAATAAATCCATTTAAAAATGTAGCCTCTTATTTTGTCTTATTGCTTGATGGTAAACACATTTTGAAAATAGATTTGTTAATAGAGTCTGACTACTAATAAGAGCTAACACTTGAAGTAAATTAAATGGGGAAAGTGCATTTTTTTTAGGTAAGAGTATTATCTATTTTCAATTTAATGTTATGAGGAGATTAATAAATCATATTTAGCTTATCCCTTTACTTGGCTGTTTAGTTTAAAATTTGGGTTTTTTAATTATTTAGAGCACTGTTTTCTTCAGACTCTTCTTTTTCTTTTAAGTTAAATGATTCTTCGCCAGATGATTCTTAAGTTTGTTCAGTTTATCCAAAATAAGTTTATTTTTAATATTTAGCTTGTGGCATATTTTTTAAATCTTTTTCTTCTGCTTTGTTTGTCTAATAAGGGTTTTAAAATAAATAAATCCTATTAGAATGCTAGCTTGAGGTTGTAGTAGGAGAAAGAATTTAAAAATAATCTTCTTGTTCATCTTCATCATCTTCTAATTTAAATTAAGCTACTTTACTAGCCTTTAAATTTATGAATTCTATGTTTTCTTTTAAGTTTTGAAAGCTTTAATTTTGACTGATTTCACTTAATACATTTGCCTTTTGTTAGTCAAATATAGTTTGGTCGACTAAGAAGTTATTCAAAATTGCTGTGTGGTCTTAGTGAACTTCTTTGAGAACTTCTTTGCTAGTATTTTGGTTTTTAACAAATTAATTTTGAAGCTAATTTTCTAAATATTGCTTTTAGCTTTCAATACTTAGCTTGAACCCATTCAAGATTTTGTTCTTCTAATTATTCGATGCCATTATTCTAACATTACTTTTAGCCTTTGAAAGTAAATTTTATTTTGAAGAAATCTTTTTCATGCTATTTGCATTGTGGCTTGGTAAGCAAATTTTTTCAGGTAATTTATCTTAGTTTGCTTTTTATTTTTCTAAATTTGGAGGATTGTTTAAGATTAATGGAGACAGCCCTTAAATACTTATATCACTGTCTTGCTATTACTCTATGCTGGAGCAAGGGTTTCCATTTTTATAATTAAAATTTGTTTCTCCTAATATTTTTAGTTAAATATATTTAAAAGACACAATTAATTAATTAATTTCAATTAATACTATTAGTGTAATATTTAGGAAATCTTAACTAAAATAATCCAAAATAAATTAAAATAATTTTAGTTGTGAAACTGAATATAATTGTTATATTATGCATTGAAAAAGAATAAATTGTATTTACTATTCATGGGAGATATTTTTATTTCATTAAGGCCTAGTATAGCAATGTGATCAATAAACTTCTACTTTATTTCTTTTGACTATCTATTAAAAAATTTAGGATGGTCAGCTTTATCAACATAAGTTTCTCTGTATTTTTGATTTATCTAGCAATTTTGCTTTAGAATATGAAAGTCTTTACTCAGTTTTTCCATTTCACTTATACTCTTTTGTTACTGCTTCTTCATCTTGTTCTAATAAACTTACTATTTATTTCTAATGTATTTTGAAGATTCTTTTTTTATTTTATTATTTTTGCGCGAAATTTATTATTGAGATACAACTTTTATTTAAATATTCTATTTAAAGTCAAATAAAGATTATCTGCCAATCATTTAGCTTAAAAATGATTTAAAGTACATTTCAGTCTAATAAAAACTTTTAATTGAATTATTAAATTTTACTTAAGATATACCAAGCTAAAGGTTTTTTAAACTTTTTTAAGTTTTAACTTCTATTTTTCTTTAGCAACAGACTAATACAATATATTTAAGATAGATAAATCATTCAAGTATGTTTTTGTTAAATTTATGCACTCATTTTGGAAAAAATTTTTAAATTATTTTTAATTAAATATGTTTGTAAAAATTATTTATTGTTCAGTAAAAAAGTAAATTTTCATAAAAAGATGCACATATTCGCATAAAATCAAATTCATGATTTGTCTTATAATTTTTAATTTTAGAGAAAATAATTTAAATAAAATTCTAAACATCCTCGCTTTATTTATAATTAAAATAGATTATTTTATTAGGCATTATATTAGAAAAAAGTTAAAATAATATTTTCTGTAAAAAAACTATTTCATTTATAAAAATACTTATTTTATAAATGATTTTGCTTTTAATGTTAAAAAAAAATACTAATTAAATACTTTTAAGTGCTTAATAGGAATGAAATAAAATTAAAAATTTGTTTAATTTAACCAAAAATATAATTAAAAACTTTTGATTTCTTAAATTTTGTCATTTATTTTGAGAGGAACAATTACATAAATTCTAAAAATAATTATAAACAGATTAATGGCAATTAAAAAGTTAATTATTTGTTTAAATTGTGAATATTAAAGTTAATTTGTTAAGAATTTTGATTTTTACTTTAATTATATCAAAAGAATTGCATTTATATAGATTAGCATAAAGAACATTTTAAAAACATATTAAGTAAAAGAGAATAAAAAATCCTTATTTTAGGCTATAAGGCATTGATTTTCAGAGGTTTATAAATAATTAAGTTGGCTAATCACATAACTTATTACTAGGTAGCCAAGAATGGATTAGTAAACTCATAATGAAGTTCCTTAAAAATTATTTGATAATGATTAAAATCAATACAATTTTAATAACATTTTAAAGCTAAACGATGTATTTATAGAGAAACAAAATGAAGTTTAGCAAACTGATATCCACCTGAGTAAATAAAACTAAATCAATATCATAAAGGTAGATACATTGTAAGGAATTAATTCTCAGAAAGAATGCCAAACCTCTCATATCACAAAGCACCAACAGCAAAGCTCTAACCAAACAGAAAGATAGTAAAAGGAGTAAACAGATTAATTAGGAAACTTAAACAACCATTCTCTTGAGTAAAGTACAGCAATTAATACTTTTCGTTCAAGTCAAAATGTATACATTTAAAATTATGATACGGCAGGAATATGCGAATAAAATTTCTGTTATTGCTTTACTCATACTGTAGACATAATTACTTTGCTATTGGCTTTTTTTGTTGGCCGCACTGCTCATCGCTAAATATTCTTTTGGAGAATTATAATATCTATGGGCTTTGATATTGCACTTCCTATGCTATTTTTACATTACTGTAATTCACTGTAATGGTATTTTGTATTTGGTTAAATGTGCTTTTCTTTCTTATTCTTATTTTCTTCATTGCTTGCTATTTCTTAAGAAACTCCTAAATTAGCCAAATTCTCTCTTGCAATAAACGTTCCATTCGTTAGTCTATTTAAAATAATAATAAGATGTTCAAATAATCTATTTTGTAGGGAGGATTAAGTCAACACAGCCAACTATTTGTCTCATAGACCTATTGTTTCTCTTTACTTAGCTCATATTGCTAAGTCTGCAATTTTATCTTCAACATTTGTTTCATATGTAACTGTTATAAGCTTAACGATGAGTAGAATTGAGTCCTTTCATGACTCGAAATTGGCAGTTTACATTATTTTTATAATATTGTATTCTTTAGATCTTCTTAGAAATGCCTACTAGGCAATAGTTGCTGAAAACAATCACAGACTAAAAGCAAATGCGTACAAAGACATTTCGTATAAAAGGTCTTTTTCAAATGAGCTAGCTTAAGATGTGTCTATATAAAACTATGATAACTAAAATAAATATAAGCAAGATATAAATCAACTTTTAGTAACTTAAAATATAAAGCAGTAAAAAAAAATTATTGATGAAAATGCAAAAACCAATAAAATATCTTCGTTGTATGTGAACAACAATTAAAACTAATAAACTATTTTTAAAAATAATGGATAATTTTAAATATAAAATATAGAAAAGTAAAAAAGCCCAGATTAAAAAAAGGTTAATTAATGCAATTATAGAGGATTAGTTGGGTATAAAATTAGTGAGTCAAATAATGATGTCGTGTTCTTCGATAAATCAAAAGATTTACCTGAAGATTAAATGCTTTAATCTTTGGAGATACACGAATAAGCCATAAATTAATAAAAATAGTAAACAGTTCAAGAAAAATCTGAAGTAAATTCTGAATATATCCAGCAGCAGTAATAAAAAGAGGAGCAAATTAAACATTAAATGAATGAATTATTAAAGTAGACATTAAATGATAATAAATTTAAATATAAAAATGAAAGTCTATAACAAATTGACTATAATAAAGAAAATCAAAATTAATTTATTGGTTTGGAATCTATTTAGAAAGATTAATCTTTCACCTTTACAAATTAAAAAATGGAAAACCAGAATTTTGTAAAGCAAAAAGCATTTTTTTCAAAAACTCTAGATTGTAATCATCCTTCATTTCAAATCAAAGTGATAACCGAACCTGATTCACAAAGTTAAAGCCAATAAAATAATTTAAGTAAATAGAATAAAATAAACTGCTATCGAAATGGTGCATAATCAAAATCTATAGACTTTCTTTGAAAAATAGCTTAAAAGACTATATAAAGGAGTTAAGCTTATATTCAAACTTTAATAAATTCAATAAAAATAGCTAATTTATTTTTTAATTTTATTAGAAAAGATATAATATAAACTAATATATTACAAATAAATTAATTTTACTAAAAAAATTCAATTAATATTAAATATTCAATCAAACCAAAATATTTCTACTACACAATAAATATAAAAAAAGTAATAATCAATTTGATTATATTATTAGAATTCATATTTATAAGCTTATTTACATGTACTAAAACTTTACTTTTTAAATTGGTTTAAAACCAAACATACATAATCTATATGCTACTTCTGCTAAAATTATTTTTTCGTAAATGTCTACATTTTCGTATATTTCTATTTCTTGAAATAATTTTTGATCAAATATTTTTAACTTTTTTTAATGCTTTTTTGAGTTTGTAATAACTGAAATATTTTATTAGTAGATGAATTAAACAAAAGTGTTTCGATGAAATGAAATAGAATAAAAAAATAATTATATATTAAATTAAAATAATATCAATATGGCTGATAAATGAAAACTGACTGGTTGGTTGGCTAGTTCTGAAAACAAACACCATTATGTTTTTAAAGCTCTACAATAAAAATCAATAAGAGGGAAAAATAATTTAACATCATTAATTTAGATAATAAATAGTAATTATAAATCTTTCATATAGTTTAAATATAGGAAAAAATAATTCATTATTTATAAGACATAATATGCATTAAAACAATCCTGGGAATAGATATTTTAGTTAGAATCAATTTAACTAATAGAACTCATTCAACTAATAAGCTGCTTTAAACTTATTGCAGTAGACTGGAGGATTAGGAGGAAGCGGATTTAATTTATTGTAAAATGCATAAAATCAAACTGCAGGATTTCCGATATCTAGTTTAAGCTCATAGACATATCCTTCTCAATTCGGAATTAATTAGCAAGCTAATAGTGCATCTTAGATTAATAATCTTCAAGGGAATTAAATAATACCAGGAGCTTCTAATTTCTAGTAATACAGATTGAATTATTTGAAAAGTTTAAGGATAATAGTTTCATTGAATTTGTTTGTTTGGCATAAAAATATCATAATTAATCACTTATCCATTTAAATATAAATGCATTAGAAGGGAAATTGATTGATAGAAGAAAACTAAATTATAAACAAATAATATTAAATAGATTTGAAACAAAGATATATTTTTGTTATTTTATTTTTAAACAATTGAATTATGTAGATGATAATAAAAACATTCTATTAAATCAATAGACTATTGTCCATTTTCTTATGACTAATAATCACACATTAAATTGTGTCTAATTATGCTTTTGTTGATTTTTCCTCGCTAATAAAAAAATTTAAATAATTTAAATAGAATATCTAGAAATTTGAGGGTTTTACCTCCGGCTCCAGGTTCAGTATAAAGTGCATAAAATAGCTTTAACTTGATTAAAAATTAACCTCAAAATATACAAAAGAGAAGAAATGAAATCGAGATTCAAACTTCTCTTGAAAACCAGCCATTAATCTAAAAAAAGATCAAAACTGATAATTTATCTCTCACTCTACAAGGTAACAAATTTTATAATAAATTAAAAAAAAACATTGATTAACAGAGCTTTAAAAATAATTTAAAATAGTTATAAATATTTAATTTAAAATTTATGAATATATTAACTAAAAATTATTGCTTTTTGTATGATGATTGTTTCTATTAATCAAAATTATTCAATATTTATTTTTTAATTTTAAATAGAAGTAATGCAAATAGAGCCAGAAAATAAATAGCCAATTAATCAGAAGGTTTATGACATATCTAAATATGAAATTTCTAAAGAAGTAGATGAAAAAGTACAAGCTTATTATATATAATCTATATATCAATTTATTAATCATTTTTATTAAATTTAATTAAAAGATTTAAAATACAAAAAAATTACTAGAGAACATTCCAAAGATAAAACCAAACTTTATCTCACTATAATGCTGTGAATCAGCAAAGCTCTAAGTAGACTTATTTCGTATTAAATATATTTTCTAATTTTTGATTGCATAGCAAAATCTATATATTCATTCATCTCACGTTCTAAATTACATACTTATGCTTTTTTTAATTTTATTAAATATTAATTTTTTAATTTTTATTTAAAAGCACAAAAGTTCTTTAATCCGGAATTTAAAAACGAGTTAAAAAAAGATATCTTTGAAGACCCTTCATGTTTTAGTAAATTTTAAAACAAAATTAGTAGATAGAATAATATTAATTTTTATTATAGAAGAGGCACCATAGAGCAAAAGCTTGAAAAAAGTATATTGCTTAGTTGAAGATTTATCTAAACTGATGAATGTGCTAAAAATTGATAAAGAAAATGAAATAAAGATGAGTGAGAAAAGCTCTTATTAGAGATTGAATTCCAAGGAGTCAAGAAAAAAAGACGATGGTGATAATAATAATAAAAAAATAATTAAAAAATAAGGCCCTGGTAGAAGAAAAAAAAGAATCGAAGACAGTGAATAAGAAAGTGAATAATAAAATATGGAAGAAGAAAATAATGATGATTATTATCATTAATCTAAAGAAGATAGTGAAAACTACTCTTTATCTTAGCCATAAAGTGCTACTTAGAAAAAAAAGAATCAACAAAAGAGGATTTTAAGAAAAAAGAGAAATAATAGCAAAAAGGTCTAAGATAATGATGATTCTGATTTTATAAAAAGTGATGATTCAGAATCTTAATCTGAAGAAGATTAAGAAGATTAAAGCTCTGAGTAAAGTGAAAATTCAGATTAGGAAAATAGTTTACCCTAAAAGACTAAAAGAAGAATTCTAAGAAGAAAAAAGTCTGTAGTAAATGATGATTCTGAATAGGAAGATTAAGAAGAAGGTTCTTTTAATAAAAATGGCTAGGATGATAGTGGAGAGAAATAAAAAAATAAAAGAGGAAGAAGATTACTTTAAAAAAATAAACTAACCAAAGTAGGTAAAAACAAAAATACTGTTGAAAGTGATGAAGAATAAGAATTTAATAATCCAATTAAAAAAGAAAAAAATAATGAGGATTCATCTGAAAATGATGGAATAAAGATAGCTAGAAAATAACCCAAAGCTAAATTGTAAATAGACGATGATGAAGAAAAAGAAGAATAAAATTCTCAATCAAATTAAAAGTAAACTCCTTAACTCAATGCTAAAATAGCATCTATTTAGAAATAAGAAGTAAAAGTCGAAAATGAAACAAAAATAGAAGTGGAAGAAGAATAAAGCTAACCTCTAGATTAATAAATAAAACTAGAAAATGATATTAAAATTGAAGAGAAAGTGGAATCATCTGCCAATTCATAAATAAATAGCTAATAGCAGTAAACCCTTATAAATATAGAAAATAAACTTTAAAAAATTAAAGAAAAAGATATACTACTAGCATCTAAAGCTAATGAGATTGAAAAAAAATAAAAATATCTATTTGATTAGCAGCAGAAAATTTTATAGCTAAAGATGTAATATAATACAGCAATCCTAGAATAAAAGCATGCTGCTATCAATTTAGAAATTGTTAATAAACACACTTCTATATCGTGATTTAAAACTACAAAAAATACAAATTTATTTTTAATAATTTATCAATAAAATAACACAAATTTCTTGACTGCAAATTAAATTAAATTTTTAGCTAAAATATTAAATTCACCTAAAAATCCCTAAATACTTTCTTAAGTTTTGGTACTTTATATTTTTCAAGTTTTAATTTTTAAATTTTATATTCAGAAAAATATAATTTTTAATAAATTGTTTGTTAAAGAATAAATCAAAATGTTTCAAATTTCAAGTAAAACACAAAATAATCATAAAAATTAGCATTTTTTAATTAATTAATAAATTATTTGTAAAAAAATTTTTGTTTTTATTTAAAAGCATAATTTTATAATAAGCCTTAATTAATTAGGATCTTTTTTTATCTATGCCATAATAAATTAAATTTAAAGTTGCTTTTAAATTTTAAATATTTTGGAAATAAATCTACTTTGATATTTTTATTTTTAGATTTTATTGGATGGAGTTTTTGCTTATCTTTTAGTTTATCAATCAAAAAATTTAAAAAAATTAAAAAATGTCCTTTTGTGTGTATATTCTTTTTTATCTTTATTTATGAATAATTAATGTTAGAAATAATTAAAATTTTGTCAATAACTTTACAACATTCATAATGAAAATAAAAGATATTGTTTTAAAAATTAAAAATAAAAGTTTCTTTTCATTTTAGAATAGATATTTAAAAAATTAATTTTATTAAAATAAAACTAAAAGTTAATAAAAAATATGATTTTTAGAATGATCAAAAAAAATTACAAAACAGATAATAAAAAGAATAATAGATATTTAATTCTTATTTCAAACTTTTTATTTAATTTAAAATTGTGAAAAAGTTTCTCAAATTTTTTATTTTTTTTAAATTATTGATGAAATTATTCTTAAATCTACTTAACTTAATTGTTAGTCTTCATCCTTTAATTTTTTAAAGAATTTTTCTATATACTTTGCTTACAGATATTCGGATTACATTATTAAATACTACTTTTCAAAATGATTTAATTTTCCTTTTGTTTCTATAAAATAAATATGTTGTTAAAAACAGAAAATTTATGATTAATTCAAAAACAAATTACTTTAATAATTTGATTCTACTTCCTTTTTTCTTAAATCAATATCGAAGAAATTTTCTGTAAGACTTACAAGTTGTATGGCAGCTAACTGATCTTTAGTAAGAAGAATGGATAAAGCTTTTTTCAAAAATAGGTTATCTTTATAAAATTGAAAAATATCTAGATTCGTATTCACCTCCTGCTTTATCTTATTTATTAATAATTAATTTACTCCTTCACAGTACTTAAATTTCTTAGACTTAAAGCACCTTTAATTTTAAAGGATGTATAAATAAAGTTAATTTCAAAAAATTAAAAGTTACTTGAACTTGAATATTAGATTTTATATTTATCTTTGAACAGAATTACCATATTTTGTTTTGATTTTAAAAGCAACTTCATTTTTCAAATTACTTTAATTTAGAGACTTGATTAATTCTTCTTTTACTTATATGCTATTTATTTAGTCACTTTTTATTTGACTTATTTCTGATTTTTATAATGAACTTTTGTTAATTACAGAAGGTTAAAATTTAGTAAAATTCTGTAATTGGATTTATGATTAAATTAAAGGAGATTCAGTTAATAAATGGATTTGTTTGTTTTGATGACCTTTAATTTAATTTTATAAGCTACCAATTCGTTATTACCTATTTTATTTAGTTTAAAACTATCTTTGTTCTTCATGGGTTATAACTTCATCTACATGTTAGTTATTATTCGATTATTTATTACTAAGTTGTAATAAAAAGTTAGAATATTCTTGTGCTTGATTTATAGCTTGAGATTTTTCAACAGATTCTCTTGATTTCGTAAGAAAGTCAGGGATTGCTACTTCTTCTACTTAATTTTTTTCCTGTGTATCTTAATCAAAATTTTCTGTACAAAAATCAACTTTAAGAAGATTTTCATCCTTTTAATCTATCAAATTGGTTTGCTTGATTAATTTTTAATATGTGTCTTGGAAAATAGTTGTTATAGCAACCATAAAAAAATCTTATTAAATGAGGTTCTAAGAACAATATCTACCTATTACTTTTGATATCATAAATATTGCAGCAACACTGTTTACAAGAGCTAAAATTTCAGTTATTGTTGGATACTAAATTTAAAATTATTGCACAACTTCGTCCATATACAAGGAAACGCATGCATAAGGTCCTAGACCTGTTTGTAAAGAAAGTTATCTATCAAAGGCTTAAGTATATTGATCGTATTAAATTGGAGAAGAATAAGTTTCTTTGGTCTAATATAATAAACCTTTAGAAACTTCGGTTTCTTATTTTTATGTGTGTATACTATTCAAAAAATATTAGTTTGAAATTACATAATTATAGATTCTTCTATAGTTTGTCTGGATTTACTTAGAGGTTGTGTTGTACTACTATACTTTAAGCTTCATGTAAAAATTAGCTGCGAAACCATTTATAACTGCATCTATATCTTATTAAGAAGCACAGTTATTTGGCTTAGTAGTTTTTATATAGTCTATATCATTGCATCCGTACAAATTTATATTGATTTCAGAACCTATATTATTATTAACGTCAAGAACTAATGTATAATTTTTTATTTTAGAATAATCAACACAAAGTAAACCTTCAAGTTATGGATCAGTGCAATTATTGATGTCAAGATAAATGAACTAATAATCATTAGTAACTGGATCTGCATATTAAAAGTAAGCGATGTAGACTAAATAAGTTAAATTTTATGATTATTAATATTAATCAATTGTAAAAGTTTAATTGTAGTTAAAAGCAAAACCAAAAAGGTCTTAGCTCAGAGGTATTTCTATCCTATCATTCACAATAAAACTTTGAGATCGGAATTTAGGATCCATTAAATTATTTACATAGAGATCAAGTAAATAGCCAAAATATGATAGCACAAAGATGATAGAAATAATAGAAAGTATCATACCTTAAATTGTACCCCTTCTATATTAATTTGCTCCTAAATTAAAGAAAAATTCTGAAGAAAATAAATCTAATTACAAAATTTTCATTTATAAAATGTAATAATCTGTAAAATTTTTATTAATCTTTTAATTGTTAGTTTGGTTTTGGTTTTAGCTTTAGTAATTTTTTTGTTTTTTATTTAATTCAAAAATAATTATTATTAACAAATTATCTGGTAGAACTTATAATTCAAAAGCATATTAAATGGTAGGCAAATTGATATTTTTTTATTAAAAATTTGTATAGAGATTATGTTTATTTTATCAATTTAATTCGAGATTTAGATGATAAAATAAAATAAATTAAAATTTTTACTCCACACAAATAAAAAAACAAAAATTTTATTGATATTAATTCAAATAATTAATTAATTTTTTATAATCATTTTACTTTCTACCTATTCATTAATTTTCCTAACTTTTCTTAATAAATAATTTTATTCCTTCAATTAATTTTAATAAAAAACAAAATTTATATAAATTATTTTAATATCATGGGGTTAATTCCCCTAGATTACAAAAGTTTCTTAAAAAAATAGAAATAAAAATTTAAAATATTTTAATGCTTTTCAACACAGAAGTGTTAATCAAATAAAAATAATATATTTAAAATACTCAATTAAAAGTATTAAATATAAAAAAAATAATGAGAAATAAAAAATTTAAATTGATCTTTACAATTGAAAAATACTGATTGATATATTATTTAGATAGAATTTGTATTTTTTTATAATTATCAAAATATAATCAAATAAAATTATTGATATCTTTAAATCTCCTTTTTATAAAAATTTTTAAAACTTAACATGCAGGCTAGCTAAACAGACAGGCAGACAGACTGACTTACAAACATAACAACTTTTTAATTAAGATTTTTCAGTTTTTTTTAATTAATTGTTTTGAAATTGGGGTAATTCTAAATACTTTTGTTAGTATATTGGTTATAAAGAAGAGTGCAATTTAAAATAAATATTTAATATTTATAAATTAATACCCAAGATTATTATTTTCAATTTTCTTTATTTAGATTAAATAATTATTCAAGTTTAATTGAAATGGAGGATTTCAACAAAGTAAAAAATCCTATGGATGATGATGATGAAGAGAATCAATAGTAATAAAAGAGTTAATAGCCAAGATAAGCAGTCTCAGTTATGAATCCTAAAAATAGTTAGCAGTAGTAGCCAAAAAAATAATAGAGCGAAATCAAAAAAAAGACAGTAGCATTAAATCCAATTATTTAATAATCTAATATTGTTGAAACATTTAATAATGAATTTGGCAAAAACACACTTCAGTTTGATCATATTATTGAAGAGTGTGAACATTTATTATTTGGAAATTGCTGGGAAGATCCTGAATTCCCTGCTAACAAATAGTCTTTATCTCTTTACTTTGAAAAATTGCCAAGATAAACATAGGAAGCTTGGCAGTAAATAGTTTGGAAAAGGCCAAATGAATTTTTAAATGAAGAAAATATTAAGCTCTTTGATGTTATAGAACCAGATGATATTAAATAAGGTTTGCTTGGAGGTAAATTATTTTGTTTTTTTATAGATTAAGTATTTTTCTTTTTTTTAAACTTCTAGATTGCTACTTTTTATGCGCATTGAGTGCTCTTGCAGAATAAGATTGTTTAATCGAAAGATTGTTTCACACAAAAGAAAAGCAAAAATATGGAGTATATAGCGTCTGGCTGAATATAAATGGAGAATGGATAAATATCAACATTGATGATAGAATTCCTTTTAAGAGAGATGTAAAAAATATTTAAATTTAAAATACTTAAAAAGAAAATATATAAAAGAAACCGGCCTTTAGTAGAGGATAAGGAGATGAATTGTGGGTTTTATTGTTGGAAAAGGCTTATGCTAAAGCTTATGGGTCTTACGAAATTATTGAAGGTGGTAATCCAGCACATGCATTAAGAGATTTAACAGGAGCCCCTTGTGAAAATGTTGATAATTTAACAGCGGATGAATTTTGGAAGTATTTAGAATAAAATGATAATTAGCAAAATGTACTTACTTGCTATACAAAGTCTACAAATGTTAGGGAAGAAGAAAATGAATTAGGTATTCTTTCAGGACACGCTTATTCTATTTTAGATCACCAGAGTGTTAGAGGAGACGATAATTAGTTTCATAAAATTCTAAAAATAAGAAATCCGTGGGGGTAAGAAGCAAGCATATTTTTAAATTTAAAAAAATAAATTTTATTATTTATAATAAATCAATTAGTATGAAAGAGTGGACAGGTGATTGGAGTGATAACAGTGATAAATGGAACCCAGTTTTGAGGTAAAGGTTAAATGTTGAGAGTAAAAATGATGGTACTTTTTGGATGTCAATTTATGACTTTGCAAAATATTTCGAAGGTATTTTTTTATTTGGTTTTTAATATAAAAAGGAAGTAGCTTATTAAAAAATATTAAAAAATGTAAGGAATTGGAAATTGTAAGGTTAGACCTGACTATTCATATAATTCTATAAAGCTTGATTTCACAAAAGATAAAATAAAAGTTGTGCAATTTAAAGTCAAAGAGGCTACTCATGGCTTCATCTCAATAAACTAGTTTGATGAAAGAATGTTTTATCATAGTAACAAGGAGTACCAATATTCAAACTGTAGAATGTTCATTTTAAAGAAGAATTAAAAAAAGGAATTTGAGTATGTAGGTGCATTATATGGTATAGATAGAAATCTCTATATTGAATAGAAATTCCTACCAGGTGAGTACATTGTTGTAGCATAAATCTTCTGGAAATAAGATATCATTAGAGAGTGTTCAATTAGTAATATAAAAATAAAATAAATCTTAAAAGTTTACTAAACTAATAATAATTAGGTTCTTATTCGCATAAGCCAATATCATTTGAGTATTTAGAAGGTGTTAATCCTGTTGAAATGTTGAAAATAGCTTTTAAATGTGTTTCAATAGAAACTGCTGAAAAAATAGACCCTTAAACTGGTAAAGAGCTTTAAAAAATAATGTCTTATGTTAAACCAGATAGGAATTGGAATTTCCCTCTCCTTACAAAAAGATATGGATTTTAGTATGGATCATTTTACATGTATTATAAAAATGGAGAAATGCAATAGATTTTAAATGAAGAGTTGAATTTTAAAATGGAAGGATATATCCCACTCGAACCCTACTACAGTATATACTTTCTTTATCCTTTTCGTTTTACCAAATATTTTTCGTTTGTTCGTTATTAGGTGAAGATGAATTCTAACAAGGCAAATATAATGGGCTTTATGAAAAGAAAATTGAGATTACCATTCCAGGCGATAGAGAAGCTGTTATTTTGTTTGATAGCTGTGGTTCTAAGTTTACATATAATTTCAGCACTAGGCCATAAGTACACAATATTCACACAGATGAGGGTAAAAGGCTTATCAGAGAAAGTATACAAACCTAGCATTAATTGCTTAAGGTATATTTATTAACTTAATACCTGCAAATAAAATGTTAAATAAATGTATTTTATATGAATAAAAAATTAAATAGGAAGAATCAGATAAGTTTGTAGCTAAAAAAAATGTAAGTTCTTTTGGGAGATCATAAATTATTGGGCAAGTAGGTAACCCAGATTCAAGAAGGCCAAGTTTTGTAGATTTGTCTGGAATAAGAATGAAATCAGATAATAAACTAAAATCAGTTGTTCAACCTGAATAATTAAATCAAAATGAAAACACTGATATTCCAGAAATAGAAGAAGAATGTCTAGAATTCTTTGATGATTTATTAGGAAAAAGAAGTAATTATTTTTCTAAGTTTATGATTGTAAGATTTTTATAAAATTAATAGTAACTAATTGGGGTTTATTTATTAACTGGATAACATTCCTTATGTTTCCTATATTTTTGCTCTAGTCCTTTTCAAAGAATACCTATTTAGATGTAAATTAATATAAAGAGGATTTATTTAATTTCTATTTCATTTATTCATTAGATGATGATTGCTATGAGCATAATTAATTTGGTGAATGCTGAGAAACTAACACATTAACTATTGAGATTAATTATTTTAGCCTTATATTTTTCATTAATTGTCGATATAATATTCATCTTACAAGATCATGAAAATAATCATTTGCTCACTGGTCAAAGTCTATACACAGGAATGTATAAATTCAGTATATTCTTTGTTTATATAGGCATACTTTATAAAATATTTGCTAGCTTTTCTTATCTTCATGTTTATAAAAATTTCTTAGCAGTTATTCCCTACATTTAACAAGGATTCAGAGTAAAATAATTAATTACTTTTTTTTAAATATGAAAATTATTTTATTTTATCATTTTTAATTATTATAGAAAATAAGGTATTTCCTAAGAGATTTATAATTAGATAAGGAAACAATAGCTCGTCTTTAATAATAATATCAGTAGAGAGGCTAATAGTAATCTCCAGAATATTAATATTAGAAAATGTAGACATTTGGTGAAAGTTAGAATAAAATTTAACAAATTAATAGCCACGAAAATATTACATTACAAGTTCATCATTGAAAAAACAATTTGTTTGTTCAAAAAAAATTCATCCAAAAATTATAGAATTTATTTTGTTTTTTTAAATTTTGTTTATGATAAATATTATTTACATTTATGTTTGTTTAAAGTATTCTTGTTAGTTTCTTTATATTTTTATTATTCTGTCAGTTTATTTTAAAACAATCTAGCTAATATTAACAAATTTAAGATTCTAATTTAGACATTCATTACATATTCATTTTGATATCTCCTAAGTAGAATTAGATTTAGATAATTTGCTTTCTTTGCTAAGTACTCATAAACTTTAATTCTAATAAACAAGCCAAAATTAAGATAAGCAATTATATTGCTCAATATAATTAATTAGATTGTTAAAAGATTCTTTGTTAAAAAAATTCTTTTGATTTTTAATTAATTATTTATTATTATTAACAATAACTTACAAAATAAATATTAGATATTTAATAGATAGATAAATATATACTCACACATACATATTTTAAAAGTAGGAATATAGATAGATATTAAAATTTGAAATGGGAAAAGTAAAGTAAATTGACAACAATAAAGCACCTGATTAAAAGAAAAAAATTACAAAGACCAACTCATTTGGTAAATATGCTAGCAATAAATAAGTTAGTAAAGAAACCAAACTGTATGCTAATGTAAAACATAATAATCATTCAACCTCTATATATTTAATATTCTATAATTTCAGAAAAGCTTATTCGATGCAACTCTCACTGCTGAAAAAAAAGTAAACTAGTTCAAAGACTCTAGACTTATTGAAATGAGAAAGTAATAAAAGCAATCTACTCCAGATGGTAGATTATCTGCAATTTTAATGAAGGGAGCTTAGAAAAAGAAAAAATTTGATTTGGATTCTGATGGCGAAAACGAAGATGCCCCTTTAAAGTTGACTCATAAGGGAAAGGAAATAGAAGAATTAGATGATTTCAAAGACTAAATAGACTTTTCTGATGCTGAAGATAATATTCCTGCTGAAATAGTTGATAAACTCAACTTTGCAGGCTTTGAAAAATAATCTGAATAAGTTGACCCCTCAAATCCATAAAAGAAGAAGTCAAAAAAAGAAATTTACGAAGAAATTATAAAAAAATCTAAGTAAGCTAAATATGAAAGATAAAAATAAAGAGAAGATGATAAAACTTTACTTTAAGATGTTAACGATGGATATGATGATATTAGAGATTTGCTTTAATTCAGAGGGTATATTTTATTTAATAAGTGTATATTTATTAATTTTGTTCTAATTTATAATAGAAATTACAAGGCAGACGAATACCTTGATGTTGATGAATTTGATAAGTTAACAAAAGAACTTTAAACTGATATTAAAACCTAAGCTAATACCGTCATTAAGAAAGTAGAAGATAAAAAAGAAAAGAAGTTACAAGAAAAAAGAAGAAAATAATTAAAAGGTATTATGAGCAGTGACGGTGAAGAAGATTAAGATTTAAACAATGACGATGAATTATAATCTAAGACAAGAAGAGAGCTTGGTATTCTTAAGCATATGAGAAAAGTAGAAAACCTTAACAAATTCATTGATTAAATTAAGCAAGTCAAGCAAAAATCAAAGAAAGGTAAAGAAGGTGATGAAGAAAATGATGAAGAGTATGATTCTTTAGACGAAATCGACTTAGATGAATAATAAGAAGAATACTCTGAAGAAGATTCTGATGGAGACGATGAAGATGATGACGTTGAACATTTAGAGCTTGAAGATGAATACGAAAGCAATGAAGAAGAAGAATAACCATAAAAGCAAAAATCCAAATCAAATACAAAGAACAATAAATAAAAAACTAGTAAAATTTAATAAGAAAGCGAAGAAGATGATGAGGAAGATGATGATGAAGATCTTGAAGAAGAAGAAGGTGATGAAGATGAAGAATTAGATAGTGATGAGTTTGATAATGAAAGCGACTGATTCAAAATCTGCATAGTTAAACTAAATTTTATAATAATTTTTTTGTTTTATATATTATACTAAAGTAAACATAAAAATATTTTTATCAAAATTGATAAACTAAGTTATTCACAAATTATATTTTTAAAAGATTATTTGGTTTTAGTGTATTATTTGATTACAAATAAATTAAAAAGTAGATATAAATAGCAAAAAATAAATTAAAATTTATGGAATAACAATATCAAAAAAAATTGTACAATTAACTTTTAGAGTAGATTTAATCAAAAGATCACTATGATAGCAATTTAAAATTATTTTTAAAGCAACTCAGCATTGAAATCGATTAATAAAATTTATTAAATTTGATTAGTTAGCAGTTAGATAATAAATCTATTTACTTTATAAGACATGCAGAATCAAAATATAATTAATGGAGAGAAAAATCACCATTAAATTGGTCTATTTTTTATAAAAATACACTTGAAAATATTGATCCAGAATTAACAGATAAAGGATAATAATAGACAAAAAATCTACAACTTTCAGTATTAAAAGATTATCAAAATTTAAAATTTGATGTGGTGTATGTGTCTCCTCTTTCTAGAGCTATTGATACATTTGGATTTTTAGCATATTAAGAAAATAATTAGATTATTGAATAATTTAAGTTAGCTAAAGTTTTAGCCTGTCATTATTTGAGAGAAAGATTGGATACTTGCGGAGATATTGGGAAGAGCTTAGAATTTGTTAAAGAAGGGTTATGCAATAAGTGGAATATTGATTCGTGCATGATCAATAACGATTAGTGGTGGTGCCATACATAGTTTGATAATTAAAAGTAAGGTGAAATGTTCAAATAAAAAACAGAAGATTTTGATAAAATATAAAGAAGATTAATAATAATTTTATTGATGATAATTTTTTCTGAAGATAAGGTTATATGCTTAATAAGCCACTCTAATATTTATAAATGCTTAAAGCTTAAAAATAAATTTTAGTCTCATGGTATTTAAAATGCATAAATGAAGATTTTAGATAAATAAACGATTATGAAATTTTTAACATAGACTATAACAAAGCATATTTACTAAAAGTGAATTCAGAAAGCAATTTATCCTACACTTTTAAGCAAGGTTTATTAAAAATACAAGCATAAAAAATGAAGAAAAAAATACTTTACTATACTATACAATATATAATTAAAATAAAATTAAATAAAAGAAATCTTTCTTTTTTTTTAAGATTAGACATTTCATTTTTTAACATCGCCATTTACATTTTTTTCAACTGATTTTAGTACATCCATTATACATTTTCTCACTTCTTGGGCTATCTGTATATTTTACAAGCTAACTGATCTGTTTTTATTAAAAATTGCAATTATATATTGTTTGTGCTTTAAGTATGCTGAAAGATTACCTTTCGAAGTCATTGCTCGCCTAAAGTTGTTGATAAATGTACTCAAAAAATTAATTATACTTACTCTTCATGAATTCCCTAAAATTATTTGTTATTGATTTATAAAAAATAAATATATATTGATATTAATCTTAATTACCTAGCGAAATCTTTGTTTGTAAAGTTTATTTTGTTTCCATAAACTTTGTCAGTTATTTCTTTTATGTCTTCAGAATTAAGTCTGTTTAAGTAAAAGAGGGCAAAAATTTTAGCTAAACTAAGTGATTAAATAATTAATATTACCTCTTATTAACATCTTATTCAGTATAATCCTTTTTATTTTTTAATAGTAGAATTTTGCTGATTCCACGAAAGAAACTGTCTAAAAAGAAAAAGAACTCGTCTTTTGTCAAGCACTGAGGATTTTTAAAGCCAAAAACCAAAGATATATCTAAATAATCAATAAAAAATAAATTTTAATAAAATTAATCAATACAAGCTACTTGTAATTGTTGTTTCATAGTCTCCTTTAGCAATAAATGTCATTACTGAAAATAATTCGCAGCTATCAATTCTTGCTTTTTTATAATTTTTACTTAAACTTTAAAACGATTCATAATTATATTTACAAATATTTCTTGTATCTAAAATTTTAAACACTTCTTTTAAGCTCGCTCTTTTTGTTGATATAATATCCATAGATTAATAGCTATCAAACCATAATTATAAAGGCGCAGTGTTCTTTTTAGTAATTTTTTAAATAATTTGCTTGAAAGTCTCTGCCGTCCCTGTTAAATATGTTTAACTCTTTAAAAACTATCTATTAAATTAGTCAATATTTTTATAATTGTATTAATTGGATACATCCACCACATAATTCACCTACATGTCTCGGTAGGCAAGAAGGAACTTTAAGCTAATTCAAATACTCCTCAACAAATTTTTCATAACTAACTATATTTTATTTTATCATTTTTCTTTATCTTAAATCACTTCACTTACTTAAAAAATTTGAGAGAATAATTACAAATAAATCCACAATCAAAAAAATATTTATATTATAATGACTATAATATTAAATTTTGAATTTATATTGAATTGCTATATCATTAAATTTTAAATTTAGTAAAATAGAATAAAACTCAAATTTAATGAAAAAAAATATTATTTTTTACATTATTAGCACATTATATAATTATAACTTTAGCTAATAAATATCAAACCATAACATATATTGGAAGGCATTTTTTAACATCAAATAAAAGTCCTAGTGAAATTTTAATTTTTTAATTATTAATTTGAAGTAAAAAATGACTTTTTTTATTAATGTTTTATTTTTTTCTAATGTAAACTCTTGCTAAATCGAGTTTAAATAATTAAATAATAATTTAAATTGTTCTTTTACACAATTCAAATATAATTTAAATCATAGCTTTAATTAACAAAATATATTTAATGTATAAATTTATTGTTTATGAAAAATAAGAATTTCATACATTTCAAATATAATTTAAACCATAACTTTAATAACTGATTATATATAATACATACATTTATTATTAATAAAGAATTATACTTCTCAAAAAGTAAATATTTTTATAGGTTTTATACTCAAAATTCATCTAATAGTTTATTAACATCTTTTATTAATGTTTTTTAATCTTTTTTGCATAGAGGACAAGTTGATTTTGTTTCAAACCATTTGTGAATGCATTCATTATGAAAACGATGAAAGCAAGCCAAAAAACTTATTTTCTCTTCATCCTCAAATTCGCACAGACAAATTGAGCACTATTTAGCATCTTAAGAAAGATTCTAAGACTATGAACTTTTATATACAGTTGTGCTTACATATTTATCTGATTTAATTCCTTAATGCTATCTAAGCTGATTTTAAAACTCTATAAACTAATTATACATGTTATCAATCATGAATCTTGGGGGTGGATTTTAATTAATTGTGTTTTACCTACTTTAAAATTAATCATTCAGATTTTCTTACTAAGCATTTATTTAGTTTCTTCTTTGAATAATATCGTTATATGTCTATTCATTATTGTTATTATTACGTTGCTGTTATTGTTATTAAGTTCTAACATTTTGATTTTATAATCTTATAACATCTTTGGACTTTTACCTTTCATTAATTTCTCTTATATTTTCTAAATTTTATTGCATGTTTCCATTATTAATGGGTTATTCTTGAGAATTAACTTACTATCTTACTTGATTAGGGTAATTTTTAATATTATTCGATCTTTCTTAGATAAATTCTAATTCAGGCTATGAAATTATTAAAGGTATTTAGTATCTTTAAATAAATAAACTATTTTATTATTCTTATCTGATATTTTAATTGTATTAAGCTCTATCAAAAGCACATTAATTTATATCATTTTAGTGTTTTTAGTGATATTTTTTAATTACTCCATTTGTTGAGTTATCATCTATTACATTATAATTTTACTCACTAGTTTGTGTTTTAGATTTTTAGTTTCTAGATAGATTTTTTTGTATTTACTAAAAGTTAACATTATTAAGAAGATTCTTAAATTCACTAGAAGAAACTCTTTAACTTTTATCAAGGTTCATTTTAAAAATATTTTTTTCTTCAGTAAAAGAGTTGCTTCTGCTTTTACGGATAAAATCTGTTTTTATTTCATTTTTATTTAAATCATGATTAGTTTATTAATGTGCTTGTTTTAATTTTTAAGGGTGAATAGGTGGAAGTAAAGGAGTCTAGTTTTTTATCTTTATATTTCTATTTAAATTCTAGCTTTAAACTATAGATTATTCTTTTTATATAGTATTTAAATTTGAAATTTATAATAAATCTTTTTTTTATTTGAAATCTAATTGTTAATTTATGTTAGTTAGTTTATTCTTTTAATAAACTTCAGGACAGCTATCACTTGAAGAATTTTATATATTTTCTATATCTAGTTATTAGGAAGAGTCAATTTTAATAAGATTAAAAGAAGCATTGTTACAATTTTACTATCTAATATGATTACGATTTGATATTAGCTAATTATTGGATTTTTCTATGAATTTATTCTCTAATGAGTTATTTCTTTACTAATTTCTTTAATTTTATATCTACCTTTCTCTGTGTTTAGTATTATCAGCTAGAATAATAGGATTATAATACTATTCTTGAGCTATTGTTTTATGTTATTAGCTTATATAACTTGTTCTTTAAGGTTTTTGAGGTAGTTTTTTGTCATTTTTAAATTCTTCTTTTTCATCTTCAAAATAATTTAATTCATTTTATAAGACAATGCAATCTATTTATTTTTTTGGCTTAAAATCATTGATTTCTTATTTTATATTTTCTTATTCACAAAGATTAATAACTTCATTATTACTTAAATCCTAGAAGGAACCTAGCTTAACTGGAGTTGAATTATTACTACTGTTAGCTATTCTTATTATTAGTGGTATCTTAGAATTTTTTTATGCTTGATTCTATTCTAGTTTTTATAAGATTTTTAAAAAGTTATTTATGAAAAACAAAAATAGAATGTCATTTACATGATATTTATTCCTTTGAAATGGACTAAGCAAGGTTTATATTTTGATTCAACATTTGATTATAAAGATATTTGTAAATACAGCTAAGCTTTAAAGATAGATTAATATTAATTTATATTCTAGTTTTTGTTTAGCCTTGATTGTTATCTGTAAAAAATTTAAAATAACAAATAATAAAATTAGTAACAGAAAAAATCATAAATGAAAAAAAAAATTAAAAAAATAATCTTCTTTAATAAAATAGAATTAAAGATTTTTTTTTTTTTAAAAATCTTTTAAATTATTATAATTGGTTTTTATTTTGAATAAGATTAGAATTTGTTTTTATAAAAAAGCTACATATAAATTTTAAAAAGCGAGTATGGTTTGAAGAACAAATATGTTCCAGTTAAGATGTAAATTATTAATGAACAAAAATTATTTTTTTGATAGATTTAATTTACTTTTATAAAAATGCTCTGAAAAAATGACAAATTTAAAAAAATTAAAAAATCAAATTGACTGACTTACTTTTATAAAAATTAATATAAATGAAATTGTATTATTAGATTATTACAATAAATGAATGAATTTTTAGAATGAAAATTAAAATTAATTTAAAAAAGAAGAAAGTTAAAAATAAAATGAGAAATGAAAGGATATATGATTTACAGAAAAATAACACACATAAATACACTTTTAAAATTAAATGTTTATAATAAGCTAAATAAGGTGTCTTTCGTTTATGTTTATATTTATGGTGTTGTTGATTTATATAATTTTGGATAGATATACAACTCTCATTTTATGGCATTCTCAAGTATTTATTATGCATATAATCTCATTTTACAAAATTGCTTCAACAAAAATTTTAATGATAACACAAATTCAGATTGCTCAGTATTAGGCCTATTATTTTTAAATTAAGGGTAAATGATATGTTAAAAAAGATAAATAAAAATAGTCTTACAACTTAGACATTGGGCTTTCCATCAACGTAGTTAGTGTAAGTAATGGTGGTGTTAGTGTTAGAAGCAGCATAGTTCTTAGATTCGTTAAGAATCTTAGCAATGTAAGCGTCTCTCTCTTCGGGGCTCATGAAGCTGATGTTAGAAGAGGTTTGGTATTCAGTGACTTGTTGGGCAGGAACTGAAGAAGCAGGGAGGGTGGTTGTGTATGAAGTTTATTCAACTCTTTAGTAGGGAACATAAGAGGTGCTGTAGTTAACTTCAGTTTATTAAGGTAATTAAACGTTGTTAGAAGTGAAATTGTATTAGACGGGGGTGTTGGTTGTGTAGGTGGTTGTTTGGTATTGACTGCTTTTAATGGGTTCAACAGTGGTTGAGGGTAAGTTGTAAGTAGTAGTGTAGGTGGTTTAAGCAGCAGGAACTTCAGCAGTTTCTTTCTTAGATCTCTTGATAACTTCTTCAATCTATGATTTTAGAAGAGAAATAGTTAAAATATATTTTTCACTGGTTTATTTAATTGATAAAAACTGGCTTTTGTTAAGCCAAAAAATATTTTGCTTTTATTAAAAATATATTTAATGGAGCATTAAATTCAATCCAATAAAATTAATGACTATTAATTTTGTGAAATATTGATGGAACTTAAAAATTAATTATTGGAATAAATTAAAAATAAGTAAGGTCTTTTTTTGACTAATTGCTCACAATAAAAAAAGCAACAAAATAAGACAGACCAAAGGTTAGTTTTAGGATGACCAAAAAGAATAAAATTTAGAAATAAAAATTAGTTTATTTTGAATGAATTATTTTTGAATTTTGTTTATTTGTTTGTTTTTAATATGAGATAAGGTCAATTAATTATTTTTTCTAGATATATGATGATTTTCTTACGATTGTGATTTAGAATTCTTCTTTATTATTTTTTCTTAAATGTATGAAAAATAAAAAAGATATATTTGAAACGTAACCTAATAATTAATTTATTTGTTTGTTTGTTTGCTTGTCCTTTATTTTATTTTGCAAGATAATAAAATCACTTTTAAATTTTATTTTTCTTAATAAGCTGAAGCTAGATAAAATTTATATCTAAATTAATTCTATTTGGGTCCTATTTGATCCTAAAACTCATTTCTTAATACTAAACTTAAAAATTTTTATTTATTTTTATATTATCTCTTGTAATTATCCTCGTTTTTTTATCGCATATTACGTTTGTTGCTACAATTTATTAACTTACAAACTTTTAAGCTTGCTACTATTTGTTTTGTTTTATTTATATCTCTCAGTGATTTGTTTGGCTTCGCTTATATTACAAAACACTGATTTGGAAGGGAGGTAGGATACTATAATGATGATATGGATGAAAGGGTAGTAAAAATATGAGTGGTAATGTTAAATCAAAAATTTTTAAATTAACGAAAGGAGTTAATCAAATATATTTTCTATTGAATAAAGATATTCATCGATTTTTTTCCCTTTCATTTCTATTGTAGCTAGAAAATAAACTGTCAAATAATAGAAAAAGTTTAATTAATTACGGGTTCTTATTATTAGTAGCTCTTGGTTTCGATGTTATTGGTATTTTCATTGAGGAAAGTTCTAGTTTCGATTTGGCTGGCCTTAGCATCAATAGGAGCAGTGTAAGTAGCAGTATAAGTGGTGTTGGGAACAGCAGAGGTGGTATATGTGGTGGTTGTGTAGTTAACAGGAGCGCTGGTGTAGCTGAGGTTAGAGCTACCATACTTAGCAATAGTTTCTCTGCTCATAGCTAAAACGGCTTAGATTCTAGCATTAAGGTCATCATTGTTGTAGTTGGTGGTTTCAATGACGGGGGTTTAGGTGGTGTAGGTGGTAGTAGTGTAATTAATAGGAGCTTCATAGGTTTTTTCTTGAGTGTAAGATTGTCTAGCAGGGTTAGCAGATCTTTAAACAACTTCCTTTTCTTCGTAGGTTTCTTAGATGAAACCACCTTGGATTTGAGAAACTTGGTTTGAAATGATTTCGATGGTGGTGAGACCGTGAGTGTTAATAGATTGGACATATTATTAGTTGAGTTCATCGAATAATCCTTCAACAGAGGGTCTCAAGACTTCATCTTCGGTGAGGAGCTTTTAGAGGAAACTGTAGAGAGATAAGGAATATTGAGCTCTAACTTGGTTCAAAAGCTTGTTAACTTCGTCGGTCTTGACAACGTAGTTTTGTTGGTCGTAGCAGACACGGCTGACGTTTTCAAGGGTGGCAGCTTCGAGGACAGTCATACCAATAGAGTAGATATCAGATTTGTTAGCATCGAAGACAGGAGAAGCGTTGAATTCCTTCAAACATCTGAAAAGTTAGGGAGAGATGTAGTATTCTTCCAAACTGTTATTCAACAATTGGGAGTAGGAAGAGAGAGGTTGAACGTGGATGAAGATTTCACCGAGCTTGACTTGACCTTCAGGGGTGATAATGACATTGTAAGGTCTGATATCACCGTGATTAACGTTCTTTGACTTCAAGTAGTAGACGACGTTAAGGAGAGTATCCAAAAGATACCAGAGTTCACCTTCCTTATAGGCAGCTCTAACCTTTTGTCTTTCAGAGATTTCAGTTCTCAAATTGTTGCTGAAGTATTCGTAGAATAAGCCCAACTTGTAGAAGGAGGAGCAGAATTCGTCCTTCTTTTAAGAGTTGAAAGAAACCAACTTGACGATGCTGGGGTGATCTAATTCCTTTCTGAAGTTCAATTCTTCGACTCTCTTTTCCAAAACAGATTCGTCGTTCAAGGTCTTGGAAATTTCAGCATACTTTTATTGGGTAGCATTGTTAATCCAGAGCTTCATGGTGCCATATCTTTCATCGTTGAAACCGTTGCTTTCGGTGTATTCAGCAGGGTTGTATAAAGGTGAGTTGTTGAATTTAGATTTTCCTTGTCCCATTTCTTTTTGTTTTGCTAGTTTTTGTCTTTGTTTTTTTTAAAGTTTAACTTTGCAGCTAATGCTATTGTTAATATTTGAATAATAAAATTTATAAATATTAAATTAAACACTTCAATGATATATTTATATTGGATTCAGATTATCAACATGTGTCACTACTAATTAGTTCTCTTAATTCTATTACTTAACATCTTCTTACACACTCACTCATACACCATAATCTCTAATTACATCTGAGAAATTATTAATTTACATGACCTTATATGTATGATGCATCATCAATAATAAATTTCTACCTAAAACTTTCTAACCTCTTCTTCTTCTTCACTTTATTCTAATTTATTTTTTGAATCCAATCAGTTGGATGAAAGTCAACTGCAACCATCTTTCAAACAAAACATGTGTATTTTACTACCTACTTGCCTATACTTATTGATAAATAGTATAAGTTAGCTATACTATTTCATATATAGGAATAGAAGATAGAAATACTAGCAGTTTAACGTTAATAATTTTTATTGAAAGATGGAAGGACTTTAGTGAAACGATAGGTCATATCTAGGCTGGCTAATCTCCCTAACTTTTAGATTTTTTAGATTAGTCAAGCCCGTATGAGGGTATCTAACTGCCTTTCATATGCTTGATAATCAGATGGTTTCTATGAAAATGAAGAGAAGAAATTTAAGGTATCTTTATTTTTACTGACGTGCATGAATTATTGCATGTTAATAAAATGTGTGCTATCCTTCTGAAGAAAGTATTCAGCGTGGGCTTACTGCCAAAAGAACCCTGAAGTAAGTACCTCAACGAGAATATGCGTTGCTCCTTTAGTGGAGAGTTAACGTTCTGGTAAACTCTGGGTGCATATAGAGATTGCTTGAGATGTTGAGTGCATGTATATGATAGAAAATAAAGTAAAGAGTCAGCGAAACGAAACGAGTAGGTTATAGTTGATAATCTGAGAGAACTTTTTAATAATAATTTTTATTTTTACCTCTATTGATTTTTTTTTGATTTTGGATGATTTTTTACTAATTTTTTATTTATATTTTTTTCCCATGATATCAAAAAAAGATATTGCAAGCTTTTAACTATTCATTTAGTGCTTAAGTTAAATTTCTCCCACATCAAATCATCATTTTCTCCTCTCTTTTTTCTTTTAAATTTTCTTATTTTTCTTTTCATATCTTTGACTACAATTAATAACTTGCATGTTTGTTGCTTACATAATCTTTTTTTTAGTGTGAGTATTCAAATTGGTGAAATTTAATACCCATACATGCATAAATCGTAATATAAAGAGTTTTCTTCCTTCATTTTTTCATCACATAAAAAATAAAGTAGAGAGAGGGGATTTATTTTTTTTATTGTGAAATAAAGGGGATTAAATCTGCTGAACTGGGCAGGTAGAATAAATTAGATAAATTTAACACACAATATAAAGGAAAATTTTAAAATAAAGAATGATAAAAATAGACATATTTATAAGGAATTAGTAGAGAATATAAGTAGTGTATATAGATAATATTTAGTTAACAAAGATATAAATTATATACTTTGAAATTGAAAACATAAGTTAGATGAGTTTATTTAGCAACATCAAACTATTATTAGATTAGTTCAAAATTAATGCGCAATTAGTTGATATTCGCTAACAAGTCTTATATCAATTGCTTAACACTGCGTTCTACTCTATCAACAACGTACTCATCAAAGTAGATATTTTATTACATCCACTAATGCCTAGTGAAAGAAGCTAATTTTAATTAATACAAAAATTTTAATTTGATTCATGTGTAGGATTAATGACATTTTAATGTTAATTTCATATTCAAGCTTTTAATAGATTTTTTTCACCCATTAATTATTTCTTTTATGTTTAGATCTGAAAAAATTCGTTAAAAGATATGCCAAAGAAAAAAAAAGTATCTTTTCGGATGATTTATTAATGCATCTTAAATAATTTTTTATTATGATTCGTAATATTTAAAATGATACTATTAAATGCGCAATAAAAGAGCCTACTGGAATTAAAATAGTATTTGAAATTTTTTGTGATTGAAATTGCAATCAAAAAGTATTTGAGAACTAAATCATCATTAACTCCTAGAAATTTCTTAAAAATTATTTAAAGATATAATATTTACCTTCTAAATCTCTTCAAAATCTAAAGAACCATTCATATCCAAGTAAATTATCTTTTGGGAATTTTTCATTTACACTATACATAATTTTTTATTCATAAGAGCGAACTCTTTGTCGCTAGGATCGATAATTAAATTATTTCCTATAAAACCCTATTAATTAAAGTAAAAGATTTAATAAAATGATCTATGTAAAGTACAATTAAAAATTAGGTTATTAAAATTTAGGTTTACCATATAGGCGCTTGAAAATATATCTAAAATTTAGATTCCAGCTAAGGACAGAGCAAAGCAAGCTACGTTAACCAAATATGGGAACACTGGTCCATTAACTTATATTATATCAAAAGTAAGCTGCAAAATACTTTTTGGGTATTATTTGATATTCACAATTTCACTAAGCATATTAACTAGATCTCTCTTTAATATTATATCCTACTCCTATTACCAGTAAAAAAAAAATTAAATTAATAAAGTTGTTCTAAAAAATTTGCATCACACATATAATTTTTCGCGGAATTTAAATCTACATTACAAAAACTAAAAATTATACTTGCAAAATAGTAATGTTGAAAAACCAAAAAAATGATAAAGACTGTATTTAAATGCCGAGCTTTCAAATAGGAATTGAATAACATAAAGTATATCTATTGAATTAAATTTAATAGACTGCTTTTAATCTTTTAGTTAAGTTTACATTCCTCATAAGTATTGCCAATAATTTGCAGTTTAAATTGGCTAACTATTCTTAAATATTTTAAAATGATTGAATGCTATTAAATTGTTTCTAAAATTTGAAATTTAATTTGGCCACTTGTAAATGAAGCTAAAATTTTTTAAATATCTCTTTTTTTTTGTTATTGATCAAATGATAGTTAAGCTAAATCCAAGTTGCTAAAAGCAAGTGTAATAAACTGTAATTAAAATACTTCTTTCAACAAAACTATGCTTATATTAACTTTTTTCTAGAAGGAAAATGTGATTATTTCAATTTTAGCTAGTAATATTTGTTGATTTTTAGACTAATATCTTGTAACAAAGTATTTTTAGACAGAATATAGCATACAAAAATAATTAAATTTTTTTCTATATTTTGAATTTATTTGTTATTAATAATATATCAATCGACGATAAATGTTTCATACAATTTTTCAAGATAATCTAATTCATTCTTTAAAATGCTATTATTTTAGTTAGCTCATTCACATAAGCAATTAAATAAAGAAGATGGATAATATTATTTAACAAAATAATATTTTTGATCATTTTAGTTATAAAACTGATTCAAAAAAACCACATTTAAAATAACATATTGTAAAATTTATGTCTAAAAATTAAATTACTGTCTCTTCATGCATGTTTGAGTCATTTTTATTGAGAAAATTTATAATGCACTTAATTTCGCAATCTTATTAAAGAACTTTAATGCCATGATAAGGTCCAATTCTTGATGATATTTAAAGTTTAATTAAATTATTGGTTCATTAAATATATAAATTACATTGAGCAAATTATTCTTGAATCTTATGTTTGCAAGCAACATCTTGCACTAGAATTTCCCTGTTGCAACTAGATATAATCTATTTTTAAGTTTGAATTAGTTATAACATCAATTATTTTGAAATATATTTTGTTGATTTTTATATTTAGCTTAGAGTAAAATCTATTTCATTTAGCATAATATTTTACTTTAAGGTCTTACAGAAAGAAGGGATTATTTTTCAGTAATTTATTCTTTAATATTCATTTTATATTTCTTTATAAGCTGTTTGTAGGGTATCTAACAAGTTGATAGAAGTAGTTAAAATCTATTAATATTTACTTAAATAATTTTTGTTAAAGCACATAAAAACAATAAATACAATTTTTGACTTGTTAAGAATAAATATAAAGAGTATCAATCCTGTTTAATATTTTGCATTCAATAATTGGCAGATTAAGCATTTTATATTATAATAATTAAAAATCATATTAAAAATATCTTAATCTCAATTATAAATATAAAAATAATTTTCTTCATTTAAAATTAGCACAATTTCATAAGAACTTACTATTTTAATTTTGAATTTAAACGATTTATTTTATTTCTAAAATTATTTCAATAATTCTTAAGATTATTTAGCAAAAATAATTCAAATAAATTATATTTTTTTATACGAAATTCAAATATTAGTAAAAAAGATAACATGTAATGTATATTTTTTTGGCGAATAATAGTTCAAAAATAAATTTTAAGTTATAAATTTGACAAGATATTTTATAAATAAAAAATATCTGTTAAGTTATTAGAGTTTCAAAAAGAACAAAAATTTTAATTTATAAGCATTCATTTCATTTATTTTAAAAATTAAAATTGTTGTTTTATAATTTGATAAGTACTTATAATTATTCATTTTAATTAATAAAATTTATTTTAACTTTAATATAATTTCAAAAATTAATATTATTATTTTATAAAGAATAAAGTTAAAAAAAATATATGTTATTTTAAAAAATAAAAAAATGTAAAAAAAATAGTAAATTTTTTATTTTAATCAATTTTTTCTAATTTATATTTTACTATTAATAATAATTTTTATAACTTTAAAATATTTTATTTTAAAAATTTGGCAAGATATTTTATGTATTAAAAAAATATTTTTATCATTAGAGATATATAAAGAAGAGGAATGTTAAAATTTAAACTATAATTTTATTTATTATAAATATGAAAAACAGATTATTATTTATTGTTTTTTTTAATTTCTTCATTTTTATATGTAAATTTAATTAATTTTGTTAAAAAAATTATTTTAGGATAAATTATAACTATATAAGAAATAAACAACATTATTAAATAGCAAATTTCAAATATTTTTTGAGAATATTTTAAATATTTGATTTTATCCAACTAAATTAATATTTATGAATTAGATAAATATTAAAAAAAGTTTGAGAATATAAAACAATATTTTAAATAGATAAGTTAGTAGATTTTAAAATTCAATTTTCCAGTTGATACTTGTGGGAGGAAATATCTATTAAGGAGAAATTATTCAAAAGTAAATTGTTCAGTTTAGTTAGATTTTTAATTATGTTAAAAATGAAAAATGCAAAATGTTCTTTTTTATATTAAAGAAATTAAGCATTTTAATTTTAATTAATTTGTGTAAGGTTGAGAATTAGATATTATTTTTACACCTTAGTGAATAACTAAGAATTAATTTATCAATTTTTCAATATAAATACTTAATAAATTTTTCAATTAATAAACATGTTTAAATTAATAGTTCTATTAGTTAAAATATATATCATAAAACTTTATATTTAATAGGTTTTATGCTAAGCTCCTTAAAATTGGCTTTACTCTTAGTAATATAGTTTTATTGTATAGGCTTAGGGGTAATCAAATTTGTTCTCAAAAATTTTAGTTAGTAAATAAACTGGATTAGTTTTTGTTTCAGCTGGATATAAAGGTGTTTAAGTAATTGATCCAAATTAAAATTACAGAATAACAGCAAGCTTATCAACAAATGATCACATAGAAGGATTTGCTATCACCTAAGATGCTAATTATGTCTTTGCTACAAATAATAAGGTATTAAATATTTATGAATTTTCTAATAGAAAAATATTTAATTCCATAGGACAGGATTCAACACCTGTTTATATTGTTGACATCATAATTAATTAAAACGAAGATACCTTATATTTATTTTAAATTAATGGCATCGTTCGCATTTTAGATATTAGTTAAAAAACTAATCCTAGCTTTGCTGGCTAAATTTTATGGTTTCCTTAACAAATTTATGGTGGTATTTTATCAACTGATGAAAGATTTCTAATAATTAGCTAGGATAATTAGGGAGTAGGAGTATTCTACTTAACAAAAGTTAATAAGTAAGTTACTGGTACTTTCCTGGGATCATATTCTGGAGCAAGTTAAGGGAACTCTCATTAGGTCATACTGACTCCAGATTAAAATTATCTTATTAGTTTAGACTAAAGAAATGGGTTAAGTTTTGCAGATTTCTCTTTAGTATAAACTAAAATACCTCAAAATTAGCCATATTAATTTAATTACTATCTAAATTAATGGTGGCCTTCCTAAAACATTTTACCTTCACCATATTCTTTTTGCTTATCTTAAGATGGAAATTTTCTCTTTTTAGGAGTAAGATCAATAGGAATTTACACTATTGATATTACTGATAAGAAAAAACCTAAGATATATATGTGGGCATACTTTCCTTTTCATGGTAATTCAATTGCCTTATCTCCTACTTCAAATTATCTTTATTTTTCTAATTCTCTATCTTTTATGGTTTTTAGAAAGATGCAACCTACTTTAGGTTTGAAATATGTTAGTCTATATAATGGTAATCATTCAATAGGCTTTGACTAATCGCTTACTAGATATTATTGGAGGTGTGATTACGATCCTTATAGATAAGTGTATATTGGAGCATTTGATACTGATGGACTTTGGTTGATCGATGTAAGCAATCCTAATAGCTTTAATGTGCTCTAAAGTTCTTATAAACCACCTAATTAAGATGCAAATATAGATGTATTTTTAGCTTTAAATAATTATCAAGTTTTGATTACATCTATGAATGATGGAGTCAATTTTATGGCTGTGCTTGATATCTCCAATTATTAAAATATATAAGTTATATAATAAATACCCTTAGGAGAACCTTTTTATGGATATATTAAAGACATAGATTACTCGCTTGATTATAAAATGGTTGTGTGCTCTTTAGATAGGGTAATTGTATTTGTTGATACTTAGAATGTAAGATCATTTTAAGTAATAGCAAAGTGGTATTTCCAACCTTAGATGAAAGGATTTACTACAGGAGTTATGCTTTCATCTGATGCTAAATATTTTATAGGAGCATGCAGAGGTTATGGATACTTTGTTTTAGATATATAAGATTTGAAGAACATAAATTTGATCAACTACTTAGAATCAACAGGAGCTGAATAAGTATATAAATCATTAATATTTAGCTATTAGTTTTACTTAGTAGATGGACTTGATGGTCTTTACATAATGGACTAAACAAAGTTGCCCTAATTAGTTTCATTTTCAAAGCTTATAGTTCCAGGATGGACTAATGATATTACTTTCTTAAATTAAGAATAAACTGTAATTATATCAACAATGCAGCAAGGTATGATATATTTACTTGATATATCAGACAATAAAAACCCTTTTATTGTCTCTAGTTATTAGTATGGGGACTAGAATGGAATGTTTACCTGCTCTAAATAGGACTTTACAACTTTATTTATAAATAATAACTTAGAAGTAAGAAGATTACCACTTACGGTTTCTGTAATGCTACATGTAGATTATATACAAGTCTTAGGTTACACTCAATCTGGAGATATGTAGTACAACATAATTGAAAGCCCAGAAATTTATTAATTTTAAGTAGGACAAACTATCAAACTCAATATATGTACGCTCTATCAATCCATTGATATAGTTTTCAGTAGCATAAAATTTTATTAAAAATAGAGAGAGTATCCGCTACCTAGCTGGATAGTTTTTGACCCTGTAGAAATTTCTTTAATGATAACTATTACAAACTAAGCAGTAGATCCTTAAAATTTGAGCTAACCTCTGTTAAATACTCTTCTAGTTACCACAATAACACCTCTATATAAATAAGATTTTATTTTTTCTTAAGATAAATGTTCTACTAATTTAGAATAAGCAAGTGTAATCTACCTCTAATTTTAGGAAGATGGTATTATAGATGATAATAATTATGTTTCTACTAACATATAATACAACTCTTTATAGACTATTTAAATAAAAGACACAACTCTATTCCCAGATATCAACCAAAAAGTTTACATGGATTGTTTAAGTTAATAATTAAAATATAAGTTACTTAATGCTATATAAAACACTCCCATATATCTCAATATTAAATCATCGCTAAATCTAAACACAAGTGGAACTACTTCAAATTATATCTCTACCACTGCCCTTTCAGTTAGCATATAAATATAAATCACAAAATTTTATGGCTAGATTATTTTTAGAAATGAGGAGTCTATTAATATTTAAATAAGTGCAGATTAAGATATTTTAAATATTACTGGAAAAGTGCAAAATATTAATGAATATCTTAATAAAAAAATAATAATTTATCCTATATCTCCACAAAATTTTAATGATATAATAGCAATCATAACTGTAATGGATTCCATTAATTATCCAATAGTAAACAGCTAAGCATCAAATAAGATTCCTTTTTTAGCAGAAAAATAGAATATTTAAATAAACCCTGAAAAAACTTTGCAAACCTAATTTTCTGATAACATTTTAATTTAAACAGCTTTTGAATTTACTATTGACTCCAAAACATTTATTGCACCTGATTTAAATACAACAATTACATATAAAGTTTTATAATAAAAAGGAAATTAATATATCCCTTTAGAAAACTCATTATGGCTTTAATATAATAGTGATACTTTTAAATTTTATGGTACACCTCCAGCGAGCGCATTTAAAACAAGTTTAACTATTCAAGTAACAGGATCTGATGGGTATACTAAAGTATCATAAAATTTTACTATACATGTGAATCAATTACCTTTGATGTTTGTAATATAATGGATAATAACAATATTGGGCCCTTTGACAGGTATTTTTGGCCTCTATAAGTTTAGAGGTGACTTATATAACATACTTTTTAACAAAAGAAATAAATACAGCAAAATTACTTGTAAACCAAACTAGTACTTTATTCTTAAAATACCTTTAATACTTCACGAAAATAGTGCTTCAATACAAATCATGAAAGAACTTGAAGCTTAGTTAAAAAGGTAAGAAACTACAAAGTAATAAATTATAAAAATCTTTTAAAAAAAGAAACCAATAAATTAGCCAGCAAGTAAAAAAAGATAAAGCTGGAATAAATTACTCAAAATTACAAAATTCAAAACAACAATTCTCGAAGGTATTGGTAAAATATAAGAAATGATGCAAGCAAACATGACTGCTATTGCTCAGAGCTATAAAAAGAGACTTGAATTATTACAGAAATCTGAAAGAACATCTTAAATTGAAAAACTTTATTTAAAAGAAAATGGATCAATTGATTATAAATTATATTTAGATCACCTCTTAGAATTCGATATTTAATTTAAAATGAATAATGTAGAAAAATCAACGAAACTTTTAAAAGAAGAACTTAGTACAAACTATAGTGTTCTATTCTAATGTCTTAAATCTTAATTAGCTATAAAATTAATGTGCTTCGATATAAAAAGTTAATCAGTTTACAGTTTTTTAAGACATTATTCATAAGTTATGAATCCAAATCTTACAAAAAATGATTGGTATAAATTTTTAGTTAACATAAAATCGACAGATGACTTAGATCCTTTTGGTCACTAAATAGTTTTTCCTGAGTTTTCATTTTATTTTACAAGGTTATATGACATTTTAACCTTATTAGATTTTAAAATAAATGATGTGGATTTTTTATATTCTGATGATTTAGAATCACAACAAAAAGAGAAAATATATGATTAAATATATGAAAAATATGATGTAAATTTATACTTAATAGAATAATAAATATTTGCTGATGCTTCAGGAATTGTAAAAACTATCCCAAGTAGTTTTTTTCCAAGCTCAGGAGAATCTATTCATATCGATCCTTATTAAATTAACGCTTTAGTAGCATTGAGATACTCACCTGGACCTTGTATTTGTATAGAAAAAACTCTAGGTTTAGATTATAAACCTTATGGACCTTAAGGGAACATACAGCTACCTAACTGGCTTGAGCTAGATACTTAACCAGGATTGATTATATTAAAAGGAATACCTGATTTTTCTAATTCAGAAGGCATACTTATTAGAATAACTACACTCGAAGGTTATATAATTAAGCATTTCATTTTAAATGTCGAAGAAGATGTGGTAGAATATAAAAAATTAAAATAATAATTATATAAAAAAAAGTATATCCATAATAGTAAGAATCAAAAATTTAATTAGTTAGATTCCTATAATAATTAGCAGAAATTATTGGCATATAGTATTTATAGAGAAAAGCCTTCTCAAGATAGCATATTCTTTAACCCTAAATAAAATTTACCATTTTAGCAGATTACTCATCGCAGTTTAACTAAATAAAATTCAAAATCTATTACTTTAATTACAGATGTAGATATTTAAGAAGAAGATCATCAAATATCAGGCATTAAATCTTCAGAATAAAAAGTAATTGTAGATTAAAAAATGTAAAATTTAGATAACTAGATAACCTAACCAACTTTATTAACAGAAAATTAATCAAAAAAGAATATTTAAGAATGATGTGTAGAAAGTTATTATTTTAGATAAAATTAGCTCTTTTCATATAAATTTTTATTGAAATTTATTTAAATGTTTCGAAATTTTTAAAATATGTGTCTTGATTAGATTATATTTTATATTATTGGAAATAATTCATGTTTAAAATTCTTTATGTAAAAATTAAATAAAAAACAGTTTTTCACCTAAGAAAAGCTTTTTTTTTTGACTTTTTTTCCAACAAATAAAAAATTGCTTTTAAAACTCTTTATTATTTAAAATAGAAATCTATGTGTTTATTTAATACAATTATGATGTTGAAATAAATTAAATTAATTTAAATTAATTAAAGTAGAAGTAACTAGAAAACAAAATATATTTATTAAGCAATTAATTATTTGAAGAACTAATTACTAAAGGACTATTTTACAATTATATACCACTTTTTTAAAAAATAATAAAAATTATGTAAAAGCAACTTTTTCAAATCTTAATAGCTTCTTTATTGTTTTTCTAAATTTATTGTTAAATTCCATAAAATTGGATTTATTCACCATAGTATAGCTATATAATAAAAGCGAATGGATAGGAAAATAGTTTCTCTAAGATTTATGTCAGCCCAATAACTGGTTTAATTTTTGCTTCTGCTGGAGATTCAGGAGTCTTAGTTATAGATCCTGAATAAGAATATAAAGTTACTACATCCATAAAATCATCTGATAATATCATAGGGTTTGCTTGCACAAAAGACTCAAAATATTTATTTATGAGTAACGACTAATAGTTAACAGTGTATGAATTTTCTGGTAAAAGTTTTACATAATTAGGATAAGATTAGGAGAAAATCTACATTGTTGATATTAAAATTAATGAGAAAGAAGATACATTAATTATATTCTAAATAGATGGGAATGTTAGATTCTTAAATATATCTATAAAAAGCAATCCGATTTTGGTAGGAAATATTAACTGGCAATAGTAGTAAATATATGGGGGTCTAATAACGCCAGATGATAAATACCTAATTTTATGTCAAGATAGTGCAGGGCTTGGTATTTTTTAGTTAACCAAATAAAATGGCTAAATTAGTGGGAAATTTGTTGGTTAATTCGATGGGTATACTTAAGGGTACTCGCATAATGTATTAATTACAAAAGATTAAAAATATCTCATTAGTTTAGATGAAAGAAACGGGTTGAGCTTCGCTGATTTTTCATAAGTAATTAATTCTGATCCAAGATAATACCCCTATTAATTCTTTTACTACCTTTCTTAATGGTGGCCTTCAAATGTAGCAGTTCCTTCTCCATTTTCATTTTGCTTATCAGCTGACGATAACTTTTTATTTTTAGGAGTCAGATCTCTTGGTATCTTCACAATAGATATAACTGATAAAACTTCACCTAACACATACATGTGGTCTTATTTTCCTTTTCATGGTAATTCTATTGCTCTATCTCCAACAGCTAACTATCTTTACTTCTCTAATTCTAAATCTATTATGATTTTTAGGAGGATGAAGCCAATTTTAGGTTTGAAGTATGTAAATCTGTATAATGGAGCACATTCAATAGGATTTGATTAGTCAAATACTAGATACTACTGGAGATGTGATTATGATTCAAAAAGGTAAGTTTATATTGGAGCGTTTGATACTGATGGACTATGGTTTATCGATGTTAGCAATCCATTATATTTTGATGTTATTCAAAAGTAATATAAACCTCCAGGTTAAAATGCAAATATTGATGTTTTTTATACAAAAAATGACTATAAAATAATGATAACCTCAATTAATGATGGTGCTAATTTTATGGCAGTTCTTGATGTTTCTAATTACAGAGATATAAAGGTGATATAAAAAATTCCTTATGGATAACCTTTTACTGGGTACATAAAGGATATAGACAATAATATGGAAGATACATTAGTAGCTTGCGTTATCGATAGATCTGTAATTTTTGTTGATACATAAACTTTAGGAAGCTATTATGTCAAAGCAAAGTGGAGTTTTTTAACAAATATGAGAGGTTTTACAACAGGAGCTATGCTTTCATATGATGGAAGCTATTTTGTAGGGGCTTGCAGGGGATATGGGTACTATGTACTTGACATTAGGAATATGTCTGACATTTAGATGGTAAACTACTAAGATTCAACAGGTGCTGAGTAAGTGTATAAATCATTAACTTACAGCTATCAATTTTATTTGGTAGATGGGCTTTAAGGTCTTTTTATAATGGATTAGACAAAATTACCATAATTAAATTAATTTTCTTAATTAGTAGTAGATGGATGGACTAATGACATTACATTCTTGGCATAAGAAAAAACTGTAATAATTTCTACAATGCAGCAAGGACAAATCTATTTACTAGATATTTCTGATAATAAAAATCCATTTATAGTGTCTAATTACCAATATGGAGAAGAAAATGGTATGTTTACTTGCTCAAAACCAGATTATAGTATATTATTTATAAACAATAATATCTAAGTGAGAGAGTTTCCTATGACTACTTCAGTTTATATACATACTGACTATCTTGAAGTTCTCGGTTATTCTGATTCTGGTGATATGGAATTCAATATAATTAATGATCCTGACACCTTTTAATTTAAAGTTGGCTAAAAAATTAAGCTGAACACTTGTATGTTATATTAACCTATAGACATTGTAGTTAGCAGCGTTACTCTTTATCAAAAGCAAAGCCAAAGAGCCTTACCATCTTGGATTTATTATGATCCAATTGAAATATCATTGATAGTAGAAATAACAAATGATGCTGTTGATCCAACAAATCTACCTAAGCCTCTTTTAAATACACTTCTTTTTACAACACTGAGACCATTATATGCATAAGACTTTTAATTCAATAATGGAATGTGCACCACAACAAAAGATTAAGCAGAAGCTATTTACCTTTAATTTAAATAAGATGGAATAATAGATGAAAATAGGTTAGTTTCTCCAAATTTATTTTTTAATGATGATTAATAGATTTTTATTAGTGATACTTCACTTTTTCCAAGTGAAAGCAGAGAATAATAAATTTATAACTCTTGTGTCAGTAATCTTCTGAAAAACATTCTTTTGAATTCAATCTAATATACTCCCATTTATATTCTAGTATATCCTTCTTTATCATTAGTTATAGATGGATCAACTAAGAATTACATATCCACTCAAGCATCAAATGTCAGCATTTAAATTGAAATATATAAATTATAAGGATACTTAATTTATAAAAATTCTGAAAGCATTAATATACAAATAAATGATGATTAAAATATTTTGAATATCAGTGGTACATAAAATAATGTTAATTAATTTTTAACAAGCAAAATTATAATATTTCCAATCCCTCCTAAAAACTATGAAGATATGCTCGCGAATATTACTGTTACAGATTAAATGAACTATCCTATTTAGACAAATCTTTCAGTTACTTAATTTCCGTTCTTAGTATAAAAGTAGAATATTTAGAATAATCCATAAAAGACTCTTTAATCCCAATTTAATGATGATATTTAAATATTAACTGAATTTGGATTTACAATTGACCCATAAACATTTATTGTCCCAGACTTTGATGCAGTAATTACCTATGAAGTTTTGATTCAGAAAGGAGATAAATTTCAATAATTTGATAATACTGACTGGCTTACATACAATTAAGAATCATAAAAATTTTATGGAATTCCTCCTTAAAATGCTTTCAAAACTTAATTAACCATATAAGTAACTGCATCTGATGGATATACACAAACTTAATAAATATTTACAATACATATAAGTGAATTGCCATTAATGTTTATTATATAATGGATAGTAACTATTTTGGGTCCTCTAACTGGAATTTTGGGACTTTATAAGAATAGAAGTACTTTATACAATATATTTTATAGTAAAAGGAACTAGTATAGTAAGATAATTTGCAAACCAAACAAATAGTTCTTACTAAAAATTCCTTTGATACTCGAAGAATACTAGGCTGCTCTTAAAATATGTCATCAATTAAATAAAAAACTGCCTTGTCAAAATGAATAATAGTAAACAGAAAAAATTTTAGAACTAGATGAAAAAAAAATAAAAATTACAGCTCTTAAATCAAATTTATTTGAAGAAGCAGGAAAAACTTAGGAAGTTGTTAAGAATAATTTGTCATCAATAGCATCTATTTATAAGTAAAAATTGAAATTGAAGACTTAAAATAACAAAAATAGAAAATTTATTTAATTTTATTTAAACTCAAATGGAAGTATAAATTATGATGCTTTCTATGATGACTTAATTAAGTATGATATCATTTTTTAAATTGGCAACACCACGACAAGCACAAAAAGCTATATAGATGAAATAAAAAATGAAAGTAAATCTTTATATGAATGTTTAAGATTTTTTTTGGCAAGAAAAATACTAAACCAAGATTCAAAAAGCCAAATTGTTTATGAATTTTTAAAAAAATATTCTTAAATCAATGATCCATAATTAACAAATAATGATTGGTATAAGTCTTTAGTATAGCTAGAATCAACAGAAGAACTGAATCCATCAGGACATACTATACTCTTTCCAATTTTTTCACTCTATTTAAAAAAATTAATTTAGGCAGTTAATTATTTAGGTATTTAAACAGGTGAAGAAATTGATAATTTAATTCCTGACGGAGAGACTAATCATTTAATCAAAGAAAAAATATTTGAGGTATTATACGAAAAGTATAAAATAAATTTATTTTTAATTGAAAAAGTTATATTTTCTGATGCAGCTGGAATAAAAGAAAATAGTCCGAGCTCTCTTTTTCCAAGCTGTGGTGAATCAATCCATATAAATCCTTAAGGAATTAAAAGTGTTGTTGCCTTTAGATATTCACCATCAGGGTTATGCTTTGAAAAATATTTAGGTCTAGATTATAAACCTTATGGTCCTTAAGGAAATATATAACTCCCATGTTGGCTTTAGCTAGACTTGTAACCTGGGTTAGTTATGCTTAAAGGAAAACCTGAATTTTAAAATTCAGAAATAGTCTTAATTAGATTCACTTCAGAAGAAGGATATATTATTAAATAGTTTGAACTATAAGTAGAAGAAGACTTGCAAAAACTTTAAAAGCTTAGACAAATGATGCATTCAAAAATATAACTGAAGAAAAGAGATTCGTTTAAAAAATTAAATTAAGCTTAAACCCTCATTTTAAACTCATCATAAAACATGATAATAAAAGAAAATTAAAATTGTTTGCAAATGATTGAATCTAAATCTATTAGTCCTAGTATTTTCTCAAAACCATATGGTGATTCTCTAAAGTATAATTTGAATGAAGAAATATTTAATTTTGAGGACGATGAAGTTTTGTAAGACGATGAAATTAAGCTTGATATCCAACCAAAAGAATCCTTGTAAAATAACTCTAATACTAAGAGAAATCAAATTTCAACACAAAATGGATTCAGTAATGATTATTGAATAAAAATAAAGCTGATTTTCTATCTCAGAATTAAGTTAAGCAATAGGTAAGATTGTTGATTTTACAATTATTTAGTATGTTATTTATAATTAAATTTATACAATTATATTTGATATTTATTGTTATAATTTTTAATTATCCAATAGATTTTGTAATCTTATTTTACTAGGATTTTAAATATGCTTTTTTATGTTTTATAATACAAATATAAATAAATTTTTAATTAAATTAATTATTTTTATTAACTCATTAAACAAATAAAATATTTTTATAATAAAGATAATTATAGATAACTAACTATCTCATTGGGATAGATCCAATTCATTTTTTTATTACATTATTTTTAATTGTATCATAAAAAAATCTTTCATACACTAAATGGTAGATGAGACTTGAAAAAATAAAATAGACTTTAAGATTAAATTTAATCTGATTCATACTCTGAAATGCTTAAATGTCAACAATAAATTAATTTTTTTAAGGATTATGATGGATCATATGGAAATTAATGGAGTTTTATTCTATGCAATAAATGAAGGTGGCTCTTACCAACAAAATCCGTTTTTTATTTATTTAATTTAAAGATTGAACAAATAATTAAACTGTTTCTCTTTATATTCTTATATATGCAAAATAAAATTAAACCGTTTCTAATAAATAAATTACGAAATTTCAAAAAATATGGCTAATAAAAATTTATTATATCTTACAGAAAAATATTTTTTTTAATAAATAAATGAACTAAGATTATCTATATGTCTTAAAAATTAAAGGTAAAATGAAACTTAGTTTAAAATCGAGTATTTTTTTAATAAAATTTTAGATAAGTAAGATAAGGGAAAAAATTAGTTCCTCAACAAAACGTTAAATATTTCTATTTTCAATAAAATACTTTTAATTTTTTCAATTAATTATATACTTTTTATTATCAATAAAATACTTTTAATTAATAAAACACTTTTAATTTTCAATTAATTAAATACTTTTTATTAAAAAAACACCTTTAATTAATAAAATACTTTTAATTAATATAGTTTATTTTTTAATTTAACAGCTTCCTTTTTGAATATCACTTAAATGAAATATTTAAAATTAAAAATAAAATAAAAAAATAAAAAAATCAAAATATAATAATAATGAGTGGATATGACATTTAATAATAGCTTAATGCAGCTTTAGTTACCTTAAAAAACAGCAAAACTTAATATAATTAAGTAAATTGTAGTGATGATTACTATTATGTAACTAAACGTTATGCTGAATTAGTTCCAATTGGTCATGATAATACCTAGTGCTTATATCCAGGATGCTCTTCAATTGTTTGTCATGAAGGCTGTGGAGTGGGAGATAATAAAAAATCATGCAGTTGCATGGAGGAAAGAGATGGAAGTTGGTATTGTACAGTATGCAAACATGAGTACACTTAACATAATAATTAGACACACAGGCAAGTCATTAGAGAAGTTAAGGAGTAAGTGAAAAACGATAAAACTTAATTGTTGAAAAAATTACAGGAATAAATTTACTAAAATTTTAAAATTGTAGAACATTTATAAGCATAATTACCCAATCCTATAACCTTCTTAAATATAAATAAATAAAATAATAAAGATTTAGAGCCTAGCTAGTAAAAAATAATTTAGGCATAAGTAAAATAAAAAAAATAATGTAATTTAACCTAGAAGTAGATTGCAGTAGCTAGATAGCTAGTAGATAAGAATAAAATGGAGCAGCTTGGATTTAAAGAAGATGTAGAATACACAACTTTGGATTCAGTTTACATCAAGAAAAAATCTCCTAAGCTTGTTTCTTACTTAAGAGGTGAAATTCCTTAAGAACTAAAAGGTTAATAAGATGACGAATTCAATAAATAAGCACTTTGCAATTATGCCTAATAAGATGCAGTTGAATCAGTTGAAAAATTAATAAAGGTTTATAAATATGATGTTAATTATATTCCACCAAACTTAGGAAAAGCTCCAATTCATATTGCTGCAGAGGCTGGAAATTTAGATACTGTAGATTTTTTAATTAAGAATTAGGCAGATATAAATTTAGTTGATAATAATAATAAAAAGCCTTATCAATTAGCTAAAAATCCAAAAGTAAAAGAAAGATTGGTTAATGAGTATAATTTCATAACTAAATAAAAATCAGTTTTTCAGAAATTGAATGATTTTAAGTCATTTATAGACTAAATAGTGTAGAATGAAAGGCAAGATTCATAATATTACACTGATTTAATAAATATGATTAATTCTGATACAAATGATAAAAAAGATCTAGTAGCTGAAATATCCTCAAAGGTAGAAGAAATATTTGAAAGAATTAGCTAATAAGTGAATAATTACTAAAGGGATATTGTTTAAAAATGTAAGGAAATGGTTTCAGATATTTATTTATTAGGAGAAAACCCAAAGGAGCTTAAATAAATGCTTCAGAAAATCTAAGAAGAAGTTAAATTTGATAAATGTGGAGAAATTGAAAGTATCAAATAGAAAGAGATTTAAACTGCAGAAGATTATAAAAAGTATCTTGAGTAATTTGAAGAAAGGTTGAGAGGAATCTGTTCATAAAACGTAGAAGAAAAAAACATTGAGATGGATTTGTTTGTTAAAAATTATAACTTGCTTAGAAACAACACTAATATGTTAATTAAATATCCTGCTATCATATTTGAGAGTAGTTAATCAAGCGATCTATACAAATAAGTAAGTTTGCATAATTTTCAAAATTATAAATTGAATAAAGTTGAAACATTTGAATAATTGATAGAGGATATACAATGCAAACACAATTATAATTTTACACTATTGATAAATACAGATCTAAATTAGTAACAGATTAATATCTTAGATTAGATGGATAAGTTAAATACATAAAATTAACCAGTATTGAGGAAAATATTTTTAGTTGGAAGAAAACTTGAAAATATTTAAGTTCCAGAGAAATTGTAAGAAAAGTTAATGTGCGTAAGCAAAAACTCAAAGGTCATTAATCATTTATTTTATGATGACAAAAATTTGAAAATTTAAGGAATGATACCATCTGAAATGTTATTTTTATTTATTAATAATTCAAGTAGCTAAGATATAGTCCTATAAAGCACTCCAATTAGCAAAAATGAAATTGAGCTTTTTAAAACATACGAAGAATTTTTATAATATAATACAAAAATTTGTGAAGAAATTAATATCTCTATGTTCCTCCGTTAAAATAACAGTGCTATAAATTTGTATAAAGCCAATGTTTCTAGATGGATAAACTACATAAGTAGTGAAAACAAAAAATAATATGAAGATTGGCATATAAATAAATAAGAAACAATTGGCTTAATGAATTCTTATACTTAAGGACCATTTTGCTACTTTTTAAATGTAGGAATTAATTTGGGTGACGAAAAAATATTTTAATATCTTTCAAGATAAATTTTACTTCTAAATTACTCCATTTAAAATTATGATGATAGAAAACCTTAGGATTAATAAGATGATCTTATTTTTTACAGAACAATAGGAATGGATAGCTAATTAGAGCTTGATTAAGTATATAATTAATATAATGAAAATTAGATTTTTTATTTTCCTGCATTTACATCATCTTCTTCTAATGCTGAATTTAGTGAAAAATGGATGAAATAAAATGATAGAAATTATTATATTATGTTTAATATTTACATAAAAAAATAATATAATATTCCATATCATCAAAGACCTAAATATTTGGAAGAAATTAGTTTATTTAAGGGATAGAAAGAATTCTTATTTCCTTTCTTTTCTAAATTCTAATGTATTAGTAAAGAAATTAAAAATAAGAATAATAAAAAAGTGTATGAAATAACTATTGAATAAATCCCAAAATGATGATTGTAAGTTTATCAAGAAAATATTTCTAATTTAAAATATTTGTCAATAAAATAAAAATTACATATTGATAAAATTAATATTTATCGTATTTTTTAAAAAATTTTTAAAATTGCAACTCTCTAATATTAATTTTTATTTATGCTTATATTTAATCAGGCACCTAAACCGATCTCATTTTTATCTCATATATATAAATTAGAATTTAATTGTAAATAAATAAATAATTTAGCCAACTAACCAAAAAACCCCTTCTATTCTTCTCACTAATATATTTATTTTATTAAAATTATCATCTCTTCATTTTAAAAGTATCTTTCTTAATTTTTTTACACTTTCTTATTAAAAAATTAATGAGTCACTTAATTAATTTTCTTATTTATTAATTATTGTTAATCTACCATAAAAGATTTTCAAACAGCAATAATATTTTTTTAAATTTGCTTAAATCTAAATTTAATAATTAGTTTATGGATATCATTTAACTAATAATTTTACAATCAAACCAATTTTATAACAAAATAAATTGATAATAAATATCTCATTTTATGAGGAAAAAAAATATGAAAATTAATTATATTTTATAGAAAAATATAATTCTTATTAAATAAATGGACTAAGATAATATAAAGTCTTAAAAAGTTAAAGATCAAATGAAACATACTGTAAAATGAAGTGTTTTTTTTTTTTCGATACATTTGAGATTGTTTAATTTAATAAGTAGAATTTAAATATGGTAAATTTAAGATAAGTAAGATAACTCATTAAATTGGTTCATCAATATATGAAAATTTTTATTTTCGATAAATAAAATACTTTTAATTTTTAATAAAATACTTTTATTCTTTAGTTAAAAACTTTCGTATCTGTTGATTATTAATAAAATCTAATATTTAAAATTAAAAAGAAAAGATCTAAATAAAAAATCAAAAAATTTAATTAAAATGAGTGGATATGACCAATAATAGAAGCTTAATGCAGCTTTAATTACCTTAAAAAATAGTAAAGATGAATATAATAAAGTAAAATCTAGTTCTGATTACTATTATATAACTAAAAGTTATACTGAACTAGTTCCACTAGGTCATGATAATACCTAGTGCTTATTGCCAGCATGCTCTTCAATAGTTTGTCATGAAGGCTGTAGTGTGGGAGATGATAAAAAAAATTGCTGTTGCATGGAGGAAAGAGATGGAAGTTGGTATTGTACAGTATGCAACCATGAATACACCTAACATAATAATTAGACACATAGGTAAGTAACTAGAGAAGTTAAGGAGTAAGTGAAAAAAGATAAAGCTTAATAGTTGAAATAATTAGAATAAGAAATTTAATAAAATTTAAAAAAAGTAGAATAATTAAAAGCATAATTACCAAATCCTATAACCTTCTTAAATATAAATAAATAAAATAAGAATGATTTAGAGTCGAGCTAGTACAGAACTATTTGTGCATAAGAGAAACAAAAAACAGAATGTAATATAACCAAAAAGTAGATAGTTGTAGCTGGACTGCTAGCAGATAGGAAAAAAATGGAGCAACTTGGATTTAAAGAAGATATAGAATACACAACTTTGGATTCAGTTTATATTAAGAAAAAATCTCCTAAGCTTGTTTCTTTCTTAAGAGGTGAAATTCCTTAAGAACTAAAAGGTTAATAAGATGACGAATTCAATAAATAAGCTCTTTGCAATTATACCTAATAAGATGCTGTTGAATCAATTGAAAAATTAATAAAGGTCCATAAATATGATGTTAATTATATTCCACCAAACTTAGGAAAAGCTCCAATACATATTGCTGCTGAAGCTGGACATTTAGATTCATTAGATTGTTTAATTAGGAATTATGCAGATTTAAATTTAGTTGATAATAATAATAAAAAACCTTATCAATTAGCTCAAAATCCAAAAGTAAAAGAAAGACTGATAAATGAGTATAAATGCATAACTAAAGAAAAAACTATTATTCAGAAATTCAATAACTTTAATTCATTTATAGACTAAATAGTAAAGAAGGAAATCCAAGATTCATATTATGATGCTGATTTAATAAACACTGGTTAAACAAATAAAAAAGATCTAGTAGCTAAAATATCCTCAAAGGTAGAAGGAATATTTGAAAAAATTAGCAATTAAGTTAATAAGTAACAGAGAAATATTGTAAAAAAATGCAAAGAAATGATTTCAGATATTTATAAATTTGGAGAAAATCCAAAGGAGCTTCAATAAATGCGTCATAAAATCTAAAAAGAAGTCAAATTTGATTATTGTGGAGAAATTAAAAATATCAAATAGAAAAAAATTCAAACTGTTGAAGATTATAAAAAGTATCTTGAGTAATTTGAACATAGACTAACACAACTCTATTCGTAAAATATAGAGAAAAAAAGCATTTTGATGGATTTGTTTGTTAAAAATTATAAATAACTTAGAAACAAAACTAATATGTTAATTAAATATCCTGCCATCGTATTTGAGAGTAGTTAATCAAGTGATCTATATGAATAAGCAAGTTAACATAACTTTGAAAAACATATATTGATTAAAGTTGAAACATTCGAATAATTGATAAAGGATATACAATGCAAACACAATTAGAATTTTACACTATTGATAAATACAGATCTAAACTAGTAACAGATTAATATCTTAGATTAGATGGATAAGTAGAATAAATAAAATTTATCTAAGTTAAAAAAAATAATTTTAGTTGGAAGAAATCTTGGAAATATTTAAGTTCCATAGAAATTGTAATAAAAATTAATGAGTTTTAGTAAAACCTCTAAGGTCATTAATCATTTATTTTATGATGACAAAAATTTGAAAATTTAAGGAATGATACCATCTGAAATGTTATTTTTATTTATTAACAATCCAAGAAACTAAGATATAGTACTAAGAAACACTCCAATTAGCAAAAATGAAATATAGTTTTTTAAAATATACGAAGAATTCTAATAATATAATCAAAAAACTTCAGAAGATATTAATAACTATATGTCCCTCCGTAAAAATAATTATGCTATAAATCGTTATAAAGCTAATATTTCTAAATGGATATAAAGGATAAGTATAATTGATAAAAAAAGGTATGAAGGTTGGCACATATATGAATAAGAAAAACTTGGCTTAATATATTCTTATACTGAAGGACCATTTTGCCATTTTTTAAATAGTGGAACTTATTTTGGTAATGAAGTAATATTTTAATATCTTTCAAGATAAATTATACTTCTAAATTACTCCATTTAAAATTATTATGATGGAAAACCTTAGGATTAATAAGATGATCTTATTTTTTACAGATCAGTAGGAATGAATGATTAATTAGAGAGTGAATAGACATACAATTAATATAATGAAAATTAGATTTTTTATTTTCCTGCATTTACATCATCTTCTTCTGATATTAGCTTTTGTGAGGGATGGGTGGCAAATAAAAATTTCTATCTTTTATTTAAGATTTATGTAAAAAAATAGTATAATATTCCTTACTATCAAAGACCTAAATATTTGGAAATAATTAGTAAATGTAAAGGATAGGAAGAATTCTTATTTCCTTTCTTTTCTAAATTCTAATGTATTAGTAAACAAATAAAAAAAAATCAAAACAAAGTTGCTTATGAAATAACTATTGAATAAATCCCAAAATGATGATACTAAATTTATCAAGAAAATATTTATAATTTATTGTTAAAAAAGCAATAAGTTACATTTTGATAAAATTAATATAGTACTTCCAGGTATTAAATTCTTATGGATGTGGAAAAATAAGAATTTAATTCCTGGGGTAACTACACATTAGATTAATTAGTTAAATAATTTTATCTTTTTTAAATAAATATTTATTTTATGATTTTTTATTATTAATAAATATGTAATTTTAGATATTAAATTTTTAATTAAAAATAGATTTTTATTTTTTAATTTTTTATTGTTAATTTTTGTAAACATTTTGAAATCAAATATTTAGAAAATAATTAAGATTTAGAGAAAAAAAATATTCATTACGAAAATAAAAATTATTTGAAATATCACAAATTATGATATCATGGTTCGTGATATTTCAAATGCAGGAACAGCAAAACTTTATTTAATTTCACATTTTAAAAAAATGATTTTCAACAATTTCTACCAATTTTTTTCCTAATTTTCTAGGTTCATATACATTTTAAATATTCTAGTATTGTATAAAAATTTTAATCTATTATGATGATGATGATGATATTATTATCTCTTTTAATAATTTCTATCTATTATATAAACAATAAAAAAATTTAATAAATGTTTTTCATAGTGTTAGGTATTAGATTAATGCATCTAGAAGTTTATGCTTTTTTGTGAAGGTTTTATAAAAAATAAATTTTATATTAGAAATGATAAATTAGTTATTTTAAGAGTTAAACTAAAACCTCAGAATTAAAAAATGAACTTTGTTTTTTTATTTATTTTAATTTAAAAATAAACATATAAAATCACATTTATTTTTTTGAAAAACTTCTCTTTAATTCTTTCAAAAAAGTAAAATAATATTTTAGAACTTTTTAAATTTAGAAAATATAGTAAAAGAATACTAAAATAAAAGTATTGGAGATATTAATTTTAGAGAAGAAACTTATTTTTTTTAAATATTTATGGAAATAATTATTTTTCCTTAATAATTAAATTGTTTAAAATAATATTTTGATAAAATAATTTTCATTCAAAAATTATTAATTTTTTATTGGTAACCTAAAATTGATTTGTAATTTTACTCTTTGAACTTTTGACCTTATTTTCAAATAAATAAAAATTATGCTTTTAAAACAAGTCATTTATAGTATTTAAATACAAAATTTAATAATTTAAAGATTATATACTGATTTCTTTTTATTTGAATTACTAAATTAAAGTAGAAGTTTATTGCTTATACAACTAACTTAGTTAATATATTAATCGAATATAATAAAGTTATTAATTATTTGAAATACAGATAATTATAGTATTTTTTTATTTGGAAAAGTATCACTTATTTCAAAATACTCAAAAATAATGAGAAAATAAGTTTTTTAAATCTTAATAGTAATTTTTTTATTAGTTTCAATAAATGGTTAAATTCCATAAAATTGGATTTATTCTCCATAGTATAGCTACATAATAAAATCAAAAGGATAGTAAAGTAATTTCTCAAAGATATGCGTAAGCCCATTAACTGGTTTAATTTTTGTTTCTGCAGGAGATTCAGGAGTATTAGTAATCGATCCTTAATAGGCATATACTGTTATTACATCTGTAGAATCATCAGACAATATCATAGGTTTTGGTTGTACAAAAGACTCAAAGTATTTATTCATGAGCAATAATCAATTTCTTACTGTATACGAGTTTTCTGGTAAGGATTTTATATATTTAGGCTAAGATTAGGTTAATGTCTACATTGTTGATGTTAAAATTAATGAGAAAGAAGACACATTATTTTTATTCCAAATAGATGGAAATGTTAGAATTCTAGACATATCGATAAAAAGCAATCCTGTGCTGGCTGGAAATATCAATTGGTAATAACAGTAAATATATGGAGGACTTATAACACCTGATGATAAGTATCTAATTTTATGCTAGGACAGTGCAGGGCTTGGTATTTTTTAGTTAACAAAATAAAATGGAAAAATTATTGGGAAATTGCTTGGTGAATTTTAAGGAATCACTTAAGGAAACTCACATGATGTGTTAATTACAAAAGATTAAAAATACCTCATAAGTTTAGATGAGAGAAACGGACTTAGCTTAGCTGATTTTTCTTAAGTTACTAATTCTGATCCAAAATAAATTCCTCATTAATTCTTTTACTACCTCTCTTAATGGTGGCCTTCAAATGTAGCAGTTCCTTCTCCATTTTCATTTTGCTTATCAGCTGACGATAACTTTTTATTTTTAGGAGTCAGATCTCTTGGTATCTTCACAATAGATATAACTGATAAAACTTCACCTAAGACATACATGTGGTCTTATTTTCCTTTTCATGGTAATTCTATTGCTCTATCTCCAACAGCTAACTATCTTTACTTCTCTAATTCTAGATCTATTATGGTCTTTAGGAGAATGAAGCCAATTTTAGGTTTGAAGTATGTCAATCTGTATAATGGAGCACATTCAATAGGATTTGATTAGTCAAATACTAGATACTACTGGAGATGTGATTATGATTCAAAAAGGTAAGTTTATATTGGAGCATTTGATACTGATGGACTATGGTTTATCGATGTTAGCAATCCATTATATTTTGATGTTATTCAAAAGTAATATAAACCTCCAGGTTAAAATGCAAATATTGATGTTTTTTATACCAAAAATGATTATAAAATAATGATAACCTCAATTAATGATGGTGCTAATTTTATGGCAGTTCTTGATATTTCTAATTACAGAGATATAAAGGTGATATAAAAAATTCCTTATGGATAACCTTTTACTGGATACATTAAGGATATAGACAATAATATGGAAGATACATTAGTTGCTTGTGCAATCGATAGATCTATAATTTTCGTTGATACATAAACTTTAGGAAGCTATTATGTGAAGGCAAAGTGGAATTTTTTGACAAATATGAAAGGTTTTACAACAGGAGCTATGCTTTCATATGATGGAAATTATTTTATAGGAGCTTGTAGGGGATATGGGTACTATGTACTTGACATAAGGAATATGTCTAACATTTAGATGGTAAACTACTAAGACTCAACTGGCGCTGAGCAAATTTATAAATCATTAACATACAGCTCTTAATTTTATTTGGTAGATGGGCTATAAGGTCTTTTTATAATGGATTAGACAAAATTACCATAATTAAATTAATTTTCTTAATTAGTAGTAGATGGATGGACTAATGACATTACATTCTTGGCATAAGAAAAATCTGTAATCATTTCTACAATGCAGTAAGGATAAATCTATTTACTTGATATTTCTGATAATAAAAATCCATTTATCGTGTCTAATTACCAATATGGTGAAGAAAATGGTATGTTTACTTGCTCAAAACCAGATTATAGCATATTATTTATCAACAACAATAATTAAGTGAGATAGTTTCCTATGACTATTTCAGTTTTTATACATACTGACTATCTTGAAGTTCTTGGTTATTCTGATTCTGGTGATATGGTATTCAATATAATTAATGATCCAGATACTTATAAATTTAAGGTTGGCTAAACAATAAAGCTTAACACATGTATGTTATATTAGCCTCTAGACATTGTAGTTAGCAGTGTAACTCTTTACCAAAAGTAGAGCTAAAGAGCCTTGCCATCATGGATATATTTTGATCCTGTTGAAATTTCATTGACGATAACAATAACAAATGATGCTGTAGATCCAACAAATCTACCCAAACCACTTCTAAACACAATACTTTTTACTACTATAAGGCCTTTATTCGAAAAAGATTTTTAGTTTAACTAAGGTAGATGCACTACAACACAAGATCAGGCAACATCTATATTTCTTTAATTTAAATAAGATGGAATAATAAATGAAAATTCCTTAGTTTCTCCTGATTTATCTTTTAACAATGACCAATAGATTTTTATCAGAGATACTTTACTTTTTCCTGATTAGAGTGCAGATTAGAAAATTTATAATGCTTGCATCAGCAATCTTCTGAAAAATACTCTCTTAAATTCTATATAATATACACCCATATATTTATTAATACATCCCTCTTTATTTTTAGTGATAGATGGGTCAACTAAAGACTATATATCAACTCAAGCAACAAATGTTAGCATATAAATTGAAATACATAAATTATAAGGATATTTAATTTATAAAAATTCTCCAAGCATAAATCTATAAATAAACAGTGATTAAAATGTTCTGAATATAAGTGGAATATATTAAAATGTTAATTAATTCTTAGCAAGTAAAATTATCATTTATCCAATCCCACCTTAAAATTATGAAGATATGCTTGCCTAGATAACTGTTAGTGATTAAATGAACTATCCTATTTAGACTAATCATTCAGTAACTTAATTTCCATTCTTAGCAAAAAAGTAGAATATTTAGAATAATCCTTAAAAAACTTTGCAAAGCTAATTTACTGATAATATTTAGATATTAACAGAATTTGGATTTACAATTGATCCATAGACATTTATTGTACCAGACTTCGAAGCAGTAATTACCTATGAAGTTTTAATTCAGAAAGGAGATAAATTTTAATAATTTGATAATACAGATTGGCTTGCTTATAATCAGGCATCATAAAAATTCTATGGAACTCCTCCTTAAAATGCTTTCAAAACTAAATTAACTATATAAGTAACCGCGTCTGATGGCTATACTAAAGTTAAATAGTTATTTACAATAAATGTAAATTAGTTACCAGTAATGTTTGTTGTATAGTGGATAATAACTATCCTGGGTCCTCTTACTGGATTTTTGGGACTTTATAAGAATAGAAGTACTTTATACAATATATTTTATAGTAAAAAAAACTAGTACAGTAAAATAATTTGCAAACCAAACGAAAAATTTATTCTTAAAATTCCTTTGATACTTGAAGAATACTAGGCTGCTCTTTAAATTTGTCATGAATTAAATAAAAAACTTCCTGTTTAAAAAATTTAAACTAAAACAGAAAAAACTTAACAAACAAATAAAGATAAAAGAAAAAGTAGAGTCATGGCTAAGGTATTTGAAGGAGTAGGAAAAATTTAGCAAATTGTAACAAACAATATAAACTCTATAGCTTTTTTATATAAGTAAAGAATGTAATTATAAAGTTCAATTTAAAATTAAAATAAAAAAAATAAAAAATTTATTTAACTCTATTTAAATACAAATGGAGATATAAATTATGATGCTTTCTATAATGATTTATCTAAATATGATGTTAAGTTTTAAATTGGAAATAAATCAGAATCTACAAAAAGCTATATTGATGAAATAAAGAATGAAAGTAATTCTTTGTATGAATGTTTAAGATTTTTATTAGCAAGAAAAATACTATAACAAGATTCAAAAAGCTAACTTGCTTATGAGTTTATAAAAAAATATTCATAAATTTAAGATCCTTTACTAACCAATAACGACTGGTATAAGTGCTTGGTAAAACTAGAATCGACAGAAGAGCTGAACCCATCAGGACACACCATTCCTTTTCCAACTTTTTCTCTTTATTTTAAAAAATTATTTTAAGCTGTTAATTATTTAGGAATTGAAATAGATGAAGAAATTAAAAATTTAATAACCGATGTAGATATGAATAATTTATTAAAAGACAAAATATTTGAAATGATATACAATAACTACAAAGTCAATTTGTTTCTAATAGAAAAGGTTATGTTTTCAGATGCAGCTGGAATAATAGAAAAGAATCCGAGCTCTCTTTTTCCTAGTTGTGGTGAATCTATCCATATAAATCCTCATGGAATTAACAGTGTTATAGCCTTAAGATATTTACCCTCAGGATTTTGTTTTGAAAGCAAATTAGGACTAGATTATAAACCTTATGGCCCATAAGGAAATATGTAACTTCCTTGTTGGCTTAAGCTGGACTTGTAGCCTGGATTAGTTATGCTTAAAGGAACACCTGAATTTTAAAACACAGAAATAGTTTTAATAAGATTCATATCAGAAGAGGGGTACATTATTAGGTAGTTTGAACTCTAAGTAGAAGAAGATTTGCAAGAACTTTAAAAACTAAGAGAAGTCCTACGTTAAAGAAAAGAATAGAAACATAGAGATTCTATTAACAAGTCAAATTAAAGATTATCTATTTTTTAAGATTAATCATCAAATTTAATTGTCAAAGATAGCCAAAATTATTAAAACTTGGTTGAAACTAAATCTATGTGTCCAAGCCTTTTCTCGAGGCTATAAAGTTCTATCCCTAAATATAACTCAAAAGATGATATTATTCAGTTTGAAGATGACGAAATTTTGAATGAGTAAGATATAAAACTTGATGAGCAAGATAAATGATCTATCTAAGTATCACTAATACTTAAAGAAATCAAAAGTGAGCCAAATTTGAATTAAATAAATTTATATGAGTAAAAATATTATATTTTTTTGTTCAAAATAAATTAAGAAATTAAACTAAATTTTTATGTTTTTTATTTTAAATAATATATAAACACTTGTTAAAATTGATAGTAAGTTTTAGACAAAATTTACTCTTTTCACATAAAATACTTTATAAGATCATATTAAAGCGAAGGAAAAAAACCATTTTTTTAATTTAAAAAAGAAATTATTAATTAACTTATGCATACTGTAGATAATCATTAACTAAGATATATTAATTTTCTAAAATTTTTAGTTGGCTATCAGTTTTTTTCTTTATTCCTAATCAAATATACAATCAGGCACCTAAACCCGTCTCATTTTTATCTCACATATATAAATTAGAATATAATTATAAATAAATAATTTATTTTTTGCCCAAATAACAAAAAAACCCTTTCTATTATACTATACTCAGTGATATATTTAAAATAATTGTCTCTACTTTTTCAAAGTATCTTACTTATTTATATTTACTTTTTTATTAAAAAATTAACTAGTCAATTTACTAATCTTCTTATTTATAAATTATTGTTAATCTACCATAAAAGATTTTCAAACAGGAAAATATTTTTATTAAATATACTTAAATCTAATTCTAATAATTAGTTTATGAATAGCATATAACTTACAAGTTTCAATTAAACCCGTTTTTTAACAAAATAAATTGATAATAAAAAAGTCATTTTATTTGGAAAAAAAAGGTGAAAATTAATAATATAGAAAAATATTATATTTGTTTGATAAATGAGCTAAGATAAAAAGGTAAAATGAAACATACTTTAAAATGAAGTGCTTTTTTTTTTTTAATTATAGTGATTTTGTTTAATTTTATAAGTATGATTTAACTATGGTATAATTTAATAAAAGTTATAAAAGGTATAAAATTGGCTCCTCAAAAATAATTGAAATATTTTTATATTCAATAAAATACTTTTTTTTATTTTTTAATTAAATACTTTATTATCTTTTAAATATTAATTAAATGAAATATTGAAAATTAAAAAGTAAAGAAAAAAAAAATTATCAAAAAAATGAATTAACTGAGTGGATATGATTTATAATAAAAGCTTAATACAGCTGTAATTAACTTAAATTATAGCAAAGAGTAATATAATAAAGTAAAATGTGGCTAGGATTACTATTATGAAACTAAACGTATTGCTGAATTAGTTCCACTAGGTTATGATAATACGTAGTGCTTATATCCAGGATGCTCTTCAAAAGTTTGTCATGAAGACTGTAGTGTGGGAGATGATAAAAAATCATGCTGTTGCATGGAGGAAAGAAATGGAAGTTGGTTTTGTAAAGAATGCAAACATGAGTACACCTAACATAATAATCAGACACACAAGCAAGTAATTAGAGAAGTTTAGGAGAAAGTGAAAAAAGATAAAGCTTAATTGATGAAATAATTACAATAAGAAATTTAATAACATTTAAAAATGGTAGAACAATTATAAGCATAATTACCAAATCCTATAACCTTCTTGAATATAAATAAATAAAATAATAAAGATTTAGAGCCAATCTAGTATCGATTAATTTAGGCATAAGAAAAATAAAAAACAAAATGTAATTTAGCCTAGAGATAGATTACAGTAGCAGGATTGCTTGTTGATAAGAAAAAAATGGAGCAGCTTGGATTTAAAGAAGAATTAGAATACACAACTTTGGATTCAGTTTACATTAAGAAAAAATCTCCTAAGCTTGTTTGTTTCTTAAGAGGTGAAATTCCTTAAAATCTAAAAGGTTAAAAAGATGATGAATTCAATAAGTAAGCACTTTGCAATTATGCCTAATAAGATGCAGTTGAATCAGTTGAAAAATTAATAAAGGTTTATAAATATGATGTTAATTATATTCCACCAAACTTAGGAAAAGCTCCGATTCATATTGCTGCTGAAGCTGGAAATTAAGATACGCTAGATTATTTAATTAAGAATTAAGCAGATATACATTTAGTTGATTAGAATAATAAAAAGCCTTTTCAATTAGCTCAAAATCCAAAAGTAAAAGAAAGACTGATAAATGAGTATAAATGCATAACTAAATAAAACACAGTTGTTCAGAAATTGAATAATTTTAAGTCATTTATAGATTAAATAGTCTAGAAGGAAATGCAAGATTCATAATATGGCAGTGACTTAATAAACATGATTAATAATGGTTCAATGAATAAAAAAGATCTAATAGCTGAAATATCCTCATGGGTAGAATAAATATTTGAAAGAATTAGCTATTAAGTGAATAATTACCAAAGAAATATTGTTAAAAAATGTAAGGAAATGATTTCAGACATTTACAAATTAGGAGAAAACCCAAAGGAGCTTCAATAAATACTTCAGAAAATGAAAAAAGAAGTAAAATTTGATAAATGTGGAGAAATTAATAATATCAAATAGAAAAAAATTAAAACTGTAGAAGATTATAAAAAGTATCTTGAGTAATTTGAAGAAAGGGTGACAGAACTCTATTCATAAAATGTAGAGAAAAAAAACATTTTGATGGATTTGTTTGTTAACAATTATAACTAGCTTAGAAACAACACTAATATGTTAATTAAATATCCTGCTATCATATTTGAGAGTAGTTAATCAAGTGATCTATACGAATAAGTAAGTTTACATAATTTTGAAAATTACTAATTGAAAAAAGTTGAAACATTTGAATAACTAATAGAGAGTATACAATAAAAACACAATTAGAACTCCACACTATTGATAAATACAGATTTAAATTAGTAATAGATTAATATCTTAGATTAGATGAATAAGTAGAATAAATACAATTAACCAGCAATGAGAAAAATATTTTTAGTTGAAAGAAACCATACAAATATTAATGTTCCTAATTAATTAAACTAAAAATTAATGAGTGTAAGTAAAATCTCAAAGGTCATTAGTCATTTATTTTATGATGACAAAGATTTGGAATTTTTAGGAATGATATCATCTGAAATGTTATTTACATTTATTAATAATCCAAGTAACTTAGATATAGTACTAAGAAGCACTCCAATTAGCAAAAATGAAATTGAGCTTTTTAAAACATACAAAGAATTCTTATAATATAATGAAAAAATTTGTGAAGATATTAATATCTCTATGTTCCTCCGTAAAAATAATAAATCTATAAATTGGTATAGAGCAAATGTTATTGCTTGGAAAGATAGTATAAATGAAGAAAAAAAATTATATGAAGATTGGCATATTAATAAATAAGAAAAATTTGGCTTAATAAATTCTTATGTTGAAGGACCATTTTGCTATTTTTTGAATATAGGAATTAATTTAGGTGACGAAACTATATTTTAATATCTTTCAAGATAAATATTACTTCTAAATTACTCTATTTAAAGTATTAATGATGGAAATATTTATGATTAATAACAAGATGATCTTTTTTTTTACAGAGCAGTGGGAATGGATAGCTAATTAGAGAGTGAATAGACATACAATTAATATAATGAAAATTAGATTTTTTATTTTCCTGCATTTACATCATCTTCTTCTGACATAAACTTTTGCTAAAGATGGATAGATAAAAAAAATTATTATCTATTATTTAAGATTTATGTAAAAAAATAGTATAATATTCCATATCATCAAAGACCTAAAGATTTGGAATTAATTACTTAATATAAGAGTTAGAAAGAATTTTTATTTCCTTTCTTTTCTAAGTTCTAATGTATTAGTAAATAAATTAAAAAAGTTAATAAAAAATTTGCTTATGAAATAACTATTGAGTAAATCCCAAAATGATGATAGTAAATTTATCAAGAAAATATTTCGAATTTAAAATATTAGTCACAAAAATAATTAAGAAATTATAATAATTTTAAATAGATTGTAATAAATAAGAATAAAAATATATTCAAATATATTAGAATATATTACCAATATATTTATTTTTTTAAAAGATAATATTTATACATATTTTTAAATCCTTGAATATCATATAATTTTTAGGGTTATTTTAATTGATAATTATTATTAAGATTAATAATAGTCTAAACTTTTATCTGTTAGTTTTTAAAATTAAAATATTTAAATCTGAAAAATTTATCAAATAATCAAAATAAAATAATTTAGTATGATTATAAACAAGTTTAATTTAAACTTAAATTTTTTTGTTTGTTGATTTTGTTATCAAAATATTTATTATATAATTCTTTTAAATTTTATAAGTTTACGAATTTTTTGAAAAATATTATAAATTATCATTTCTTTTAAGCAAATGGTTTTAAAGATACTCTGTTCCCGAATTAATTGAATAGTTTTTATAAAACCAATATTGAGGTCTTTTTTTAAAAGATATGAAATATTTTACTAAAAATTATATTATTTAACTTTTCTAGGAATATTTTGTTTTAGAATTAATTAATATTCTTAGTAAATATCAATATAAAGAGCTAAAACAAAGAAAAAAGATAAAATAAAATGTTTTAATTACAAATATATATTTCATATTTAAGTTTAAATTTTTATAAGTTATTTCGTTAAAATATTATTTGTTTAATTTAGAAACAACAATTTTACTTGTTTAATCTATAAATATTGCTTTTATTCATAAGTTTAATATAATAGTTCAAAAATGATAAATTTTAATAAGTGATTCTACCTATTCCTAAAATTGTTTTCAGAAAATAGAGCAATCAGTGTTACAACATAGTGACTTAGTTTGATTTGTTGAACCTTCAATCAATATTTCTTATTAATGATTTTATTGATTGTGATTTTCGTGATTATTTAATTTAAATTATGATAGACTCTAATTATCAAAGAATATTTTACTATCATTAGCAATAGAATGGAATTCTTCAGTAATAAAACTGTTATTCACTTAATGATTATGGTGATTAACACCATTGTGGCTTTAAAAATTTTCTACATGAAGATAATTATTCTATTGATGGTGAATATTTTGAAAACTCTAATTTAAATTATTTGTTCTCTAACTAGCTTAAACATAATCAGGAGATAGGGGGCTTATCGTATTTGCGTCTCCTCCATGCTCAGGTAAAATACAATCTGCATCAAAATATTTATTTAAGTCCTTCATTGGTATTTAATGAATTTTGCTGGTAATTACTTTACTTAAAAATGGTTTTAGGAGAGTAAATCCTAATCTAAAGAGAAAATCAGGATCTGTAACATATACTGCTGCCAATCTGCAAGGATAATAATCTTGCAAAGATTTGGCAACAACTTTTATAAAATCTAAAAACGCAGAATTCATTTAAGATCTTTAGAATCCTTTCCCATCCCAAATAATTGTGAGTCTATGAGTTCCATTCTTTTTTGCCATTTTAATACCTTATTCCATAGTCCATAAAAAGAACTTTCTTGCCTACTCTATTTTTTCATAAACTGGATTATGATTTTTAATCATAACTATTAGACAAGGATTTTTCTTATTATCTTGCTTAAACCAAAAAGCTTTTTTAGCATCTATTTCTTCTTATATTTCTTCCTATGTTATTTTTTCAGGTCGCTACTCTATGTACCATTTAGCCCATTCAAACCACATCTACGCTGCTTTATCTATATTCATCTCCCTAGCAAATAAAAATCTAACAAGCCTATCATCACTATAAAAAATTTCATCGCTTTTTTCTGGATATGTTGCTTAAATTTATATTTTGATTGAGTTTTAGTTAACCTTATATTTAAGCTAGTCTAAAAGATCAGATTCCTATTAAGTTAGATTGAACTCACTGATTTATTTAGCCATGATTGCTTGATATTATATATTTATCTAAAAAACTATAGGTTTATAAATTATTACTTTATAATAATTATTAAATGTTTTAATTAGAAATAATTGTTAATACCTTTGAATTAGTTAAAAAATATAATTAAATATAGATCACATAAATCATTATTTTTTTAGTAACACTTAACAATAACCCAATAAATTTATGTTTAGTTTGGATAAATGAGTATAATAGACTGGCTAAAAGCAGCATAATCAGTGTATCCTTAACTATTAAATTATATATTGATAATACTTAATAAATTTCTAATATATTTCATCACTCCTAACAATTAATTGAAATCTGTTATTTTTTATATTTATTTATAAAAAATATAAATAATGTGAATTATATTGCACAAGTCATATCATTTTAATGTAAATAAATTAACATTTTTAATCCTGAATTTTCAATTATGATAGATGAATATATGATGTAAATTTATTTTTAATTTTTCTATTTTTATCATAAAAAAACAATAGAAATAGCAAAAATCAAAAATATTTTTCAGTTATTTTTTATTTTTTTGAAAATTAATTAATTTTTAAAATTTTATAAAACTTAAATTTTTTCAAAATATTAGTAATCATAAATTTAAATATCTTTATTTTATATTTAATTGTATTCAATCTAATTTATTAATAAATACTAGAATTAGATTTTTAATTTTATAAAATCACTAATTTAAATCTCAAATAAATTTATTTTTTGTAAGTTACTATTACTTGTAGAATTAGAAAGATACTATTTTTGTTTACTGAAGAATGATGTAATAAGAATCTACAATTCATTAAAAATGATACATATTATAAAATAAAAACGCAAATAATATCTATTGAATTTTTATTGTCTTAATTTATAAAAAAATAATTTGCATAGATAGCATTATTAAAATTTACAAAAACACATTAATAATAAATCACTTAATTTTATAATATGATGATTCGTTTAAATAAATATAACTGCAAGATTGTTAATAATAGAATAACTTAATGTCTTCATGTGAAATTTAGTTCTTCTGTGAAGACTGAAAATAATGTTGGAAGCATTCCTAAAAAGTCCTCTTCGCTAATTCTATTTAGAAAAGATGGTAAAAAGAAAGGTCCTTTTGATTATGATATTTTTTTTTTCAAAAGACACAGCAAAGGATCTTTTTCTGATATGTATGCCTTTCCAGGAGGATAGTTGGAATAACAAGATATAGATGTTGAATAAAATAAAGTATGCAACAAATTTTTGTATTGCGCTATTAGGGAAACTTTTGAAGAAATAGGTTTATATTTCCCTAAGAATAGTATAAATGAAAATATTTTAAATGAAGCAGTTAATCAATTTAAACTAAAGGGGTTAAGGACTGATGACTTTAAATCTTTAACAAAAATCATACCTGCTGAATTAAACGAAGATAAGTTTTAAACTTTTATTAGATTGATAACTGTCCCTCAAATAAAGCATAGATATGATTGTATTTTTTATTTGCATTAAATATAAAAGAATAATATGGTGAATTGGTTTTAGTATTTTAAAACTGGAAAAAAAGAAAGCATTTAAGATGATGAAAATATTATATTAAATGAAGATGAAGGTGTTAAATATGAATGGATGAATCCATTAGAATGTATCGATAAGTATTACAAAAAATAACTATTGCTAGCTCCACCTTAATTTATTATACTAAATATTCTTTCTTCTTTCCTAAAATATGAAGATCTATAAACTTTTTTAAGAAACCATGAAAATAGCCCTAAAATTGATGCTATGGACTAAGATCCTTACTCTTTCCCATATTTAATTGGTAAATTTTTTATATTATAAAGTAATTTATTTGATATAATTAATTATTAGGGCTGCAAAGTACATCTAAAGTAAATCCTGATTTATCAAAGGAATACCCATTCACAGCTACAGTTGGAGGTATTTTAGATAAAATTATATTAATAATCTTAGAAAATTTTATATTTAAAACTTAGGTGACTTTAAATATCACTTAGATAAAATATGTGCTATTGAATAAGACCAATAATTAAAAAAAGAATTATTTGATAAAATTTCTAATTTAAATATCAACGAAAATTCGAGAAGTAGAATTTACTTCAAAAACCCATAAAAATTATTTGACTCTGAATATGAAGTTGATTTTAATTTCAATTAATACTCACCTCTAACTCATATGAAAGGATATAATTAAATTTAGTAACTTATAAAGACTCATATAAAAAATTAATGAAAGTATCATTTGAAAGAAATTATTTTTTATTAAGTTGGTCTGGTCTGTCTTTAACATTTTATTTTTATAAAACAAATTATGTAAAATGATTTTTTTCTTATAATCAATTATATAATTCATTACATTTATAACTAAAATAACAGAAGATTATATCAATTCTTCTATTCTATTCTTCAAATTTTAAATAATATTTTATATTTACATTGCTTAATATAATTCATTTGAAAGCTGCATTTATTTATTCGTTTATTAACTAATTATATTGTAAGGGATCTTATTTGGAAGGAACAATAGAATTTAACTTTTTCTTTTCTTTTTAAAGTTTACCATCCAACTCTGCATCTAAAACCCATTTTTTAAATTTGTTTGGAGGGAGATATCTTTAGTCAAGTTTTTCCAAGGAATATTAATTTCCCATAACAGCCTTATTTATTAAACAAAACATAATAAATAAAAAGTTTAGAAATAAATAATGAAATTATACTAAATTCTCTGAAGAGTCAATTCTAAGCAAAATAGAAACAAATTCCTAGTATTTGAGAGGATTTTTTTTATCACTTATTTTTTCAGCAAACACATCCCATGGGGCTCTGTTTACCATTTCTTACAAAACTTATGTATTAACTTCACCTTAAAATAAAGGTACTTAAAAGGAACCACTAACAACTTTTTTATCACCTTCATACATTGGTATAGCAGTCCATCCAATTGTTTTGAAGACAGCTTATGGTTTGCTTGTATTTATTTGCTTTACTTCCAATATAAAATACGACTTTTAAGTCAGATTGTCTTTTGCTATAAAATGTTCAGGTATGAAATGTGGCGAATTTAAGTATCCATCCCAATTTAAATTGCTATAAACTTTATTAAATTAATCTAATTTCTTAGTTGCATAAAAGTTTCCTCCTGGCATTTAAGTAACAAATACAGTATGAGCATACTTGTTTTCTTAAATGTTATTTATTCCATCAACAAAAAGAGCAACACCTATTATAGACAAAAAATAAATAAATATAATTTTTTAAATTATAAATACTTGGGTATTAAGGCTTTTATTCCACAGGTGGTTTTTATTGAACATTGGATTAGTTTTATTAATTTTAATTATTTCCAAATTAACTGGTTTACAATTAATTTTATTACTATTATTGTATATTAACAAATTCATTAAAGCCATCTGATCCTGGGCGGTAGGATCCTTAAGGAGTCTATTCCAATCTTGGATCCATTTCTTTAACAAGAGAAAGAATATTTTCTCTCTTTGCCTTTTAAGATTAAATAATATATATATATTAAAAGTATGTTTAGATTTATCACTAAAAGAACTTTACTTGATTTTAATCGGCTATTTCTTTTACTGAATCAAGACGCTCATATATCATTTAAACTAAATTAGGTTTTAGGTTTTGAATTAAATCAACAGCATCTCTCACTTCCTAACCTTTTTAAAATAATAAAGATTAATAAAGATATAGGCTATTATTCAAATTGATGATATATACCGATTAATTGATAAAGAGCAACAATAATTTCAATAGCTACCATTCTTATTTCATTAGAAGGATGGAATAAGCATGGAGATAGCATAAAATTAAAAACATCCAACCAATTCCACTGTCTTTCATCGTATCCAGATTCCTGCAAAACATTTAAAATAATTTCTAATCTAGCCATCATAATTCTATGAGGTTACTTTTAAGGAGGAACATAAAGTGAACTAAAATTTGGATTCTCTATGCATATTTCAAGACAAGAATTAATAAGCTATCCTATTTCAGCTACAGGATGACGGTATATTGATAAAAGTGTGTGCAAAGAAATATCTCTAGACCTAAAGTTTAATTCTGATATTTTTTCTATGAGCATAGGAGTGAATTCTTTAAGTACTTAATTTATCATCTTAGGTGAAACATCTGTACCACATACAGGGGGAGCAAGAGCAGTAGATAAAATTTTTAAACCTGATTTGATAAAAATTACATTTAATAATTAAACGTATAAAATGAATGTGTTTACCAATAAAATAAATTTGAAGAATTTTATCTTCACAAGCTATTTTAGCCATTTCCATACAAGCACCAAAGAGCTTTTTAGAATTTCCGTTTAAATATTTTTCAGGAAGAGGCATTTCAATGAAATTCAATACAGCCTAAGCTGCTGCTTCTCTGTGTCTCCAATTTTCAGAATAAATTGCGCACCAACATTTAGAACCAAATACTTAGAGGTAACCTAAGTGATATAATCTACGAAGTATTTCACTAGATACATCAGGTACTTTCTCTCCTGCATTCGCTAATAAAGGCTTTAAATACATCTCCAAATCTATATCACCTTCATTGAATGCTAATGGGTTTTTGAAATTGACATCAATTACTTCTTCTTTTTACTCTTTTTTGACTTTTTTCTTTTTGAGTAGTTTCATATCCTAGCCTGCATTCTTTTCCCACCAAGCTGGTCCTTTATCTTCTACAGTCTAATTTATTATTATTAATAATAATATTTTTCTTTATTTTTATAGAATAATATACAGGTTCTCTAGGAGGTTCTGGCTCTGGTTCTGTTTATTAAGTGTTTTATTAATACAAAAGTTCCTACTATCTTCTTAGCTCGTCCAGCAATCTTTATCTTTCAGCTTCTTCTAACTCTCTTTATCTCCTTCTTTCATCAGCTCTTCTCCTTTCATCATCATCTAACGCTCCAATAATCTTTATTTTTATATTATAACAACCTCATATTAATATTTTAAGAAATTATATACTCACCTTATTATAATCAGCAGTAGTTGGTCTTTCGAGTACTATCATATTTTCCTGTTGTATTCAAATTTATAAATACAATTTAAATAAAATTTAATAAAACTTACATATCTCGAAGTTTCGTAAAGTGCATCATAACCGTCTCTTTTTCCTTCTAATTATTTTAATCTCTTTTTAAGCTCCATCGCTCTTGGAAAATCTTCTTTGGCAATACAGAAGTTTATTTCTCTCTTCAATGACCATATTTCTTTACCTATTTCAAAAACAATTTTGATATCTTCTGCTAGAGATTTTAGTCCTTCGTAATCTTCTTATTTAACTGCCAAATCCTTTATTTTGATCATATCATTAAGCGTAATTCTTGTATTTTCATCAATTGGAGCGTGTTCATACATTCTAGCATCTTAATCAAACCAATTAATCATATCAACTGGTATTCCCATTCCAATTAAAATTTTATCAATATTTGTTTTATCATCAACTAGTTGTAACTCTTCATTTTTAATTTTAGACATATAGTTCGTGTATCTTCCCCATATTTTTAATATCGATAAACTAACTTATCCAAAAGGATTCTATGGATTTCTTCCACTGGGTTTAGGAATACGTATCTTCAAATAATTACCTATTCCCATCAGCTTAATTTGTTTTGGTAAATTTTATATAAACTCTGCTTTTCTATTATAAAAATAACATGGATTTATTTAAATAAATATTCTAATTCTATGCTTAATAATTCAAAAGCAAATTAGGCTAATAAATTCTAAAATATTTTATCTTATTGCAATTAATTTATTATTATTGGTGCTTAAATATAATTTATTTCTAAATTATAAAATTAAGTTTAATACCCAGCAAGTCGGTATTCTGCATCTAAAAATCCTCCATTCAAACCATCACCTATATAAAATTCAACCACTGGAATTCCTTTGTCTGGCTTGCAGCATAATAAGATATGATGAAGTTCTGATCTATAATGAAATCTTAAAACTAATTCAACAGGAAATTAACCTGTTCTCGAGCTTTCCCAACTCCTCTAACTTTAATGCGATTGAACGGAAAGTAAATCGGCCTAAGTTCCATGCTCTTCGCTATTACAAGCTACTACATGGAAAGGAATCCATGAGTCTTCTTTTGCTAACATTTATCTTTTCTAAAATTATTCAAAGTCTTTAAAAGAAATATTACAAAAAGAATATAATTAAATCAAAATTTTTTACTGTATCAAATAGATATAAAACTTACCACATAAAAGAATTGATGAATATATTTGTGTTTTAAGCAATACAGATTCTGATTGAAATTTGATAATTATTAAACATATTATTAGAAATTTAATTAAAAAATAATTTTTAAAATAAAAACTAAGAATATTAGAAAAAGTTTTATATAATAATTTTTTGAATATTTAATAAGGATTTAATATGGATGTTTAAATTTTGTTTTTTAAAAGATTATCAAGTAACTGTAAGTTTTAAATGTTACTTACATTAAATATTATAAAAATACTTTAAAATTAGTTAGTATATCTCAATATGAAATAAATGATCTTTACTTATGATTTAAATAAATTTATTTATTCATTAATAACCAATTTATTTCTAATTTTATTTTCTTATGAAATTAAAAAAATAATTTTGATTAATTCCACAAAATGTTAAATTTTAAAACATATTTTCTGTTGATAAAAGAAAAAAAAAATTTAATTGATTAAAAATTTTAATAAAAATGAAGTTTAAAATTTAAATTACTTAAAAATCAAAACAAGTATAATGAATGATTGATATTTTTATTTTATTAAATAATACAAATATTTTCATAACTATTTAAAATGATTCAAATTATTTGTTTAAATCTAAAATCTAAAAATTGTATGCTTATTGGTGAATATTAACTGCATTTGTAACCTTAAAATTAAGATTAATAATTATTTAAAGCCTTTAAATATTTACCAATTGGAATTAATTTTTTTTGCGGAAAAAACTTAGATAATAATATATAGATGTTGATTAGCGCTTAAATTTTGAAATTTATAATTTGCGAACTTAATTTATTAAAAACTTAGTAAGAATCTAACAAATCATTTTTTAAGAATTGATGTTAAAATATAAATTTAGATTTATTAAAAAGAGTTTGTAAAGTTTTTTTTAGTATTTAAAGCAAACAAGTATTGAAAATAGGGGAATAAATGCTGATTGATTAAACATCTATTATTCATTGCTACGAAAAAATATAAAAAAAGGCAATTAATGGTTGTGTCACTGTGTTTATATTTGTAGCATTCGATGCTGATTCGCTATGCTCTTTAAAAATATTAACAGTAAAAATTAAATTAGGATTAAAAATTAGTAGGAATTAGCAACAATTATTAAAATATTAAGGGATTACTTAAGAGTGATAATATAGCATACAAAGTTTTACCTGTAACTGGGTTTAGTTAACTAGAAGCTTCTATTGATGAGTGTTAAACTAGTGAAAGCGTAAATAATTCAGCATAAAATGGGTTTTTACAAATAGCTGCTTCTTTTATTATTAATAGATATAAAGCATGATATTTATAAATTGTGGAGGTGTTTTGGATCTTACATAAAAATGGTTTGTTACAGAGAAAACCAAAATTAAAGCATACATTTTTGATAATCATAGACCTATTCATCATCATAATATAGCAGACAAGAATAATGTAATTGCATGGATTTCTTTTTTCTTAATCATTTATGTGTTCTATTACTTGAGAATTGCTTATAATAAACACTCTAAAATTTAATCTTTTGAAATATTTCAGATTGTTATAATTGATGATGGGACATAAAACCAATAAAATTGTCCAGAAAGAGAAGATGAAATATTACAAATGACAGCTTAGCACGAAGAAGATGAAGATATTTCAGATAATGATAATGAAGATTAAGATTATAGTGAAGAAGATGATGATGATTTATAAGAATACGAGGATGAAGATGAAGGGTTTGATGAAAATGGCGAGAATAAATTAAAGAACAAATTAGATAAAAAAAGAAAAGATTTAGCGTATGAGGATGAAGAAGAGGAAGAATTTGGAAAAAAAGATAGAAGAGAGAAAAATAGAAGAAAGAGAAGAAGTGATAAAAAGCTAAAAGAAAAGAAAATGGAAAAAAAACTTAAAATAGAATAGCATAAATGTAAAAATTTTAAATTATATCAAATTTTTAGCAAATTTCTTAGCAAATAAATACAAAACTGTTAAATATTTAGAAAAAATGGAGAATTACTATGAAGGTTTTTATTATGGAAAAGCAACTAGTATGCTCATGTATAAAATATGCTAATAGGCTAATAAAGAAAACAACAATTATTTATGGTACACAATCTTGGGTGCAACTGATCTTTTAATTCATGGAAAAATAACATAATAACAATATGATCAAATGTATGAAGAGCTTGTAATTGAAGTAGAGAAAGTTAATATTTAAAAATAAGGTAATATTTTATTTTTCTTTATAAAAATAAAAATTGATTATTAATTTTGAAAAATTATTTTTCCTTAATCAAATATAAAAATCTATAAAAAGAATTTAGCTAAGATTTGAACGAGTCCATCGCCAATGAATAAAGATAGAAAAATATTGGCTTTATAGAAGCATCAAATGAGTAATATTTAGTTAGCCAAGTAATAGATTTGTAGATTTTTTTTATTATTTATAGATATAGATTTATTTGTTTAAGAAATTGGAATTTATATGAGAGTATATATTATTCTAATTACTTTGCAACTAAACTTGAAATTTGGAATGAAAATGGAGATTAAAAAATAACTAGATTAATAGCATTGCTCGGAATACCTTTAGAAGAAGCTAAGTAGTAATATAAATTTATGAAAGTAAATCTTAAAATAAATATTATGAGCAAATATTGATTGAGAAAATTAAAAATATATTTATATAAAAGGCTTAATTCAAGGAAAAGTTAAAGGATAATATTCACAGCGTTGCAACTAAATATAAATTGTATAATGTGCTATTTAACTCCTTTGTTAGATAGATAGATGAAAAGACTTAAGTCTCTTCAACGGATATGGTTTACTGTTTAACTGCTATTTTAGAATGTCCTAAATAAATTTTGCAAAATATATTCGAAGACCCTTTAAAAGTTGGTGTAATTTTTTACTTATAATTAATAAAATTAAATTATAAGGGTTCAATTAATTATCGTTTTTAAAAAAACAAATTTTTCCTTAAAGTAAAGCATTTAAACAGATAAGACTTCAGATAACAGCGAGGAAGGATCTAAAAATTATAATGAAAAAGATATCTTTGATAGAATTAAGAATTTTTGGTGGGCATATGAGACTATATCTTCAAAAGAAGCTGTATTAATATTAAAGGGAATTGATATCGCAATTCAATTTTAAAAAGCTATGGTAAATGAAGGTAAATTATATTAGAAAAAAAGCTTAGTTCTAGACAAAATATTACTCTTTAGCAAATAATAACTATTACTATTTTAAAATAGCAAAATTTGTGATAGATAGAGATTTAATAACTCAGTGCAGTGATTTTAGATTTTTAAAGCTAAATAACGATACATACTCTTAAAATTAATACTTTTAGCATCCTTATTCTTTATAAAAGCTTGCTCTATTTTTGATGGGTATATTTAAGGAGAAACAAAAAAGCAACCAACCAATAAAGCCTATTGTTTTAAGTATAAAAAATTCTATTACATAGACTCAGACCATTATAGGTGTTGTTGGAAACCATTACTCTGCTAGCACTAAAAAGTATGTTAAAATTTAAAAACTACAAAAATATTTATTTTTATTAAATTCTAATTAAACTAAATATTTTTTATATTTAAAATTAGTGATTTTGCCTTTAAATTCTAGTCTGCTGCAAAAGCCTTAAATCTTCAATATAAATAGGACGATTTTGAAACATCAATTATTGAAATCAAAGATTAAGATTTTGACGTTTTTCTTGATGAAATTACATTAGCCAAATGAGGTTGGTTAATAACCTTTTTTAAGCTAAAGTATTTAAAAAATAAGTTTCATAAAATAGGTTTGAAAGAGAGAGTGTTTATTTACTTTAATAAATTAGGCTAATTAATAAAAGTATTTATTATAAAAATTAACTAAAATTATAAATTGTGTACATAAATAAAATATATACTGAAGTCTTTAAATGAATAAATATTTTTTCTCATAGTTTTTTTTCTCCATAAAATAATCAATATTTAAAACTATTTCTTTGATTTTATTATTTTTTGAAGGGATTTAAATATATTTTGTTACAATTTTAGCAAATATCCTTCATTCATTTTAATATATATAAAGATTGAATATTTAAAATGAATTCTGATCATAAAAAATGCAATTATATTTTAGCTCTTTTATTGATCAACAGAAGAATATATTTGTAATTTAAAGCAACTAGTATTTTTAAAAGTTTAATCAGCAAACTATGTATTTTATTTTTTTCTGATAAATAATCAAAGAAACATCTCACATATTTAATACAAAAATAAATCTATCAGAAAAAATAATATTTGATTGTTTTATGTTATTATGTAGATGGCTAATTGAAATTTTATTTAGCGGTATTTTTTATTTTTTAAAATTATGGAAATATTCTGTTTGTATTCACTATATTAAATCAGTTTACTTTCTTTTGAAATAGTAAAAGCTAATATATTTTTAAATTTTTGAAGCAATTAATTAGGATATTATCCGTATATTTTAATCAACTTAAAAGAGTTATCCATCTGGAAATAAATATCAAAAATTTAAAGGATTGAAGAAGTTAAGTGCAAATAAATAGATTTCTGATTGCTTAACCACATATAAATTTTCATTAAATAATAAATCCAAATCTTGGATAGATGAAGGCATAAAGAATTAAATTATCCATTAGCCATAAAATGAATCATAAATATTTATAATATTTAACTTGTTGTTGGTTTTTGAAAAATTAGGAGAGTAACTTCTTCATTCAACTAAAAAGTTTATCAAAATAATACTAAATAACTAATATTGCATATTTACATATTTGGTGGGGGATTGAAAAAAAAATACAGTATTAAAAAGGGGGACCTTAGATTTTTGCGGAACATGATATCAAAGTAAATATTGTAAAATATTGATTCGTGAAAAAATTGATTATTATTCAATCAAAATAAAATAAAAAGTAAAAACTTGATAGATTTTAATTGTACATAATTACATTCATAAATCAATCAATCATTCATTCAGAGAGAAGTAAAACAAATCAATTACTTTATACTCAAATTCATAATGGGAGCTAATCAATCTTGTACAATGTGTGTTAATCCACAAGAACATAGAGGAGACCTCAATTAGTCTAGAAGGAAGGTAAAAGGAGGAATTTTCATGAGTTCTTCTTCTTCTTCATCATCTAATGGCTCTTCTCTTTCTTCATCCTATTTTTCATAAAATTAAATTAAAGTACTTTTGTTATTTTTATATCTAACTAAATAAATAAATAACTAACAAACTATCTATCTGAAATTTTGAGAAACAAAAATTCAAGTATTACTAATGGGCATTTTCATATAATTTTAATTTATGCTTAGTTCGATATTTTAACCCAAATATTAATTTTATTTAATTTTTATTGAAATAGTAGAATTTACTCCAAATCAATCAAAATAATCAAAATTTTTAATTTTGGACATCATGCTACATTTTCAAACATTTTTAGCAAAGCCCAATAATTTTCTTAAAATAAATTTTTTTAATTTAATTATTACAACTCTTATTCGCAAAGCATGAGTTTTCAAAGTGAACTTACAGATTATTTTATTGTTTAAAGACTGTGTTTTTTATTTTTATTTTCACCATTAATTGAAGAAAATATAATAAAATTTTTTTTATTAATCTTAGACATAAGAATAATAACCAGAAGGCAAGCTATACTAGCTGCAATCTAAAATAGAATTTAAAGACTCTAAAATAAGATAGTAAGTAACTGAAGCTAAGCCAAGTGAGAAGACCTCTGAGGTAATTTTATTAAAATTTAAATTTTCTGTAAGCTATACAGATTAAATTCATCTAAGATATGCAATAATTTTGTTCAAGGAGCTTAAATTTACGTAATAATTTTTAATCAGTCAACTTACAATAAATTAATGACTGTAGTTGATTTAGCCTATCTTGATCAAATTTAAAAAAAATAATAGTCTCCCTATTAATTCATGCTTAGAATATTTTGACCACTTATTAATTTATATTTTTGGATGTAAATATATTTAGTCCATTTCTTATGATTTCTCCAACTTTGATTATTGCAGAGAACAACAAATCATAAAATCTATCTTAGAGGCCTACAATGATGACCTTAAGCAAAATCAATTTGAATTCACACAAGCACCTAATGAAAATACTAACATCAGTTAGTTGAGTGGTGGCTCTTTATTGAATTAGTTAAACGAACTAGATACCCCAAAGGAAATTAAACCTAGAAACTTTAAAATAGCTTTCTAAGCTAACTAATCAAGAAATAACTCACTTCAAAGAAGATCTACCAGTACTACTTATAAAAATTAAAGAAAAGCTAGCTAGAATTTAAGATAAAATAGCTAAAAAAATGTTAAGCAGAGTGTTTTATAAAATGAAAAAATTACTTTTTCTCAATTTGAAATAGTAAAAACTCTTTGCGAAAACAAACTAAGTAAGGTCTACTTATGTCAAAAGGACAAAGTGCCTCTTGCTATGAAAGTTATCAAAAAATCAGATCTAAAATACACTAATCAACTAGAAAATATATGGAGAGAGAGAAAAATTTTAGAAAAATTAGATAGCTCTTATACTGTTAAGTTAGAATATGCCTTCACAGACTAAGAAAATATATATTTGGTAACAGACTATAAACCTCACGGAACATTAAAGCAGTTTATTATATCTAGAAAAGTTCTTTAACTCCAAGAAATTAAAAGGATACTAGCCTAAATAATTGCTTGTTTGTAATATCTACATGAAGAGTAAAGTATCTTATATAGAGGCCTTTAATTAGATAATATATTGCTTGATGAATTGATGAATGTTTGTCTTTGCGATTTTGGCAATTCTAAATTTATTAAATCAAAAAGATAAATAAATACATCTTTTGTTTTTGATTTAAGAGAAGAAAATTAAAGTCCTGAATAAATTAGACAAAAACATTAGGAAGCATCTAGCGATTATTGGTAACTTGGAATTATAGCTTATCAAATGATATACAGAAAGCATCCTTTTAAAGCTCAAAATAGAAAATAAACATTAAATAATATTCATAATAGCTCGGCTTCTTCTGTTTCATATCCTCCTTTCTCATATAATAGTGAGCCAGTTCCTTCAGAATTTATTGATTTTATATAATATTGTCTAAAATAAGATAAATCTTTAAGACCTAAGTCTTTTTATGATATTTAATAAACACCCTTGTTTTAAGGCTTTGATTGGTAAGAGCTTTTAGAAACTTATACCTCAAAATACACCTAAGCACATGATACCTTAAACCCTTGCTGCAACATAAAAGTTGTAAACAATAAACTATTAGAGCTATCTTGTGATTAAAATCCCTTTTTCTTAAACTCAATTAATGATTCATTGTGTTTACTTGAAAATAACGAAGACGTTGCAACAACAATAGTTCTTAACACAAAAAATAATTTAAATAATAACACAAGCTCTTCGATTTCTAAATAAAAAAGTAGCTGTCTGAAATCAAATGCTGATTAGAGCTCTCAAATTGAAAATAATGAAATACCCCCTTTTGAAAAAGACGAAATTTTAAAACCTTAATAGCAAAAATAAAAGAAAAGAAGCACATTTATAGCTAGAACAAATAACAACAGTAGACAAATTTCAAACTCTCGTTTATCTTAAATCTAATAACTAAAATAAAATAGCTCTATAGATGGAGACGATGAGAATAATCCAAATGAACCAGAATCTTATCCAGACCCAAAAATAGAAATTTTAAAAAATAATAAAAAGTAAAAGCATGCAAATTTTGAAAAATGCTAAATAATAGTTAATGAATAGCATTGATCGATCATTAATCAAAAACCTAAAAATTTTATTTAAAATTATTACTAATGCCAAAAAATTAGTTTTTAAACATATTCAACATGTAAAAATCCAATACATTCATTCATTCCAAATAATCTTAAGCAAAAAATATATAATAATTATATAAATAAATATATCACCATCTATCAAAATATTTATCTTAATCTTTTAAAAAAATTCTAATCAAAATTTACTAATATAAAATCGCCTATTTAAATAAGTTCATGTTTTTTATATCTATTATATAAAAAATTCTATTTCATAAATCAAATTAAAAATTATTTTCAAAATAATTACATTCATTCTTATTATTAATATTTTATTTTGTTTCAATATTTGGTTTTCTAAATAAAACAGTTTTAAACAATAAAAATCAAAATATAAAAGGATTAAAAACCTATTTAAAAATTTTTACAAATAATTTTAAATATAAATAATTTAAAAGTTTAATTTTTTTTGTTTTGATTGTTCTCTTGAATATTTTTAAGGAAAATAAAAATAGAAGATATTTGGAAATTAAATTAATTATTTTATAACTTTTATTAAAATTAACTTATTTTTTAAATTCATTTCTCATTGAGAGTCTAGAAAGATAAAATAACATTTTTCTCAATAATTTAAATTGTAAATTAAAATACATAATCTTGATTTTAAAATGAATTATTGCAATTTAGATAAAAAGCGCTCGATGTAGGGATCGAACCTACGACCTTGCGGTTAACAGCCGCATGCTCTAACCAGCTGAGCTAATCGAGCGTTACAGTTTTTTAAATTGAATCAAAATACTTAATTATAATCAATTCTTTACAACTATATTTATTATTTATAAATTTGGAAATCTAAATATAAATTATCAACATGATTACTTCATTATTTATTTGAAAAGATATTGTCATTAAAAAATAAATAAATAAATAAATAAATTAAATTTTTTTGAAAAGATATTGCCTTTAAAAATAAATAAATTAAATTTGGTAATAAATTTTAAAAAATTTTGAAAAGTGAAATAATAGCCTAATTAATTTAGTAAACGTAGAAATTAAACTGAAGGTCTTAATTATAAGCATTTTTAATTATAAAAGTGAATTTAGTTAATTAAATAAATTTATTTTCCTACTCAAAATAGAGAGAAACAAATATTATTTATTTTTCATTAGATTAATTTTCAGAAAAATAAAATATAAAAGGAAATAATGTATTTTGGTTTGTTAATTTATGTGATTATATTAAGAGTTAGAATTTTAAATTTAGGTGTTTATAATTAATTTAACGAGTAATTTAGTTACATTTATTTTTAATTAATAAAATTGCAATGAATGATAGTTAATTTCTGATAAAATTAAAAAATGCCTTTACATCCATTTCATTGAAAATAAAAAGATAAAGAAATTCAATTAAATTTTATAAAAATTTATAGTAAAGATATGAAAGAAAGAAGTTGAATTAAATAAATAAAGATTCTAAAAATAATAACAATAAAAAAATTATTAGTGATACATTAAAGAAATTTTATTCTTTGAATTTCAAAGGATCTATCTATCTTTCTATTAATTTATTAATTAATTAATTAGCTAATTATTCTTTTGATTTTTTATTTTATTTGATGGGGGGTGAGATTGTTAAAGTAGTTTCTTTGTTTATTTGTTTGTTTCTTGTTTTTTAGTTAATACTTGCTTGTATATTTCTTTGTAATGAAACATGAAAAGAAAAAAACTTTAAATTAAAGCGCGAAAACATTGAAAGTACATAATTATTTATATATTATACCTTAAAGAAAATTAAAAAAAGGAAAACACATAGAAAAATCAACGCCATCCCTTTTAGCAAATGAAATAAAAAAAAAATCAGATAGTTATAAATTTGTTAAAGTTACCCAACAATTCATACTAGGTTATCGATTAAGAACAAGGTTAGCATTTTTACATAATTTTTAGATGGAAATCTTAGAAAGCACTTTATTTAAAAAAGCGAATAGTTATTTTAATTCATTAAACAGTTTATAAAAAATGTTATTATAAAAAGAGTTTTTAAGAAAAAATTATTATGATTATTATTTTTGGTTTAAGGCTAATTCGCTTAAAAAATAAAAAGCTATGCTCTTTGAAAAAATCTATTGTTTTTATAGAGATTTCTGAGATAAAATCTTTTTTTTGAAAGTATTTTAAGTTGAATTAAACATAAAAAATAGAAGATACAAAACCTAGTCAGCAGCAAACATCCTCATCAAAGAAAGGTGGAAAAAGTCAAGTATCAAAGTAGTAGTCTTAGTAACCTCCTCTTTCTCCTGAATCTAGCAATCCAATTATTCCTTAAAATCCTCCTCCAACAAATCTTTCTCTATCAGCTTAATAAACTCCTTAAACAAGCTAAAATCAATCTGTATAATAAAATTCTTAATAAGCTAATTCTTAAATTGCTAATCAGTAATCATAACCATAAAATTCCATGCAAGGAGGATCTAATTTACAAGCTCCTTAAGCTTAAGTTAATTAATAGGTACAGTAAGCATAGCCTCCTGTTCAATAACCAGTTGCACCTTAGGTATAATAGCCACCTAAAGCAAATCCAACATTGTAAATAAAATAATTTAGATTTAGGAAAATTGAATTAGATAAAATAAACAATCAATCAAACAAAATATTTGAAAATTGTTTTTAGACAAAAATGTATTAAAAAATTTTAATTTGAATTAATAAAGTATTCCTACTGCAGCTCCTCCTAGTTTAATTATCAGAGGTGAAGAAAATTCAAAGGATATTTTCCCTTATACTTCTTTTGCACAAGAAAAGTATCATTAAAGCATGGGAAACGGTGGTTAAAATATGGGAGAAAATAAGTCGGAAAAATCATAGAAAAAGTATTAAGTTGTGCTTCCTTCTTGCTCTCACTGGTACAAAATTTGAATTAGTTTAAATAATTCGGATATTAGGTTTAATTTAAATAATATAAAATGCTAAATTGTATTTTATTCTAATATTAGACGCCTCAAAATATATTTTTAAATTATTATTTAACTTATTTAAACAGATATTTATTTATTTATTTTAAATGTTAATAGGTTTGAAATGGAAAAGATTCATCAAATTGAAAAGGAGAGTCTTCCTGAATTTTTCTAAGGAAAACCTTCTAAAACTCCTGAAATATACAAGAGATACAGAAACTTTATCGTCGCCTTGTATAGAGAAAATCCTAGAGTTTACTTGACTGCTACTGCATGCAGACGTAACTTAGCTGGTGATGTATGTGCTATCCTTAGAGTGCATGCCTTTTTAGAACATTGGGGTATAATTAACTTCAACTGTGATCCTAAACTCACTCCTTAATCTATTCTTCTCTCTAAGCCAACTCTTGCTAATCAATCTATCTACAAATTCACAAACTAATCAAGTAAGAAATTTAAATTTTATCAAGAAAGAATTAGCAGTTTTTAATTAATATTTTCTCTAGTTACTTAAGCAATATTTAAAATTATTTTAATTACTTATTAGAGAAGATAGACTTACTAGATTAAGACAGGGATCTGTTTTAGGAAGGAGGTGAAGGAGATTTAGTATTTAATTCTATTAAATTACTATCAAAAAATCAAAGGTAATTAGTTAATATTAAAGTAAATTTAGTAAATAAAAATTTTGATAAATAGACCCATTTGTGATTTTTGCGGAGTTATTTGTGGTTTAGTGTGGTTCTAATAAAAGTAAGTTTAAGAAAACTAACCTTGTATGGTTCTTTGCATAAAATGTTACACCGAAGGAAACTATCCCAGTTTTTTGAGTGATAGAGACTTTGAGAAATCAGATTTAATAAATAAACTTTCTAGCAATGATTCTAAGCAAAATCTCTCTTAGAGACCTTGGACTCCATAAGAAACTCATAAACTTCTTGAAAAAATCGAAGAATATAAGGAGAATTGGGATGAAATCGTAAAGTCTCTTGATGGCCGTACAAGAGAAGAAATCATCCTTCACTTCCTTAGACTTCCTCTTAAGAATATCTCATAAGTACGCTTATTTGAAAACGAAGATGACAATAATATTGGTAGATAACCTTATGAAGAAATAGCAGATGATGAACCAACTGTTTTTTCTGATTTTTCAAATCCTCTAATTTAGCATGTAAGAAAACAAAAAATTAATTTATTAATAACTCAGTTTTTAGCAATTTAAAATTAATATTATTTTTATGAATAATCATGATTAGATAGCAATCTTTAAAAGCTTATTAGATAAGCACAAATAAAAAAAACAAAGTATTAAGGCTTCTGCTAAATCAAGTTAACCTTAAAAAATTGAATAAAAAGAAGAAAATGTAGAAGGAGGTACAAATAGTTAGATAAAAGAAGAGGATGAGATATAGGAAGAATAAAAATAATAAAATTAAAGTAAAGAAGGATAAGATATGGAAGTAGAAATTGCAGAATAAGCTCCTTCATAATCAGCTGTGAACGGCGTTGCTAAGGGCGAAACTGTAATTTAAGAAGAAGTAGAAGAATAAGTTCAAGTTTAGGACAGTTTAAAAAAAAAAGAAGATAAGAGGTTGGGATTAATTGAAGAAGTTAGCAATTCAAACGCTGATGATCTGTTAGAGATTGAAAATATCACAAAAGAGAGAGCTAAAAAGCTACAAGAAAGAGAAGAAAGCAAAATTAAAAAACTTGTTCAAAGTTTGATTTATTGTTAATTGAGTAAATTAGAGAGCAAATTAAATTACTTAGAAGAGTATGAAAAGCTAATTTGGTATGAACGTAACTAACTAGAAGTCACACAAAGTAATCACATTGCAGAAACAGTTAGTCTTGCTTATCGCAGAAATGAATTCAATAAAGAATTCACAAGAACATATCAAGAATAACACAGAAGATAAATGAATTAGTAGTAGCAACCTGGAATGCCACCAGTACCATTTTAAAATCAAGGATAATAAGTACCTCCTATTGCACCAATTACTGGAACATCTCCATCTAATTAGGCATAACAATAATAATATCCTTAATAAAATGTTCCCAATAGCTAACCGGTAAATGCAAGTGGCTATTAATAGTAATATCCTTAAAACTAAGGTGGCTCCTAATAAAATATTCCTTATGCCCCTAATCAAGCTTATCATAAGCCTCCAGCATAATAGTATGGTGCTCCAGGCTATCAGTAACAGCCTCCAATTCAAAATCCACCAATCTAGCCTATTTAATAATAACAATAAGCACAAATACCTAATACTCAATAAAATTATTAACATTATCCCTAAGGTATATAAAACTAGGGAGGATACTATGGTAATCCTTAAAGAGGTTTAAGTTAAGAATCAACACCAACAAACAGTAATCCTATGCTTCACTAAAATCCATAGTAAGTGCTTTAAACTGCTCCAGTAAACTAAGCTCCAAGCTCCCAAAGCATAATTGGTGGTCCTACTGGATAACACAATTTAAGCAGTTAACCATAAATCCCAGTCTAAGCACCTCCTGTACCATAAGGGCAATATGATAGTAGCTAAGGAATGAATATAGAAGAATAAAACTATTTTAGTTAAAATGATTAATAAGAACCAATTAATAATTTAGGAGATTATCCCTAATAAACAGAGCCAATTGCTGAATACACATAAGCTGATTAAGGTTACTAGCAAGATTATTCCCAATAAATGTATGATTAAACTGAAAAAATTGATTAGTGAAATAAAATAAACTCAATTTTTAAATACTTCATTCTATTTTTTTGTAAATGTTTAAAATAAGTAAATAAATAAATAAATCAATCAATAAATAAATAACTTATTTGTATCTTAAAACAGCATTAAGGCTATCAAAATATGGCATATATATGTTGATTTAAATATAAATTAATTATATTTATAAAAGATAAACAGTATTGATTGACTTACACTTTAAATTAAAATAAAATTTATTTTCTCTCTACTTAATATATATGTCTAATAAATCAACCAATTTAATCTTAAAAATTAATTTTTTGCACTAATATTTTCAAGGAATTTTAAATTTTCTTCATCTTATTTAAAAAAGTTATTTAAATTTTAATCTGATTAGCTAATAAAATAATTTAAAAATGTAAATATTATTAATTCTAATTTCATAAATTTTGACTTTAAATTAAAAATCCATTTTAAAGATTAAAAAAACAAAAATTTTATTATGAATTTAAATCGAAGTAGATGTTTCTTTAATAATTAATAGTTTTTATATTTTTACTTAAGGATACATAAAAAACTTTAAATTAAATTCAACATTTTTTAAATAAATTTAATTTGATTTTTCAAATTTCTTCACTTAAAATAAAATTAAAAAGTAAATGCAAAAAGTGTTGAGTAGGACAAAAAATATTATTTGAAATAAGCAAAATGAATAAATTATCTTTAATTACAAACATCATTTTAATTTGTTAAAAATATAAATAAAATATAGTAATTATTTTTAGAAAACCATATCTGGAAATGAAAAAAATTAATTTGTTTGATTATTATTAACAAAGCTATTGAAAACATTAGTAAAAAAGAAAGATTGAGTTTAATCGTTGATTTGTCGGTTTCAAAGAAATTATAATTTCAGTCAATAATTTATTAAATGATTTAATGATAGATAGATAAATATAGATATGACATGAAATAAAGAATATAAAGTGAATAGATAAATAGATTGATATATAGATAGATAGATAAAGAGATTGTTCGTAAATAAATAAATAAGTAAATAAAAAATATGTGAATGAATAAAAAAATGAATGTATGAGAGGGAATTACTTTTTCATTCATTCAAAATTATTTATCATAAATAATATGAATAATAAATATTCTTAAAAGAAATTAATTAATAAAAAAAGAGTTATTAATTTGATAAATAACAAACAGTTTATAATTTAATTAATTAATTAATTCAGTTCCAAAAAACATTAGCAAGCAAATAAGAAAGAAAAAAGGTAAAACTTTCAATAAAATAATTTTTTATGAATTTTAGATTGGATAGCCTAGAAGTTGTTTATCTTAGTGATTGTTTTTTAAGATCATGACTTCACTAAACAAAAATATATCTTAATTATTTCATACTTAAATAAAATTTATGACATAAAATAAAATTAATAAAATTAGAGCATATTTGATAAATGGCCTCTGGATTTCCTAAATTACCTGGTTTTGTACCTACTTAACCCATAGAAGTATGAGATTCTTTTAAAACAAAATATAAAACAATATAAATATATTAAAATCATTTATTTTGTTCAATCAAACCTAAATCATATTAATTCTTTTAACTTATAAATAAAAGTAAACTAGCTTCAAGAGAGTTAGTGCAGCTAAACAAGAATATAATAGAGATTATTTACATGTAAGATTTAATTAAAGCATTTCTATATCTAATTTTGAGTATTATTTACCATAAAATTACCATAAAGATGATATTATGTTATCTTTAATATGGAGGAATACTCATAATTAATACTTATATCAACTGATATATTAAATATTTTCAAAATAATTAATTTAGAAAAATGTTCCTCCAGTTGTCTATCCTCTTCCTAGATAAGTTCCTAAGGAACCCCCTTCATAAAAGGGAATGTTCAATCCCAACTACATGTCTACTACTCATGATACTTACAGACCAGTAAACTGCCCTAATGATGTTACTGAACTTTACTAACCAACTTGGGTAAAGATGGACAGATAGGTAAAAATTTAAAATAATAATAAACGAAAAAAAATTTGATATAATTTGATAAGTTGAATTGAAAATCATTTTAAAAGAATGCAAATAACACAAATTTAATATAGAATGATTTGCAAAAATATAAAGCAATCTAAAAGCCATAGTGAAAATAGTTTTTAGTTTTAAAGAACTAAAAAATTGTTTACAATTAATTATTAAAAATTTAAGTTATATTTATGAGGGTAAATAAATAAATAGTTAGTTAGTTAGTTAGTTAATATGTGAAATTCAAAATCATTAATTTATATTAAAAATAAATTTGATAATTAAGCGAATGTGAAAGCAAACTTATTTTTTTATAAAAGGTACTTAGATTCAATGCTTACTTTAAAGAAAGTTGTGTTGAAAGCAGTCTTGAAGCATATAGAGTAAGAAAAGTCGTTCTTTTCTTCTATTTAGAAGATAGCTCTATTGAAATTTCTGAACCCAAGCAAATGAATTCAGGTATTCCATAGGGTTCTTTCTTAAAGCGTTAAAAAGTATTGAAGGCTGATGGAAGCGGTGTTTATTTAAGTCTATACGACTTTTAGATTGGTTAAGATCTTGAATTTTTCGGCAAAATTTTCCATATTTATGACTGTGATATTTATACAAGAGAGTTTTACGAAAATTTGGGTATTCCCTAAGGTGCTTCTGAACTCCCTGATAGTGATAACTGGGAAAAAAAAACTTTGAATAAATTTGTACCTGTTAAAGATCACATGCTTAAAGACTTTATGGAGCACAAACTTGGTAATTAAATAAATACATTATATAATTTTTAATCAAAACTTAAATGAAAGAGACACTGTATGTTTATCTGTAGAATTCAAATTCAAATATAAAATATCCTTCTTCTTCTATTAAAAGAAATTCATAGAATAATATTTAAAGTGAAATAAGTGATCAAAATATTAAATATTTATTTTTATTTAAAATAGGTGGTGGTCGTGTTCCTTCATAAAAGTAATTTTTGGAAAACGATAGAAAGGTTTTAAAGTTCTTTGTCTTCTCAGAAATTCCTTTCTTTTTACATTATTACTTGGCTGATGACACTTTAGAAATCCGTGAAATTCATCGTTAAAACAGTGGTAGAGATCCTTTCCCTCTATATCTTAAGAGACAAAAACTTCCCAAGTAGTTTGCTTTGAACCAACCTGGTTAAACATACGCTGAAAACTTTGTTAAGCCAACTGATATTAAGTTTGGTGAAGATTTAGTTGCTTTTGGAAAGAAATTCAGAATTAATGGTTGTGATAAATACACCCAAGATTATTATAGAGAAAAGTATAACATTGACTTCCCTCTTGGAGAAGATTACGAGATGTAATATAGAGACATAGTTAGTAATTAAATGATATATTTATTAACATTTTCATTTTATTAAATATAATTTTATATAAATAATTGTAGAAAGAGAAATTCCTCCTTACAATGGATTTGGTGATGAAGAAGATTCATTAGGATATGTTTATAGATTAATTCCTAAGCCTCCTAGAAAGGACTTCTTCAAGTGGGTTGATAACCAAGTCACTTTAAGATTCAATGCTAAGTTTAATACTAATAAGCCTGAAGATATTCATAGGTAATAACAAATTTAAATATAATTAAAACATATTAAAAAAAAGAGAAGAGATTAAGCTTAATTAAAAAAGAAAAAACTTTAATCTTATTTAATTTATTAGTTTTAAATAGATTAATTAAGTTCAAAATTTATGTTGTAGTAATAGATTAAATAATTTACAGAATAAATTATACAAATAGTATTTTTTTTAAATAATTGCTTAATTAATATTTTTTAAAATAGACGCTTCATTATTACTTACTACTTGAACGATGACTCTCTCTAAGTTTATGAACCTGCTATCAGAAACTCAGGTACTTACTTATTTAATTAATTAAATTCAATAAAATTAAATAATTAATTAAATTAAGCATTGTGCTTTGATTTAAGATGATCTAATTTTTATATTATCATATTTAAAGGTATTCCTGATGGTAAATTCTTAGAAAAGAACAGATACAAAAATGTTTAAACTAATAACGAATACTTCTAACCAACCGACTTAGTTGTTGGAAAAGATGTCATTATAAATGGCTACTCCTTCCGTATTTTAGAGTGTGATGAATACACTTTAAAGTGGTTCGCCAATAATATTGTTTAATGAAATTAATAAAATAAATCAGACAGACATAAGTATACATAAAAACTTCAATAAGCTCTTACATAAATTTGATTCAAGATGCAAGTGTTTGGAGTAGTCTTTTGTATAAATATAAAATATTAAGTATAAATACAAATAAATATACAATACTATGCAATAATTAAAGCAAGCTTTATCCTTCATTTATATAGTTCATGCATGAATATATTCTTTTTTATTTCAAATATTTGTCAATCACCATTCACATTTTTCAAATTACCATTTTAAACAAATTCTATTATGATTATTTATTTATTTATTTCGCTCAACTAGTATTTCAGATTTAGTACTCATTAAATTTAAATTGATAAGCAGGATTTATACAAATATAAAATTAAAAATAAAATAAAAAGTTTTTTAATTGAATAAATAATATTTTAAATTTAAATTACATAAAAACTATATTCATTTGTGTATTAAATTGCCAAAAATAATTTTTTAAGACATAATTTTATTAAAAATAACAGCTAATTAATAGAAATTAATTTTATTATCATAGATCAATTATTGAATGAAAAAATTGCGAAAAATTTAAAAATGCGAAATATCTTTTTAAAAAATTAGAATGTGCAATATTAAAATGTGGTCTCACAGCTTATTAACTAACATATTAATTACTTTAGAAGATTTACATAGAAGTATTCATCAAATGAATAAATTGAAAGTGATTAGCAGCTTGCCTACATGCAGTTTGCGCTTAGATTTTTATCAAATATTTACAAAATAAATAAAGGGATTAAAGTAATCAACTAAAAAATATATAAATAATCAAATTAAATATCTAATATTTTTTAAGGTTTAATTTTTTTTAGAAGAAAAAGAAAATCAAGATAAAATAAGAAGAAAAAGAAAAGAAAAAAAAAAAATCTAAAGACAAGAAAGAAATCCTCAGTATATCAAATATTATGTCAGCTTAATCAAATATTTAATAAGAAGCTAATAACGCTGGTAATAGCCAATAGTAGCAAAATGGCAAACCCGGCAATTAATAAGCAAGAAGAAGCAAAAACAACAGTGCTAGCAATAATCGTAGGGTAAACCAAAGAGATAATATGCCCTTAAAGGCTCTTAAAGGACCCAAAGGAGTCAACTAATTAGATCCAAATATCTAGAATAGCAATATTATGATGAATAACAATGGCAATAATATGAATCACTTTCACCATCACAAAAATAATTAAAATGGAAATTACAATAACAACATTAACAACCCTTAGTTCTATCCCTAAAATTACTAAAACAAAAATAACAAATTTAATAATAGAAGAAACAACAAGGTTCATAATAACTACGGTAGCTTTGCACCAATTAACCCTTTTAAATTTAATCAACCTTTCGTAAAGCAAGAGAAGAAAGCCTATATCGATTTAAAAAAGACCAAAATGTGTGCTAACTTCGCAGTATATATTTTTTGTTTATAAATTTTTATTTACAAGCTGCTTATAAAGGAAATATTTGAATCCTTATTTATACTCTACTCTGCTACTCTGTTTATCTATTCATCTTTTTACTTCATAGATTCCGCATTTTTATAGATTTTCAACTTTACTAAGAATTTGCTGGTTCTTTAGCAGAATTCATGCAAATCTTTAAGTTAAATAAGTAAAAATAATCATCATATAAAAAATGAATGAAAATAGGTAGTAAAATATAGGAAATTTTTCATTTAGCGATTTTATAGAAGTAAAAAAGATAGTAGAAAATATTATAGTAAAGTTAAATTGAAAGGCTAATTGATACTTTATAAAATATTACAATCAACAAATAATAAATGACAAATTTTTTAAAAATAAAAATAGTCTGGTAACTGTTTAAAGGGTGATTAATGCTCTTTCGCCCACAGTGAAGCTGAATTGAAGTAAAAGCCTGATTTAAATAAAACTAAGTTATGTGAAGAATTCGAAAAGAATAAGGTATGCAATAATGAAAGTTGTTGTTTTGCTCATGGAATCGATGATTTAAGACACACTGATGACTTTTACAAAACATCTTTGTGCTTTAACTTTAGCAAAGGTAATAACTTAGCAATTAGTCATTAAAAAAATGCTATAATCTTTATAATAATAATAAAGAAGGAAAATGCGAAAACGGAGATAAATGCAGATATGCACATGGTGAAAATGAATTGAAGAAAAGGTAAAAATTAATTTACTTATTAATTATTTAAATTTATAAAAATTCATACTTAATTTCAGCCCAATAAGAGAAAAAAACGAATCTATCGATGAAGATAATATTCTTAATTTATTAAATAAATCCCGCTCTCATTTAAAAATTTTACAAATTTAACATTAAAATTTTTTAAATTATAAAATAGAAATAACCTTGATTAAAAAGTTACAAGAAAAAGACCATACAATAATGGTAGAAAAAATAAATATGGAATGATGATGAACAACTAAGCCATGGATCCTCAAGTAATTATTCTTTTCAAGCTAAATTATTTATTTTTAAAAGTTTGCAAAATACTTAAAAAAAATCATTTTAAAAAATATTTTTATAAAATTTTGCATTTCTTAATGAATTTACAAACAAATAAATAAAAGTCTGTCTGTCTAAAGCGGAAAAATATTGACTATAAATTAAATGAATGAATAGACATTTTTAATAATTATTTTATTAAATATAAAAATAGCAATTGAACTTTATTTTTATGCTCCAAAATTTCTCCCAAAATATGCAATATGCTAATACTCCAATGAACTGAATTTAGCTATGAAAGCAAAAACACAAAACACAATCAACCAAATATCTATCTAAAACACTCTCTCCATTCAATTGTGCTAGTAATAATATAATTGATGTGAATACTAAAAAAATCTTAACTATTTAAACCGATAATAATTTATTTATATATTAATAAATACCATTTTCTTCTGCCTTTAAATTTTATGTTTGATATTTTATTAGCTAAAAAATATTAATTATCAACATGAAAGAGGATTAAGAAGTATATATATAAGTCTTCGAATATTAATTATAAAGAAAGGCTTATTTTTTTAAGATTTTTTTAAAATTTACTCCCATTTAATTATCCTTATAAGATTATAATAAACAAGTATGGTTTATATTCATCCATTTATTTTATAATCTTTTGTATAACTAAATATAATATAAAGACAATATTTATTTATTTACTTATTTTATTTATTTATTTTCTCATTTAATTTAATATTATGAATAATAAAATTTATCATTTATTATTCAATGTCCTTATTTATTATTGAATATTAAAGCATTATGTAAAAATAAATTATTTTCTTCTTCTTTATGCTTAAAGAAAATTTAAATAATTTAAGATATTATAATTAATTAATTAAAATAATATTGAAAAATTAACATAAAATTAATTTAATTTTATTAGATTTTAATATTTAAAAAATATTTTTGTTAATAGCTCTTCAATTAAAACAAAAATAGTTCATGCATGAATTAAAATATTAAATAATTCTTTTTGACCAATCATTCAGGGATTAAAGATTTATGGTTTTGGTATTTGTGTTTTTATTTATACTTCTAAAATAATCAGGAATAATTAAGCATTAATTTAATTTATCTTTGAGTTGATTTTTTTATTATCAAAAATTTTTGTAAAACTATAAATAAATATATAGTTTATGAAATCAACATCTTTAAGTGCAATTAAAACTAAATAAAATTTAGATGACTCTCTTGATCAAGAAGATGTAGATTTAAAAAAGCTAAAAAGATCTCGTTTAATGAATAAAGAAGTCATGGATTGGGCTAAAAAAAGGTCACTCTCTGCTATTAAAAAATAATATGTGCATTACCCATAAGATTTGAAAAAAATATAAGAAATAAAAAATGTATTTCTATAAATAGATAAAGATGGCTCCAGTATTAATTTTAAATTTTATTATTTTTTAATTATTTAAACTATTTATTACAGGATCTTTGGATAAAGATGAAATAAATGAGATGTTTTCTAAATATGATTTCTATATTGATCCTGACTACCTTGATTAGCTTTTTAGGATAGTAGATGATGATCAAGATAGTATATTACTTTTTTTATGGATATAAATTAATATTTCTTATTTTACTTTAAGATGCCTTAAATTGGTAAGAGTTTAAAAAATGTGCTCTAAACGATAATGCAACAAGAGGTAACATAAATTCTGCACAGCTACTTTTACTTAAAAATAATTAAATTAAAAAGTGTTTAACTTTATGATGAGAAAAGCTAGAGAAAGAGCAAATCAAAATAAAACAGAAAGGAGACCAATACAAGTAGTTTAAGATATTAAAGTTGAAGATATGGATAATTATGAGTAATACGAATAAGCTTTGCTTAATTAAGAAAAAGAATAAAAGCTAGCCTAACTGATAATGATAGAAGAGACACCTCAGATGTAACTTAATTACATACCTTTAAGATTTCTCGAAGTTATCAGCTATTTGAGCTATCTTTCCAACAGAGATGAAATTCTAGATAAGGTTAATAAAACTAATGTAAATTCAATTTAATTTAATTCATGTCTTTCCTTTTTAATTTTAAGCTGAAACTTAAAATTTAATAGGAGGTGAAGCAAAAGTTTAAGGTCTTTCAAGACCTTTTTAATTGCAATAAAGATTATTCTGATTCCTACATGAACTCTAAAAAATAAGAAATTGAGCTTTTAAGATAAAGAAGAAGCATAAGTATTGATAATAAATAAAAGTAGAGAATTACAATTAGGAATTTTAAAGATTTAAATTCTTTTCTTTCTAGGATGACTGTGGTCCCTTTTGATGCAAATTAGAGAAGATAATAAAATTAGGTAATTAGTTTATAATTTTTTAAATAAATATAAAACTTATAATTTTTAAAATAGATTTCATTCTAACAAAATTAGAATAATAAATTTGAAATGATATTTTCATATTATAATTTAATTTTTAATTTAACTATCTTATGAATAGTTTCAAAGCGAACCTATACCTTTAGACTATAAGGAAAGAAAGCAGTATGTAAGAAGCACTACTTTGCAGCAAGAATAGAGTTTAACAAAATTATTAGTCAATAAATCAGAAAAATCATTAAAAATTCCATAACATTTGTTATCATTAGAAACTATGAAATCGTAGCAAGTAAGTAATTTAGCAGAAGTAGATAAAAGCATTTCTAAATTGCTTTAATAAAATGAAAAAATTAAGACCGAAATAACTAAAAATTAATTTGTTATAAGTGATAGAATTAAATTTTTTGTTGATAAAGCAAAAGAGAAATATAATTTATAACAATAGTAAATGCTTTCAGATAATAATTCTAAGAATTAAAATTATTCATTATATAAAAAATAAGAAAAAATAAAATACCCTGAAATAAATTCAAAAATAGCAGAAAATTAAGATTAATTTAGACCTAACAGCACTGAAAAAAGCAACCTGAAATAAAATTTGGATAAATACTATTCTTATTTTAATAGAAACTCAATTAAAGAAAAACTGAAAACAATAGGCTATATAAATGAAGATAATAGTGAGTTTAATGATCACGAAATTTCCTAAAATAATTTGAATAGTAAAAGTATTCATAATATTAAAGATGATCTTCTCCCCTCTGAATGTATTTAGTCAATAAATTAAATTAACAAAATAGACGAAGAAAAACTCAAAAAATGTCTAGGGTTTTAGAATTTCTCTAAACTCATAGGCAAAAAAATTAGATATTAAACTCCTCCAAGAATCTAAATTGTTTATAACAAAAAAGTAGATAACAATACATAATAAAATTAAAATTTACTTTAATGCTAGGAATAAAACAAATTTAATTTAAATTTATAATAAAATACTTAATTCAATAATCAAAAGATTAATTAATACCTAGAAAAAGTAAATTAATAAAAAGTTAATCCCACTTTAGCAACAGCTAAAAGAATTTTTGGATCTTCGTAGTCTATTAAAAGACATATAAATAATTATTCTTCAACCAAATTAAAGAATTAAAATATTATCAAAGGTGAATAAATACCTGCAAAGCAAATTAAATTGATTACTAAATGGATTGAAACTGTTTCTGTTTCATAAAATGAAAATTTGTAAAGTGAATTAAACATGTGAAATAATTCTCGAAATTTCAAATAATCTCTTTTAAAATAAACAATATTTAGAATATTTTTTACTAAAATTCAATAATTAGTTAAAAAAATATTTAATTTTCTTTATATTATTATAGATAAATTATAAACGAATGTCAAAATGTATTAAGATTTTTAATTATTTATATTAGTTTTATTTTTAATGAAACCTACAAAATTATCACTTTCACCTATTATCTTTTAGTTAATTAAGATTATATTTTATAAAATCTTTTATATTTTGATAACTTTGAAATAAAGAAAATTTGATAAAAAACAAATATTTCATTTTCTATAAAAAAATCTATTAAATTAAATTTAAATCTGCATACTAAGACACAACTTATATGTTCATTCTTTTTAAGAGGAAAAGTTAATTATTTTATTTCCTAATAAAGTAGGGGATTATAAATAATAATCTTAACTTTATGTTTATTATAGAGTTCTTGCTGATTAGTTGTAGCCATTACAATCTATTTAAATTTTATAATTTTCTTAATATTTAAAATTTATAATTAAATAAAAAGCTTTACTGTTTAAAGTTTAAAAGTTGTTGGTCTTTACATTATTTGTCACAAAATCTGAATTACTTTCAGGATCTAAAATAAAAGAATTTATTTCTTGTTAAAATTTTAATTTGTCTGAAAACTCAAAATTAGTTTCTTTCATTTTTACAGAAGATATAGTTTTTTTCGTAAATAACTAAAATTTTGTTTCTATTTTTACAAAATAAATTATAATTAAAATAATAAAAAATTATATTTACACAATTGGTATTGATGAATATCCATTAAAATTTACTTCTTTTACTCATCACTCATATTAGAGTAATTTTAAAATACTTTCTTTACTTTATCTTTTATATTTGGATTAATTTATTTTTAATTTATTTTTTTATTAAGCTATATTCCTTATAAAAAACTTAATTTTTTAGATAGCTTATTAATAATTTGAGTAATTAATTTTTTCAGTTAATAAATATATTAAGTTAAAATCCTATTTATCAAGAAAATGATAAAACTTATATTAATAATAACTATTAATACTAATGAGCAATAATAAAAGTAGCTAAAAGGATTTTGATATGAGAATAATCCAAGCAATATTGTTAATCCACATATGATAGTAGATAATAAATCTATTTTATTAATTTCTTCTTCTTAAAATGGTTTTACATTTTAAGAAATTATCCCATAAGCTGCAATTACTATATATACAAGGAGACCTTTGATGTAAATTTGCTATGAATAAAAGTTTAATAATACAATTATGATTATTTTCTAAATCATTTTTACAAACTCCCAATAATAGCCCTTTTGCTTATATTCATGATACAAGAATCCATATTTAATCTTAACTTAAGGATCATCTAATTTTTATTTATTTACTCTTAATATCGTAAATAATAAAATTGGTAAAACCAATATCCACAGAATAAAAAATGGTAGCAAAATAATCAGGAGATATTTAATATGCTATTATGTGTAGCACTCAAATGCAACATTTGATAAGATATAGTTTGTATCACCTATAGTCCTACATGACATCAAGGAAATAATTTACTAAATTAAATCAGGTTGCAAATATATTATTAAAAACATAGCTGCTGTTGAGAGTTTATAAGTAGGAAAAGGTTATCTCTCCTTTTAAATCAACTAATAAAAGATTATACCAATTAGAAATATCATAAAATAAGCAATTATAGTAATATGAGAAAAAATCAAGTTCATATATATAATAGGTATCTCTGTTTCAAATTATATTAATAAGCAATCTAAAGTACTCAAAGTATACTTTACAGGCTATCCTAGAGAAAAAGAAAATACTTGTATCCCTAAAAAAATAATTAAATAAATAAATAAATATATTTGTATGTGTAATTTAAAAAAATTGTTATTTTACCTTTTGGGACTTCTAAGTTAAATGTTGTTATTGAACTAACTATTTAGAAATAGTTAGTCAGAATTTTAATAAAAACACTCTACTTAGATTCTTAATATTATATCTGGCTTTTATAGTTTTTCTTACAACTTGTTATACTTTTCAAATTTAAGAGGCTTTTCTTCTATGTTTTATTTTCATTTTAACTTTTTATTGTTTCTAAAGTTGAATATTTGTTACTTTGCGTTTTTATTCCTTTAGAGAATGCGCTTAGTAAAATACTTTTTGCTGTTTGATATTTTATGTTTTAAATATTTGATTAAATTGATACAGTCATCGAAAACAATGTCCAAATAGTTAAACTTAGCAAACCATATAAATTATATTTTACTTTATCACATTCAACACAAGAATATTTACTCGAAATTGAATATGATTTTCCCCAAAAGCTTCCATACAGCTTTATTAACAATTATAGAAATTAAATCAATTAAATTTATTTTAGTAGTTAATTAAATTTTTACATCACACTCTTCACATAGAGCTCCTACATGTCCCTCATAGCAAACTTGATTTCCATAACTACCACCAGCACAATTTTTTTATTAGTTTTCACATAAAATGATCAGACTACTATCAATGGACTTTCTCCAATAACCTTACATTGTTACAATATTATCTCCCCCTTAACAAATTGAACCTGTAATACAATCTTAGCATGGTTTAACATGAAATGAGTATTACCCTCTCTAGCAAATATCACACTCAATTAAAGTGCTATATGATTTAATTTATTCTCCTGAAATACATTCTCTGAAATATACTTTGATTTTAAAATTATAGTTTTATTAATATTTATTCGTAGATGTATCGATATTGTAAATTTAGTTTGAATAAAATAGAAGAGTAGTTGATGATACTGGAGTGCCAACTAGTTTGAGTTAATTGAAACGAAAAACTCTTAATTTTTAATCATAGTATACATTTTAATCTCCACTTATTTAGTAACTATTATAATTTTATGTCAATTAATCAATTTTAACTTAAATATTGTAAATTTCTTATTCCTTATCTATTAGAGGATAAATTACTTCATTTTAATCATTCATTAACTTGAACTAAAGATCTTCTAGAGTTCCACCACTTCTAAAATTTTGTAAAACTATATTTCCACTTTCAAATGTTCCATTGTATTTTTTTAAAAGCTCTTAAAAATTTGCTAAATTTAATTTGTTGGCATATGAAAATGAATCATCGCCAAAAATAAATCCATGATTATTTTTAAAACTATTGGTTACCAATAAAGGAGAAATACCTTACTAGAATATAGCCCCTCCAATTTGTGCTTAGTTAAATTAAAAATCAGATTATGAAATTATTATATTTTCATCTTATGGGTTAAGTATTGTAGAAGAAATAAATATCACACCACCTCTTCCATTTACTGATTTATTTGATATAAATTTCGAAGATTCAATATTGAAATTAAAAACCTATTTATTTAAAAAATAATTTATGATCATAAATCAATTGTATTAAAAATAATAGAATACTATAGCACTTTATAAAAATATAGCTATAACACCTCCATCGTATAGTGAAGTAACTTTTTCAAATCGAGATTTCATGAGGATATTTTCTCCTTATAAGCCATTAATAAAAATAGCTCCTCCAAAACTACTCTGTAGAAATTTAATAATTTATTAGGTGGAAAATAAAATTTAAAATCTTACTTAAATTGATCTAAAGATAGAATCTATAATATTTACACACCCGTTTTAAATGTAAAAAACCCCACCATTACAATTTGCACAATTTATATTAGAAAATAGAGAATTATTTTAAACTTAAATCTTAGCATTTATTAAGGAGATAAGTGATTAACTTATATCTGGTGGGTTTTCTATTATAATATTTTAGATTATTCTTTGACTACTAGTCAAATTTATTTCCTTAAATGTAGAATTATCTATTGTAATTTATCCTTATGATAGCTAAATAAGGTTTTCTTTAAACTCACAATTAGATATTTATGTATTTTTTAAAGTAATATTTGAATTTTAAGATGAAATGAGCAAAGGGGCTTTTGAATTTTTATTTTTTATATTTAAATTTGATATATTTGAATTTTCTATAGTAACTTAGGAGCTTAAAATTGACAATAATGTTGACTATTGACTTTCAGGATTCTTTAAGATTTTTTGAAAATAGGGTGAAATCGTTTCAAAGTATTATTATGTAATTTAAGAAATATTTTAAATTTTTATGGATAAATATTATCCTATTATAAAAAAGTTATCCTAAATTCCTTTAATATTTGTAATTTCGCCTCCTATAATTTCGATTGTTGATTAATTTGTCTTCTAATTATAATATCTGTTTAATTTTTAAAATAAATATTTTACTTAATTCATTTTTAAAACATTCATATATAGCTAATATTATATGTAAATCCTTTGAATAAATTTCTTTACTCAAAAAAAATTTTCAATAAAGTCTAAGTTTAAAATAAATATTACTCTATGCTAATGGAGGAAGCTTAAGGACTGAATGTATAAATATTATCAAATTAACACTATTAAATTAAAAGATTAAATTAATTTCCCTTTGAATCTACAGAAATAGCTCCTCCATCCAAATAACTATAACCCTCAGAAAATTAGCTGTTTGAAAATTACATTATCAAATTTTATCCAAATGACTATATGTAAAAAAAAGAACCCTTCTAAGCTACAGATTAACTAAAATTCGAATTTAGCACCTACAATTAGTTTATAGCAGCATTAATTACACCTCCATATTAGTTAAATTACTGCTCATTTTGATTACTTTTGCCATAGTTAAACGATGATTTTGCAAATGTGCTATTTATTATTGAAAGTTGATCACTTTAAACTCTAATATTATTGTACCTTGAATTACTAAAATTATTTTCAAAAGTCATATTTAATAAATTAACTATTCCTACAAGACTTTCAATCCATATACCAGTCGTAGAATATGTTAGCGAGTTTTCAACACTACTAAGTTAATTATTTTTAAATGTGATATTAGATATTTATATATCTACTTCATAACTACTTTATATGTGAATTGGATTCACCTAGGAATTCAATTATATTTAGCTTAAAAACAAATTTTAAAAAAATCCCATATATAAAGTGAATACTAACTGTTTATAATTATCGTTTTTTATATCAATTAAAGAAGCATCTTATACAATTTTTTAATTAAAATCTAAGTCTTTCATGAAGACATTTAAAGCTTCATTTAATTAAAGGCATCCTTAATGAGCTTAGCTTAATAGGTTTTTATTAATATTTTATGAATTTGAGCAGTTAAAATTTGTAATATTAACAAACTAAGAGTATTCGAATATTCCAACTGAGATGTTATAATGGTTTATTAAATTTATGCTATTCATTATTATATTTTAAATTTTATTTGTTTGGAAAAATGAAGCTGTAACTAAGTCTTATGCTGATTAAATCTAAAGAGAATTATTGTAAAACATGGTATCTTGAACTATTAATTAGTGATTAGGTTGAGATAATATTGAATAAAGCGAATTAAAAAAGATATTATTTGTCTTGGTATAAAATGTATTGTTGGACATTTAAATATTTTTAAATGTAAAAGTTTAATTAGAATGGTTGAATGAAGTGATTGTTTAAAAAATATTATTATAACAAAAAGTATTATTTTATATTTAAACATTAGAGACTTCAAAATGACCAGCTGTAAAGAGAGGTACATTACTTTAGCTATTTTAATTAATCAGACAATAGTTATTTTCCAAAATTAAATTTTATATAGAAGCTTGCACATTTGTTTACTGAGATAAAATACTGAACTATTCCCCAAATTTAGAGTTACTGATAGTTAAATTAGAAATACTGACCTATTTTTTATTATTGTATTTATATTAATATATATATAAAGTTTAATTAAGTAAATTACTTTATCTATATTTATTGTAGAAATGAAAAACTTGTTGTTCCTAAAATTCTCTCCATTAAGAGTATAGTTAAATACTTAAATAAAAGAATTGTCTGTAATAATATTTTAGCAAGTTGTTGAGTTATCATTTGAAGATATTAATTAAAGGTTGATAATATTAGCATAACTCATTATATTTAAAAATGATAACCCACAAGACTGATTAATGAAGTTAATTTGTATATTTTATAAGCTGACTTAAAAGTAATTAGTAAATTTCATTTATTTATCATATTAAATTTGTGCCAACTATCTTGATTTACTTTTAATATTCAAAGTAACCATATTTTAAAATTAAAAATCTAGAAATTATTCATTTAAAATTATAGTATTTGATGGGTCTAAGATTATATCAATTTCAATGTTAATCAAGTTTGAAACAATATCTTTATAATGAGAAGCCTGTTGTTAAAATTTTTTAAAAATAAATATTTTTTTTGACATAAACATTATTTACTGTTAATAAAGCTTGGATGAAGCTATTTGAAGTTGTGAAAGGAATAAGCTCAGTTCCTTTTCCATAAGTTGATGTATTTAGTTCTTATTAATTTGTTACATTAAAATAGAATAAAGTTTAGCAACTTGTGCAATTAGATGGATCTATTAAACAATCTGAGAGAGGATAAAAAATAAAACTAAATAAATATTATATCCATAAAGTATTGTCTTTGAGTAGTTCTATGTGTAAAATATCAGATTTTTATTAGCTTTATTATAAAGACATGAATAAACTAAAATCGCTAGACTGAGGATTATACTTAAAAAGGTAAGTAATGCTGACTACTTTATCAGGGACAGCTATGATAGATATTCTTGAAAATGCTCTTAAAGTAATTGGAATAGAAACTAGAGTCATCAGATACTGTTAATGTAAGGTTTTAAGATCGAAACTATAAACAGAACCATCACCACAAATAACAATTAGCTTTTTTACTAACTGATAGTAAAATATATCTGCTAAGAATACTTTTAAACATTTAGCTTTTTTTAAAAAATATTAAAATTTAAAGTAATTACTTAAATTTAATCTTTAAAAATAAAGTTTGTTTTTTTAGCTCAAATTATATTTGAAAGAGAAAATTTTATATTTTATGTTTTAAAAATATTGCTAAATATTTTGCTTCTTGATTTAAAAATTTTAATATTTTTTAAAATCGTTAAATTTTTAGTGATGTATGATAATATAAAGTTTACCTAACTAAAGACTATATTTAAACTAATAAATGGGAGAATTTAAATCCCATGCATATATTTTCCCCTATTCATCAATACCTATTATTTCTGGATTATTCTCATCTTCGATTGTTGCCAACGCAAAACCAGTATTTTAAAAATTATCTTCTTACAAAGGAGAAGTAAGCAAATAAAACTAAGAAGTATTCTAAGCGTTTACCAGATAAAACAAACCATTAATTTTCTAATTCAACAAAGATTTATCTGGAAAAGATAAAACCATCCATGTAGAATTTGCATGGTAAAATGGATCTAGTGTCAATCCTACAACTTCCCAATTAATATCATGGTTACCAGTATTTTAAATTGGTTGAGGCTATATTTAATTTATATTTAATATTTATTTGAATAAAGTCTTTGGGTTATGTTTTATTAATTAAATAGTATAAAGAAAACCAATTTCTGTAAATAGAACTTGATAAATATATTTTTTATTAAAAATAAATCAAAATTTTTTTATTTTTTCTTTTATTCTTTTATTCTGATTCTAAAAAAAAAAGTATACATAATCTGTTAAATCCATAGGAATGATTAAACTAGTTGTTACATAATCAGTAGTGTCTCTTAGCTTAGCAAATAAGCATAATTCACATCCTCTTACTCTATAAATGCTGTTGTTATTCTAGTATAGTCTGTAAGAAAATTTATTATTTTTTTAGTAAAATTTTTCTTGCAAAGTTTCAATTTTATTATAAACAAGATTAGTATTTTATGGAACTAATATAAAAGTTTGATCAATTCCTTCATACGCAAATCTTCTTGAAAGAAAATCAGTATATATTACTATTAGAAAAATCAGTATTAATTTTATTTAATATCTAATTATAAATTACTTAATTAAGAAGAAAATGTCCTGGTTGAATAGTCTAATATTTACACACTCCATTGATATCCCATATAGATTTATGTAGTACCCTCTACTTTATACCATGAATATGGTGTATCATACGAAATATATGGGCAGAATACATTAGGTTTCATATTATATTGATCATCTATAATAATATCAACAAAATATATCCAATTATCAGATTAAGCAATTATTACTGGTTTATTGTTTACTTAAGTATATGACATATAGCTAAAATAAGAATCTTGCTACTCGTTATATAGGTCTATTTTTTATTATTTTTATACAAATTTTAGTTAACATTGAAAAATTTTACTGATGTTAAACTTTTCTACATATTATCCGCTTTCAAAATCTAAAATCTCTAATCCTATTAATTAAATTTTTACGCCTGCCACAAAGATAATATCTTCATTTGGATGCTTATCAAATAGTCTATAATTTGTATAAATAGAGGAATCTTACTTTGCTAATAAAAATTTAGTAAAAATTAAATTAATAAAAAAATAAAAGTAAATAATTAGTAGCTACTAGGATTAATGATGCCTAAATACTTTAACTCTAGAGTGTTTATATCTAAACTGGCAGCAGTTAGTCCAATTACAGTAGAAATAATTATTATTTTGTTTTTAGAACATTTAAAGTCATACATTTTAAAATAAAATTATAAACTGTTTTTGGTTTAATAATCATATTAGTAATCAAGAGTTTTTTATATTTCAGCTTTTTATGTATCAAACAAATAAATTCTATTATACTAATTTAAAAGAAGGGCATATTTCGTCTAAGGGACTACTAAAATAGATACGATATTATTTATATCAAGATATCGTATTGATTAAAATGTAATAGGGTTTGCTACAATAACTTTGCCAGAGCTTAAAACAAGAATTTAACTTGAATATTCTATATACTCCATTTAATTTACAGTAAACTCAGCTTTTTGTTTCAAAAAAATTTAAGTTAATTGAAAATTAATTTTAAAAATCTTACTCCTCACTTGATTAATGATTGTTCCAGAAGCTGAACTTAGATCAACGAAATATAGTTAACTTTATCCCATATTATTTTAATGTGAACTACCAGTTGATATTACCATTATGTTCGTTTGAGGAATCTTTAAGAATGCGTTTGCTACATACTAATCATCATAAATAAGACCTAATCATAATTAATTTTAATCAATAATTGGTAACTAAACAAAAAATTCAAAAATTCTAATTTTACTGTAATACTAAAGAATTTAAGGGCATTATTAGCACATAGAACAAATAATTGATAAAAAAACCAATTATAATTTTAAATAAAATCTATTCATTTTCTATTTAATTTGTTAATTATTCTCAAGTTTTTTAAGTATCTTTAATTACAATTCAATCTTATTGTGATTATTAATAATAAGTGATTACTACTTAATTCTTTTTGCTTACTAAATTTTCCAAAATAATTTAATTTTCCCTTTTTAGTATTTATGGTTAATATCTTATTTCAAAAGTGGCTTTAAGCATTTTGTTTCAATGGTAATTATAATTTCTATGGTTTTGTTTTATCGACTTTTTTAACATCAAATAACATATTAATTTCAATATTTATAAAAATGAATACTAATTTAACATAAAAAATTACATCATATAAGACATGAAATATAAATAAAGGGATAAAAAATATTTTTTTTTTTCTTCTACACAATAAATTTTAAATACTTTAAAAAAAATTATTTTCTATATTTTAGGGGCATTATGTAAATCCTAATGATACATCTTGCAAATTAGATTAATTAACTGATACTTTAATATTAATAATAAAGTTAGCAAAAATTTTTAATTTAACAAATATATTTATTAAATAAATCAATGTTAAAATGAATGTAAATGGTCAATTTCTAATAATTTTTTTTTTACTGAAAACTTTAAATTTAGCTTAGAATTTTTACTTAGAATATTTTCCAGTATGTTGATTGTAGACATTATAAAGAAGTATGCTCCAAATAATTATGTCAAGGTTTATATTTTAAAGCATAGACATTCCCTAATATGTTTAAAATTCTGATAAGGACTTTAATTCAGTTAAAATTCATAAATTTCAATTAAGGGTATAAAAATAGTTAAAATAATATTTCAATTACTTAAACAAAATTAAGGCCAAATTAATATTATGTCCATTTGATAAAATTTTATCTGAAATACCGAATATGTTAGTATATAAAATTTCAAATTATATTTAACTCAATCTGAAAATATCAAACAAACAGTTATTATATTAGGAGAACGTATTAATTTAAGATTTTATTTTTAAAAATAATAAATAAATATTAATTACAAGCAAAAGAAATTTTTTTTATTTAGAAAATAATTTCATTTATAATTTTTATTTAAATTATAAATCTTATTTTTTATCTTTTTTAAATTTAAGAAAAATAGTTTATTTAACGAAAAAAAATATGCAACCAAGATATATTCTGCCATTTATTAATACAGAATCATATTTCTTTAATATCTTCAAATTTTATTGTAGATTTATTTATCTTATTACTTAGTATTAAAGGAGATCTAAAAAATTATTCTTAGCTTTATGTTTATAGAATATTTGAAGTTGATTTGTTGTAGCCGCTGCAATCTATTTAAATTTATAAAATTAATTAATTAAATTTTTAATTTTTAATTTTACTATTTAATGTTTAGAAGCAATTCATCTTCACATTATTTACTAGAGACTCTGTATTGCTTTCAGGATCTAATGTTAAAAAACTTTGTATCTATTGCTAGTTAGTTTTTTATGACATTTCTATTTCAATTTTTCTAAAAGCTGTAGAATTAAAGTTTTTCTCATTCCTCTCCTAAAACTTTGATTCTATTATTATAAAATATAAATTAAATAAATAAATGTAATTTCTTAAAAAAATTTTGTAGCTACTTAGTCCATGTTCAAAGATGTTCATATAAAATTCCATTTTTTACTTTTAGCTTAAATTTAAATAATTTTAAAATGATTTCTACACTTTAGCTTTGATTATTGGATTCAATATTCTTTTTTTCTTTTTTTTATTAAATTAAAATGGTACAAATTTGATTTTTTCTGAAGCATAATCTACAAAATTCACTATTAATCTCTTTAGTTAACTAATGTAATTGCTCAAAATTTTGTAGATTAAAAATACTATAAAAGATATATTTATAACAGCTATCAAAACTAAAGAGCAATAGTAAAAGTAGCTAAAAGGATTTTAATATGAGAATACTCCAAGCAATATTGTAAATCCACATATTTAAGTAGATATAACATCAATTTTATTTATTTCATCCTCTTAAAATGGCTTAATTTTTTAAGATATTATTCCCTATATTGCAATAACAATAAAAACGAGAAGTCCTTTAACTATAATTAGTTATGAATAAAAGTTCAATAATAATATTATGATTATTTTCTAAGCCATTTTCAAAAGCTCCCAATAATAAGCCTTTTACTTGTATTCATGATAAAGGAATCCATACTTAAGTTTAACTTATGGATCATCTAATTATTATTTATTTTTTCTTAATAACACATAGAATAAAATTGGAAATATTAAAATCCAAAGTATAAAAAATGGTAACAATATCATTAATAGATAACGAATATGTTATTTAGTATAGCATTCATAAGCAACGTTTGACAGTATGTAGCTTGTATCGCCTATAGTTCTACAAGACATCAAAGATATTATTTATTAAATTAAATCAGGTTAAAAGTAGATTATTAAAAACATTGCTGCTGTTACCAATTTGTAAGTGGGAAATGGTTATTTAATATTTTAAATTGACTTCTAAAATATTAATCCTAATAGAAATATCATAAAATAAGCAATTATAGTAATATGAGAAAAAATCAAATTCACAAATATAATCGGTATACTTGTATCTAATTTTACTAACAAGCAGCCTAAAGAACTCAAAGTATATTTAATTGGCTATCCTATAGATAAAGAAAATACCATGAAACCTTCATTTTTTATTTTTATAATATTAATTAATTTAAAATAATTTTAATTTAATTTTGATTAAAATTCTAAGATTAAATTTCGAAAGATTAATTACAAAACAAACTTGTTTTGGTAAATAATATAATAAGTTAGTATTTCGTAAAATAATTAAAAGTATTTAAAAATACAGAATTATAATTATACCTTAAGGCACTTTAAGGTTGAATGTTGCTATTGAGCAGATTATTTGAAAATAATTAGTTAAAATTTTAATAAAAACACTTTGCTTAGATTCTTAATATTAAGACTTTTTCTTTCTATCATAAAACATTCTCATTAAACTTTTCTTGCTTACTTATGATGTGGTTTGTTTAAATATTGTATTTTCGTTTTCATTTTTTGTAAATAATATAGAAGACTATCTATTTTTGTTATTTTGATAACTAACTCCTTTAGAAAAGGCTCTAATTAATATATCTTTTGCTGTTTGCTATTTTATATTAACAATATTTGACTAAATAGAAATGGACATTGAAAATAGTGTCCAAATAGTTAGACCTAGCAATCCATATAAATTATATTTGACTTAATCACACTCTACACAAGAGTATTTACTAGAAACCGAATAAGATTTCCCCCAAACACTTCCATATAACTTTATTTTCAAAATAAAAAATTATTAAAAGAAGTTACAAAAATTATTTTATTACATCACATTCTTCACACAGTGCTCCAATGTGTCCTTCATAGCAAACAAAATTTCCATAAATACCACCAGGACAGTTAGCTTACTAGTTCTCACATTAAATTATCAGACTACTATCAACAGTTTTTCTCCAATAACCTAACTTAGTAACTATATTATCTCCTCCTGAGCAAATAGCTCCAGTAGGACAATCTTAACATTGCTAAACATGAAATGAGTATTATCCTTTCTGACATATATCGCACTCAGTTAGAGTATTATATGACTTTATTTGTTCACCTGAAATGCATTACCTAAAATTTATTTTTATATTAAAAGTGTAGTTTTATGAATATTGATTAGAAGCTGCATCGAGATTATAAATCTGATTTGAAAAAAATTGAATAGTTGTAGATGATCCAGGAGTTCCAACAACTGTAAGCTAATCAAACCGAAAAACTTTTTGCAATTAATCATAGTAAATATATTAATTTCCTCTTATTTAGTAACTATTGTAATTTTGTGTCGACAAATCAATTTTCACTTATACACTGAACATTTCCTTTTCATTCTAAGTAAGAGGATAGATTATTTCATTTTAATCATTCATTAACTAAAACTTAAGATCAGTAAGAGTACCACCACTTCTAAAACTATGTATAACTAAATCACCACTATCAAAGATTCCATGATGCTTATTTAAAAATTCCTAAGCATTTACTAGATTTAATTTAGTGGCATATGAAAATGAATCGTCACCAAAAATATATCCTTAATTACCCTCAAATTTACAGTCTATCAATAATGGAGAAATTCCTTACTTGAATAAAGCTCCTCCAATTTACGCCTTATTTTAAATAAAATTTGTTTCTGAAATACCAATTATTTGTGACTAAGGATTAATGGTTGTTGAGAAAACAAATATTGAACCACCTCTTCCATTAATTGACTAATTTTAGATAAATACTGAAGATACAATATTTAAGCTAAATATCTTATTTATAATAAAAAGTATAAATTTTTGTGCAAAATATTAAATAAACTATAAATTATATTAATAATTTAATTATTTTATTTTAAATTTAGGAGTTATCATAGATTATAATTAAAAGCTCATAATAAAACATATCTAAAATTTAGGTATTTAATTTTTTTTATATTTTATTAAACTTTTAAAAATAATTTGTAAAAAGATTAAAAAATTGTAAAACAAAAATTAATTCTTTAAAATTGATATCAAAAACTAAAATAAATCTTGAATATTGATTGAATCGGAGATGTAAATTTTAAGTTGTAGAGTTTTCAAAAGGTTCATAATTATATAATTTGTATTTTACTTTTAATTTTAGTTGAGGTAATAATATTTTTTATTTTCTTTTTAATAAATTAATTAATTCCAATTTTATTGTTTTTTTTTAAACTAAATATTAAATTTTCTTGAAAAAAGGAAGGTTAAAATATTTTTTTTAACATAAATAGTATTGAAAAATTTAGTATTTTTAGAGGGTATATTATTTTTTTAAATAAGAAATAAAATCTAAATTTTAATAGCAAAATCAAAAAAACTTAAATTTATTTTTTAACAAAAATTTAAATGTAATTGATTTAAAAATCTAAGCACTAAAAAATTTTGTAATATCAAATTGTAAAGACTATGATGTTTAATAAGAATGCTTAAAAGATTATTGAACATAATAAAGAAATGTGATACCTAAGAAGTTTATAGCAAGATATTTAATGCACCTCCATTATAAGTTGCAAACAAATCCTCAAAATGAGAATTTTTGATTAAATTTGTTCCAAGCAATCCATTTATAAAGAATGCACCTCCAAAGCTAGACTATTTAATAAATAAGTATGTTTAAAATTATAAATTAAAATAACTTACTTATATTTATTTAAAAACAGAGTCTTATATGTTTAAGTTTCCATTTTCAACAAAGAATGCTCCTCCATTACAGTTAATACAATTTATATTAGAAAAGATAGAATTATTTTAGACTAAAACTGTACTATTATTGGCCAAAATAATAGAGTAATTAATATCTGATGGATTTACTTCTTTTATTTATTATATATTTCTTTATTTAGCAATTTATCTTATGTTATTAAATGTTGAGTTTTATATTTAAATTTGTCCCAACTGAAGTTAAATTAGACTTTTTTCAAATTAGCAATTACTTATATTTGTATTTTTTAATACAATATTTGAATTTTGAGAAATTATGAGTAATGGTATTTTTGAATTTTAATTATTTAGACTTAAATTTGAAATATTCGTACTCTCAACTTAAATTTAAGAGTTTTCACTGCTCAACAAAGTTGCTTGTTAAGATTAAGAAGTTTTTTAATACAATTCATAATATAGCGATTGTGATGTGAAGTAACCTTATGTTATAGAAGAAACATTTGAAATATTTACTTTTATATATTAAGCAATTATAAAATAGTTATCTTATATTCCATTTATGTTCGTAATAGAACCTCCAAATATTTAGATTTAAGAATTGCTTCCTTTTTAAGAATAATACCTAGATTTATTATTAAATTATTTAAAATATAAATATTTATTTTATTTTTTATAAAATCTTATTTTTCAATATTTATTTTTTTGATGTAATTTGGATAAATAAATAAAATTCAATTTATCTTAGTCTATTTCTAAAATAAATTAATTTGAATTATAAAATAAAATAAATTTACTCAATACTAACAGAGGAAGCTTATGGAGTGAATGTATAAATATTATCAAAATAACATTAAAGGAATGTAAGATTAAATAAATTTCCTTATGAATCTACTGAAATAGCTCCTCCATCAAGGAAACCATAACCCTCAGAAAATGAACTGTTTGAAAATAAAACTTTCAAGCTTTTTCCAAAAGACGAAATATAGAAAAAAGAACCCTTTTATGCTACAGATTAACTAAAATTAGAATTTAACACCTATAACTAGTTTACAACAACATTTACCATACCTCCATATTAGTTAAATTAATTTATTATTTAATTACTTTTTGTTTTGTTAAAAGAAGATTTAGCAAAGGTACTATTTACTATTTAAAGAGTATCACTTTAGATATACAGACTGTTGTATTTTGAATTACTAAAATTATTTTCATATGTTACATTATATAAATTGACTATTCCTACTAGATTTTCTATCCATATACCAGTTGTAGAATATGTAAGTGAATACTCTATACTATTTAATTAACTGTTTTAAAATGTCAAGTTAGATATTTAAATATCTGCTTTATAGCTGCTTTATATGTGGATTGGATTGACATAGGAATTGAGTTATGTTTAGCTTAATAATAAATTTTAAAATAATCCCATCGTAATGGACAATTATAACTGTTTATAATTATTATTATTAATTACTATTAAAGAATTGTCTTATATAATCTTATTATTTAAATTAATATTATTTATAACCACACTAATAGCTTCGTTAATATGAATGCATCCTTCTGTAGCGTAGCTTAGAAAATTTTTATTGGAGTTTTGCTAGTTTGAGCAATTAAACTGTGTGATATTGACCAAATTAGAGTATTCAAATGTTCCTAAAGATATATTATAGTGAGTTAATAAGCTTACACTACTCATTATTATATTTTAAATTTTATTTGTTTAAAAAAACGAAGCAATATTTAAGTCAGAGCTAGATTTAATTTATAGTGAATTATTAAAAAATCTTGCATCTTAAACTATCAGTTAGTGGCTTGGTTATGACAAGATAGAATAGAGGGAATTGAAAAAAAGGTAATTAGTTTATGTATAAAATGTATTATTTGATACTTGTATTTCTTTAAAAGTAAAGGTTTAAGGAGGATGGCTGAATGAAGTAATTGTTTAAAATATATCATTATAGCAAAATGTATTATTTTAAATTTGGACATTAGAGACTTTAAAATGACCTGCAGTAAATAAAGGAACAGTATTTTAACTATTTGTCTTAATCTAACAATAATTATTTTGTAAAACTAAATTTGATATAAAAGCTTGAACATCTGTTTACTGATATAAAATACTGAACTATTCCCCAAAATTAGAATTGCTGATAGTTAAATTTGAAATACTTACCTATTATTTTATTTAAAATATTAAAAATAATAAGTTTCTGAAATATTAATTATTTAAATTACTTTATCTGTATTGATTGTAGATATGAAAAACTTATTATTTTTAAAGTTTTAATCATCTAAAGTATAATTTAAAATTTATATAAAAGAATTGTCTGCTATAATTTATTAACAACTAATTGAAGAATCGTATTGAGATTTTAACTACACATTCAGTATATTTACTGAATTAATCACGTTTTAGAACTAAAGTCCACAAGATTACTTCATAAAGCTTACTAATATATTCTCAAAATTAATTTCTTAATAGTTATTAAACTACATCAAACTATCATACTAAATTTAAGCTAACTCGTTGGATTTACTTTTTATATTTAATGTTACTAAATTCTAAAACGAAATATCAAAAAATTATGTATTTAAATAAATAGTATTGCGTGGATCTAAAATAATATTTATTTCAAGATTAGTCAAGTTAAAAACAATATCTTTATAATGAGAAGCCTAATTAGTATTTAGATTAAAAAGTATTAATATTTTTTGATAATATAGATATATTTTACAATTAATAAGGCTTCAATGTAGCTATTTGAACTTGTAAAAGGAACAAGCTCTGTTCCTTAACCATAAGTTGCAGTAATTGATTCTTACTGATTAGTTATATCGAAATAAAATGTTGTTTGACAACTCGTACAAAAAGAAGGATCATCTAAGCAATCCTGGAGAGGATAAAATATAAAATTATACTTATATTAGATCCATAAAGTATTATCTTTGAGTAATTCAATATGATAAATATCAAATTTTTATTAACTTTAGTAAATAGAAATTAAAAAATCAAATTCACCAGATTGAGAATTATACTTATAGAGATAAGTAATACTTGCAACCATATCAGGAACTGCTATAACAGATATACTTGAAAATGCCCTTAATGATATTGGAATAGAAACTAGACTAATTAAATACTATTAATTTTAAGTTTTGAGATCAAAACTATAAACAGAACGATCACCACAAATTATTATTAATTTTTTTACTGTGTTGTAATAAAAAGTTTCTGCTATTTAAGCCTAAAGACAGTTCCCTATTTCAGAAATTTAAAAAAATTAAGAAATAAATATCAATAAAAAATATTGAGCAAATCTTATATTTTTAGTTTGTTTTAAGTTTTATTGTAAATAAGAGAGTTAAAATTATTTTTTAAAGATTAATTTCTTAAAATATTTTTACTTAACTGAAGACTGTATTTAAACTCGTAAGTAGGGGAATTTAAATCCCATACATATATTTTCCCTTATTCATCAATTCCAATAACTTCTGGATTACTTACATCTTCTAATGATGCTACTGCGTACATAGTGTTTTATAAATTATCTGACTAATAAGGTGAAGTTAGAGTATAAAATTAAGATGTATTTTATGCGTTTATTAAATAAAACAAACCATCTATTTATTAACTCAGCTTAGATTTATCTGGAAAAGATAAAACAAACCATGTTGAGTTTACATGCCAAAAGGGATCAAGCGTAAGTCCTACTATATCCCAAGTAAAATTAAAGTTATTTGTTTGAATAGGCTGAGTCTAGTTTAGTTTAGGTATAAATATTAGTTATTTTGAAACAATAATTAAAAATATACATTATCTCTAGAGTCCATTGGTAAAATTAAGGTTGTACTAACATAATCTGCAGTGTCTCTTAGTTTAGCAAAAAGACATAATTCACATCCTTTTACTCTGTAGAAACTGTTATAATTTACATAGAAACCATAAGTAAATTTATTTGTTTATATGTGATATAAGTCTTATAAAGTTTCGATTTTAGAATAATATAAATTTTTGGTCCAATAAAATAATATAAATGTTTGATCAGTATCTTCATAAACAAATCTTCTAGAGAAGTAGTCATTTATCATATCTATAAATTAATATAAATAAATAAATTTGAAACTAAAAAAAAAAATTACACAATTATGAGTAAAAAGTGTCAGAGTTATAGTCGAATATGTGTACAAAATATATTTCTCCCATATATATCTGAGATGTTCCTTCTAATTTATACCATGAAAATGTTTGTTATTCATAGATATATTTACAGTAAGCATCAGGCTACATGTCCAAATCTTTACCAATTTTAATATCTACATAATAAAGAAAATATGGAGTCCCTACATAAATTACTGGCTTACCGTTTGTATATGTAAATATTAAATTTTAAACATAGTAGTCAGGATAGTATTCATATAGATCTGTTTAGTGAAATATAAAAAAAGATAAATTCAGAAACTTCTTAAACATAATAAATTTTACATATGTTGAACTTTTGTACATACTAACCAGTTTCAAAATTTAATATTTATACTCCTATCAATTATAGATATCGACCACCAATAAATATTACATCGTCATCTGGATATTTATCAAATACTCTATAATTTCCACCATCAGAATATTATTATGCTATTTAAATTTAACAATTTAAAAAAAGAAAAAATCAAAATCATATACTATAATCGATGATGCCAAGATATTTAAGCTCTAAGGTATTTACATCTATACTTGATGCAGTTAATCCAATTTCAGTACTAGTAATAATTATCTTATTTTTTGAGCATTTAAAATCATACATTTTAAAATAGAATTGTTATTTATTCCTAATTCTATAATCGTTTAAATAATCAAGAGTTTTTAAAATTTGAGCTGTTTGTGTATCAAATAAGTAAATCCTATTGACTAAATTCAAAAGCAGACCATATTTTGTCTTAGATATCATTAAAATAGATTGAATGTTATTTATGTCAAGAAAGCGAATAGACTAAAACGAAATAGGATTGACAATCATGATTTTACCAGAGCTTAAAATCAGAATTTAGTTTGAGTATTCAATGTATTCCATTCCACTAATAGTATATTCAGCTTTAATTAAACAAAACGAATTATAAATAAATAAATAACATTTTTACAATTTACCTCTAACTTGATTAATTATACTTCGAGAAGGAGACCTAAGATCGGCAAAATACAATTGACTTTATCCCTTATTTTAGGTACTTATACTACTCGTACATATTACCATAATATTTGTTTAGGGTATTTGTAAGAATATATTAGGAATATATCCATCGTCATAGATTAGACCTTACCATTAATAAATTTTCAAAATTATAAAAAAATCAAAATAATCTTTTTTACTGAAATATGATAGAATTTGAGGACATTACTTGCAGATTATATAACTTATGTATAAAAAAAACAATCCAATTTTCATAATAACTTCTTAAATTCACCTAATTATTTTAATTTACTTTAAAAATTTATGTAATTTAAGTCTTTTACTCTTCCTTTTTTTTATTTTATATAATATTGATCCTATTTGTTTTAATTAATTGAATTTATGATATTTTAGATTCAAACTTTATTTTTGTGTATTGCTTTTAAATATTGATGTTTATTTACAATTTTATGATTGATTTGGTTGAAGAATTTACCATTCATACTATCTATTTGCTAATTTATTGTACTTAATTTTATCAAAATAATAGTTAATTCATTTAAAAATATTATCTATTTACAACATCTAATTATGCATGTCTATTTTTACTAATAATTAAAGATATTTTCCAAATATTTAGAAAAATTCAGAATAAAATTAAAAAAACTCATTTATTTTACTTAAGAAAATTATTTTCAAATAAAATTAAAAATTTTATAGTTTTAAATATTAGGTTAATAGCATGTAACTTACTATTCTTTTAAATCATAAATATTTTTATTGAAAATTTGATGTCTAACTCTAAATTACAGATCATCATGCATTAAAACATACCACCTCACTTGTATTTACCTCTCAGATTTTTAAAATATTATATCGAAAAAATGTCTATAAACTAAAATTTTGTATTAGCATCAACTCACTAAAATATTACATTAATATCTATCTATCTATAAACTAATTAATTATTTCTTATTTTTATATTTAATATTTTGATTTAAAATAAAAATATATAATATATATTAAAAAATTTGTTACTTATTCTATTGATAAAGTATTCAATAAGCTTTAGTTTGAACAAATAATCAATTAGTTAATCGTAACTAACATCTTTTTATAAAACTATTGTTCAATTTTTATTTTGAAATATTTGAATAGTTTAAATTATTAAGTTTATTTTCTTTTAAAAATTAAAATATCATCTATCTATTTAAATATTTTTTTTATTATTTTAATAGTTAGTTCATAACATTTATTTCAGCATAAAAACTTTATCATAAAAACAAATATTAAATCTAATTAATAAAACTTATCAAAAACTTTCTTATTTATTTTATTCTTATTTGAACTTATTAAAAGAGAAAGAAAATATGAAACTATTTAAATATTTTATCAATACCTGAAAAAATAATTTTTTATAGATAGTTTGAATAAAGAAATTTATTTAAAATTTATTAATAATTTTTATTATCAATTAAAAATTAAAATTAAAGTAAAAAATATTTTTATTTTCAATTCTTATTTATATTTTAAACTTAAATCTTAATTGAGTTTTAGAGATATTTTTAAATTATTATATGAATCAATACTTATTAATTTTAAACAAAAAATATTTATAAAGTTAATTTACAATACAATTTCATTTATTTAGTTAAGAATTTATATATTTGTTTTTAGCAGTTTAGAAAATATTTTATGAATTTTTTTCTCCTGTGTGTTTCACCATTTGTGCAAAGATTGTATTTTTTGTTATGTATGTATCTTCTGTAGAATTAGCTAGTAGATTGAATGGTGAATCATATTCAGCTACCAATCCATTATCCATGACTATGACCTTATCATAGTCTGCTATTGAATTTAATCTATGAGCTATTGTGATAATAGTATAATCAGAAAAATTTGTTCTTAGTGTTTTTTAAATGAATTAATCAGTTTCCATATCAACATTAGAGGTAGCTTCATCCAAAACTAGAATCTTATTGGTTTTCAGCAATGCTCTTGCTAAGCATATTAATTATTTTTATCCAACTGAAAAAGAACAAGAAGAAGCACCTTTATAATTTAAATAAAAGTAAATAAATTTTTTATATTTTTAATAAATTACCCATATCAGTATCTAATCCATCTTAACAATTTTGCTTAGCAAATTATTCTAATTCTACCAATCTAAGAACTTCCCAAAGTTTTTCATCAGTGTACTAGCTTAAAGGATCTAGATTTCTTCTTATTGTTCCTCCAAATACGAAGGGTACTTGGGGTATAATTGAAATACTTTATCTTAATGTGTGTAAACCTAATTTTTGAATTTCAATGCCATTTATATGCATTTCTGACCCCGCTTCAGGTTCAGTGAGTCTAAACAAAGCCTATTTTTAAAACAAAATATTAATTTTATATTTTAAATTATTTTATCTATAAAATATTAAATTTCTTATTAGCTATCAAATTACTTGAATTAGTGAAGATTTTCCTGCTCCAGTCCTACCTACGCAACCAACTTTTTCACTGTGCTTGATGCTAAAATTAATACCTTTTAGAACAGGATTTAGTTCTTATCTATATCTCATCTTAACATTTTTAAATTCAATTTAGCCGTTTTAGGGCCATTTCACTTCCAACTAATTTGTTTATTATTTTAAATGATCTGTAACCAATGGAGCTTCAGAGGGCTAATCTATTAAATTTTATATTCTTTCAACAGAAGACATAGCTGAATCAGTAGCCAACATTTATCTCAGACACCATTAAACAGAATCAGCCATGAGCATAAAGTAAGTGAGACTTTATGCTGATAGTGTTGGATCAGAAGAAGGTAAAGATATAATAATAAAAACACCTATAGCAGTGCATATTATAGCTATATTTTATATAAATCCACCAAAAAATCTGCTACAAAGCCAGTAAGCCAAATTAGCTCTTAAGTTATTGTTGCACAAATCAGTCATATTGTTTAAGAAATTTTAATTCTAGCCATATACTTTGATAGGAATAATTCCATGTAAAGTTGAAGAAAAGTAAGCAAAGACAGGAGATTTATTAGCTAGATCCAATTATTTCATTTTCAAGATGATGTCCTTATTGAAAAGCAAAAATTTATACAAAAGAAAAATGACAATTGCACTAGGAATCAAAATATAGTAATTAAAAACACAGCATGTAATAAGCAAATTAAAAAAATTGCATAAAATATCTAAGGAGTCATTTGAAGTAAAATGCAAAAAGTTATCAAGCAAGCTGACATCATTAGAAAATTTGTTAATTAGAATTCCACTAGAAACCTTGTCAAAAAACAGCAAAGGTGCTCTTAGCATAGAGTAGAGCATTTAATTATGCAAATACTTGCTTTCTTTAATGATTCCTTTTATAACAAAATAAAATTATAATTAACATTTGAATTTTATTAATTAAAATTTACCATAAGAAAAAAGAACTTATTTGAATCCATTAGTAATCATATATGAGCAAGAAAACAAGATCAAAAAGCCAAATAATTTTGACTTTTCATCATCAGAAGTCGAATCATACAAACCAAGACCTCTCTAAAATGCTGTGAAAAGGCATTCTGCTAATATAAAAAGTATTACAATTATAATTGGTAATCCCAGTATTTAAGAATTCATAATTTTCAAAAATTTAGTGTAGGTGTTGAAGCTTACATTAACAATTTCATCTTTTTTCTCTTCAATTTTGTTTTTTATTTTTTATTTCTTTTCTATTTCTTAATCTGAATTTACTTCCTCACTACTCAGACTATTCTAACTTCCATTTTTTTCTTTAATTTAAGTTTTTTCAAGACTCTTGATTGACTTCTCTTCTTCATTTTCAAACTTTATTTATTTTGCTGCCAATGTTTTAAGTTATTCAAACACTTCTTCAAAGCTTCCAATTACTTTTAGAGATCCATCATCTTCTAAAATTAGAATTCTATCACAATTCTTAGTAAAATGAATTTGATGGGTAACCAAAATAACTGTTTTACCTTTCATTAATCCACATATAGCTTTATTTATTAATTATTTTGAAACTTTTGAGTCAACAGCACTTAAAGGATCATCCAACAAATAGACATCTGCATTGCTATATAAAGCTCTTGCTAAACTTATTCTAGCTTTCTAACCACCACTTAAATTAGCACCTCTTTCTCCAACTAATGTTTGATCTCCTTTATCAATAACTTAAAAGTCATGATCTAAGCAGCAAGCTTATACCACAGTGTGATACCACTTCTCTTCAAAAGATTTTCCAAACAAAATATTTTCTCTAATTGTAGCTGAAAAAATATAAGGTTCCTATTCTACGTATGCAAATTTTAGTTTTTCTCCATTTGCATCATTCTCTCTGAATTAATATTAGCCTAAATAGTAAGGAATTTCCTTTAAGAAGCTATAAAGAAGTGTACTTTTTCCACTTCCAGTTTTTCCTACTATCCCTAAGATTTCTCCTTATTTAATATCAAAAGTCAGATCTTTAAGGATAGGAAATACTTTTTCATTCTATTATTTTAATGCTGCAACATCTATTTCTGTTTAAACTTATTCAGCTGTCACAACGTTTGTTGTGATTTAATTTTTTGGTTCAACTTAGGCTTATTTTGGTTCTTTAAAATAAGCACTAAAATTATTAAAACTAGCAAAAATTCCATTTTAAATTAAATCATTAGATTATTTGCCTTGATTAGTTTGAGTTACAATATTTTTAATACTGTAAATATCAATAAATCTTCTTAAGAATATTTGAAGTTCAAAAATATAGCCAAAACCTATACCTGAAAACAAAAATATATTTGTTTTAATATACTGAAGCATTTCAATAGTTGAAAAAATTTTAGCGCTATTAAGTTCAACAGAACCTTCATAATTTATTATTATAAATGTTAAGGTGGCTGCTACTAAAACATATGAAGTAGAGATAGCTTTTTCTATATATTATAGAGTTTGAACTTTGAATATCTCCCTGACTTCTTCATTTCTAATTTTTTCAATAATATTTTAGATTGCCTTCTCCCATCCATACATCTTAATTATTTAAATTCCTTCAATAATTTCTTTTGTCAATTTTAATCTTTCATCTGTTTTTAATATTCTTTTAGCAGTATGCTTCGAAGCTCTTTTACCGAAGAACTTCTGAGTTGGAAAGATAAATATTAAAAAAACTATACTGAGTAATCCTATTTAATATTTAATTAATTAATAAAGAAATTTAGCAAAAAAAATTTTTTAAATTAAATAAAAAATAAAGTGGTAAAATAATATTTATTTGATTTAATTTTAGTAAGATTACAGTAATTTTGAATGAAAAAAGATTTAAAATTAGCTTATAATTATTTTTTATATTTGAAAGCAGAAACAGCATGTTAAAAAATTAAATAAATTAAAATATTTTTAGAAAAAATAAATATAAATTACCATAAAAACCAAGTCTAAAAGCAAGAATAACACAAGCTACTGCAAGTGTATATGGAGCGATAGCCATTTAAAACAAATAAAAGAACTTAGCTTCAGTGGTATTTAGGTCACCAGAAATTAGATTAACGATTTTTCCAACATTAGCAGACTTGATTGAAATAGCACTCAATTAGCTAACTTTATTATAAGTTGTGTTAATTATTACACTCCTAACTTCAGAATTCAAATTTAAACCTAACTCCCACCCATTTTATCTAAATAAACTAGAAAATAGCATAGAAATTACCATAATAGCACCCCAGATGTAAGCTGTTTTATTATCTTTATCAAGTAAGCCTTAAATACAAAAATTTAAACAAACAGAATTAAATAGCTTGAGACTGACGTCAAATATTTAGTAAAAAAAGATTGTATATATTTTTTATTTAAACACAGATAGTAATGCTTTCCATACCTTCAAAGGCTAATTTTATGAAGAAAAATAATTATTTAAATAAAAAAAGTAATAAAAATTACTTTTAACTCTCCATTTAATAAGATTTTATCGAGGTTTTGTCTGAATTTTTCGGAGTTATTCTAAGACAATTAATTTTCTTTCAGCTTTGGAGTATGCATAGAGTTTACGTTTAGTCCTTTATTCAAAACTTTTTTAATCTTTACAGCGACAGAGAGTAAATTTAATAGGAAAAGTCTACCTATAAAACCATATCCTTACTCAAAATCTTCTTTATTGTAAAAATCTTCTGGAGATGATTAACTTTTGATTTTAGAATCTTAAGAAGGGGTTTCTTTTTAATTAGCTTATTACTTTGACATTTTAGCTGTTGTGTTTTTTTTTATAATTTAGTTTAAAAATTTTACTTTAATTAACTATATTAATCCTTTAGTTAAATTTTTAAAGTAACTAATTATATCTTCAGCTTGCTTTGGTGAATTTAATTAGTTTTAACCATTAAAATTATAATAAAACCAATTTTTATTATTTAATTGTAATTATTATAAATAGAAGTAAATAGAACAAATTAGGAAAATTTAATTACATAACAATTATTAAAACATAATTTATTAAAATGTCCTTATTTTAAGTGATTAAAATAGATCTCTCTATCAAAATTACTTGTTTTTTTAAATAAATCAAAGAGTATAAAAGTATCATTAAAATTTTTTGAGAACTTATTGTTTTAGATTTATTTTTATAACTAATATCACAATCCAAATCAAATAAATTGTTTTTACTAAATTTGAGCATTTTCTTTTTTCATAATATTATTCAATTTCTATAAAAACAATTTAGATATTAAATAATAAAAACACTAAGTAATTATGGCTTTTTAAATTTTTTAATAGGTAAATATTAGAGAGTTTTACATTTAAAAATATATCAAACTTAAAATAGGCTGATATAATCTAACATAATTGTTTTAAAGTTTTAAAGATAATGAAAGTTAAAGCCAAAATTATTCTTAAAAAAATATAATAAATGTAAAATTTAATAAAAGAGGTAAAATAGAAAAAATAAAGAAAGAATATTACTTATTAATTAATTCAAATAATTAAAGAAATATTAAAAAAATAATTAATTATAAGTAAAATTTGATAAAAGAAAAAAATAGAAGAAAAAAAGAAATTTCTTTACAAATCAGCCTAAGAAATCATCAAAATTAAACATAATTAGCAAATTATATCATAAATTACCAGAAAATCAGAATTATTTTTAATATTTATAAGATAAGCAATTAATATTTTTATAATACATCTAAAAACATTAAAAATTCTAAATATTTTTAATTCTTAAAAGAAAACAAAATTTACTTTTAATATTTTAATGTTGCATCTAGAAATTAATTAAAATAATTATTTGAAAGGAAAATATTATAACTTATGAATTCATGAAAATAAGTTAATAAAATTTACATTCTTAAATAATTGTGTTATATTTTATTTTTAATTTTTTTTATAATAATTTTTTATTTTAATTTATTTAAGTATTACTATTTATTCCTAATCTTTGATTATAAAATATTGTCATTTAAAAAGTGATTATAATTTTGTATTTTAATATAATTAAATTATGTTGATATTAAAATATTTTATTGATTTTTGATGAAATTAAAAGAAAGTTTAATATGTTTTATAATCAAACAGTGTTTTATTAACTAACAAAACAAATCTATTTTATTTTTAAAATAGTAAATGAAATAAGGTAAATTGCTATGTAATTGAAAATTTATATTTGCTTTATTTTTAGGTTTTAATTTTATTAAGTTAAAATAAATTTAAAAAAAAATATTTATATATGATAGTCAAATAACTAATAAAGTAGAAACTACTCATTATTTTTAAAGTATGTTAAAATTGAATAAATTAGACACTTTATTATGACAAAAAATGATTCAGTTTACTACGCTATTGTATTTTGCGTATTATTTTTTAATTGTTAATTTTAAAATTATCAAATTCAACAAAAGATTAAATTAGTTGTCAGGATTTTTTATCTAAATATCTTAAAACAGGATATTAATAACAATTAAATTATTTGCAAATTTTACAAAGTAAAAACGATAAATTTAATTTCAAGATTATGCAATTTAATTGTGATAGGCATCAGTAATTTCATCCTATTTACATAAAATTAGATGATGATTAGTACTTTAAGTGCGCTAAATGCATCACTTAATATAAAATTAGTGGAGATTAGCTTATTTTAGTTGAGGAGGTTAATTAGTATAGCTAATCATCTATAATATCTAACTGGCCTCCAGTAAATGACTCTTAGTTATTGAGCTAAGTTGAACAAATAGTAAATAAAGACTCAGATAAATCATAAATAAAAATATTAAATGATTTTTTTGAAAACTTTAGGCGAGAGTTAAATGAATAGCTTACAAATTTATAGTAGATTATTAACATACAAATTAATAAATATTAAAACTCAAATTAAACCTTACTTGATGTATACAATAAATTGGCAGAAAAATAGGTATTTAAATAATTACTTACATCTTAAACAAACACGTAAGAATCTACTGTGTAGTTTACTTTATTCTTAAAAGATAAAATAGAATAAAGAAGTTAAATTTCTTAAGAGTTGATCAAATCTATAGGCAATTATAACTAATCAATTCAAGAAATAGACTTGGACTTACCTAAGAAAATAAAAGAAGATATTATTCATTCTTTAGAAAAAGTTTGCTTATATTTTTAAGAAGATAACTACAAATAAAATAATAATAAAGAATTGAACTATAATTTTCGTTAAATGAAATTTAATTCTGATTAAAGCAATGTAGACAAGCTAATACAGCTTATATCAAATAAATCTAACTTTTGCACTTAAAGATTTATCTCGAAAATTGAATAAATATTGAACAAATACTCAGTATTGATAAATAAAGAAGATATGGAAGATCTTTTTATTGAATAAAAATAACCAATAGATTTTAGCTCATTAAGCATTCCTCAATTAGAAGATATTAGGGAGATAGTATAAAACTAAACTTACAAAAATAAATTATTAGAAGAAGGAAAATAAGCTTAATGCTCTCCTTATATAGAATAAATGATAAATTTAATTTCTAATAGGAGCAATTAAGTTAGTAAATAATCTATCAACAAAATAAAGCAATCTTTAGAAAAAGTGGAGCCACTATTTAAAGATATAATTTAGCTAGATGGAGAAGTTGAAGATTTCCATAAAATAAAAGAATCTCAATACAAAACTATACTTAAACTTGCTAAAAAATATTAAGATATTGAATATATGAATTAGCCTTCTGAAAATGTAAATAGAATTTTGAGATTGATATCAAACAATTCTAATTTTGTCAGATCAAAGTACCTTTAAGAGATAGAAGAGAAGTTAGATAGCTTAAAAGCAATTATAGATGAGATTTAAATTAACGATGAAGATATGTTTACTTCTACTCCAATCGATTTTAGATATATGTCATATGACTAGCTTTAATTAATAAATAATTTAGTTAAAAAGTACTCTGAAATAAATCATTTATAAGTTGATAATTTGCATAAATCTCCCGTAAAAGATCCTTTGTATAACACTTACTTAAATGAAAGCACCAACAACACATTTATTGTACTATAATATATAGACTTTAAATTCTTTAATGAGTCAGATAAAACCAAAATAAGAGATATTCTATATAAATATCCCATATTAGATACTATAGATATAGCAAATCCTTATAAAGATTTAACAAAAGAAGTAAACTTTACTCCATCGTTGTATAATGATTCGGACAAAAATGTCAAAATTTGGAGAAATCCTTAGCAAGAGCTAGTGATTGACCATTTCTAATATCAGAGTCAGTCTATTCAAACAGTATTTGATGCTGACTTGGATCCAAACTTAAAATATGTTGTTAGGATTGAGATTGAACCAATGAATAATTTTAATTACTATTCAAGGATTGGTTTGATTAGATCCTTCAATAAGAATACTCATAGAATATTTGCTGATAATCTTTGCTACTGTAATCAAAATTCATATGGTATAACAAAAGTCATAAAAGGAAAAAGACTTAATGACCCTTCTCTAAGATTTTCATTAAAAGCAAGAAATTTAGAGTTTAGAATTTGGATCAAAGGTAAAATATTTATGGTAGCTGATTACCCAGGCTATTAAAACATCAACAGTATTGAGGATGATGCTAAAGAAATAGAACTTTATAGCTCACTGACATTAGGTACTTTAGGTTTTAATATCAAAAGTTTTATTATCAAGTATTTTAAAGTTGTAGATCATTTTCCTTAGATTTGATAAATATTTGTTTATTTGTTTGAATGTTTTTCAATTTTGTAAAAAAAAAATATTTTTAAATATTTTATTTTTTAAAGAAATTTCATTTTAAAACAGTAGAAAATTATTCAAATATCATTTGAGTTATTTTAAAAAAATAATATAGTAGATATAATGAAAAGTAATTACATGTTACCCCTTTAATGTTATTATCATAGATGTATCTTATTTTAGAATTTAATTTATTAAATTTAGAAATAACATATAGCTTACAAACTTATTATTAAAAAAAATTTTTCCTGCTTATATTAATATTTTTTGTTTTGTTTGACTCTATTTCTTTTCTTCAAAATATTTAAAAAATTCTGTTAACCAGTATTTCTAAGAATATTTTAAAGAAAGTCCGTACAGTTAATCCAGAACCATTTGTTTACCTCTAAAATTTTAATATATCAATAAATAAATCATTTTAAAATAACTTATTAATTAATGAATCAAATTTTTAAAAAATATCGAAATTAAATTTGTTTTTTTAAATGTGTAAATTTACTCGAAACTGAAACTGAATAATTTAAAAGAATTTCACAATAATTTTGTTTTTTCAACTTTCAAAATAAATTTTGTAAGTAATAATATTTATTTGTTTTATAAATTGAAGAAGAAGAAGATTCAATAATTAATATTCATAAATTAGATCTACGAAGTATTTAAAATTTAATTAAGTAAACTTAAAATTATTTGTTATCAAAAACATGCAAGAAAACAAAAAATAATAATTATTTGCATAACAAATTACTATGTCAAGCAATAAAATTTAAACAAATTAAAATATTTAAGAAATTAAGTTATTATAAATAACGCAGAATAAATCTTAAGTTTCAATAATTGGTTTTAAATGCGGAGGGATTTATTTAGGTTCTACAAAGGATAATAAAAGAAATGGTGAAGGAAAGTAATTCTATTCTAATGGAAACTATTACGAAGGTGAATGGTCTTAAGATCTTCAAGATGGTATTGGTCTTTTCAAATATAATACTGGTGATTTTTACTAAGGAGAATTTTTTTAGGGATAATTTTAAGGATTTGGAAAATATTTTTATGCTTAAAGTAAAAGATTGTATATTGGATTTTGGTTAAATAGTAAATGGCATGGTTAAGGCTCATTTTATAGTGATCAAGGAGATTTATTAATTGATGGAATTTGGGAATGTGATAATCTTATCTAAGAAAATATATAAATAAATAAAAATATTACTTGTAAAAATGAGCCAAATACACATAAAAAATAAATAAGTATTTAATCTCTGATAAAAAAGAGTAATTAAATATAGTCAAAAGATAATCAGAATAGTTTTAGTATTTAAAATATAAAAAATATTAATGGATCAAAATACAAATCATTATTATCTAATATAAAAAATTTATTATTTTAAAATAAACATTAAAAACTAAAATAGTGTTTAATTGAATAAAGTGTTATTATATGATAATTATATTTAAATGTATCCAAATTATTTATTGATGTTAGAAATAAAAAAACTTTATCAAAAAATATCTTTCTTATATTCAAATCTGTCATATTTTAGTTTAAATAAATAAATTCATAGTATCAAAAAATGCATTTTTTGAAATGATTTAATAATTTATTAACGGAATTTTATTAGAAATAAATAAGATAGCCTTTTAATTCTAATTCTATTTTTTAAGCATAAATTTAGGATTGAGAAGATTTTTGTGAGGACAAAAGCATTTATAGAAAATATTTTATAAAAAGTATATATATAATAAACATTCATATTTTGAATTTAATATTAATTAAGCTGCTGTTTAATAAATCTACGAGTAAATTTAGATTGCATATTTATTTTCTGCCTTCTTATTACTGAAATTATTTTTTGTGCTTCTATGCTAAACCACTAAAAACTTTTTTATTTATTTATAGAGAGTGGTTATTTATAATGAAGCCTTTATTAATTTAAAATTTATTAGTCTCAAATGGTTCCAACAAAATTGTCGTTTTCGAAGTATCCTTCAACTATCTTTCCGTCTGCACTGCAGTAAATACCTTTACCGTTCATTCTATCCTATTAAAGTTATTCAAAAAAAAATGTTATTATGAGTAATGTTAAATTTCAAAAAAATATGAAATGCCTTAATTTAAAAATATTACTTGTTCCCAGTCTCCTTTGTAGTATGATTTATCGGCCCAAGTGTAAATACCCTTACCTTATCTTAAACCAGCAACAAAATAACCTTCATAAGCATCACCATTTGCAAAAGTATATTGTCCCTTGCCATTTTTTCTTCCATCGAGCCTAAATTTAAGTAAAAATCAGTCAAAAAAATTCATAACTTGTTTAATAATTACCATTCACCATCATATCTATCTCCAGTAGCCATTTCAAGAGTACCAAGACCTTCTTTCTTATCAGCTTTCCATTCACCTTTTTAGTTAAAATAATTATTAGTTTATAAATTATAAATGGGGTCTATTTAGAGATATCATTAGATAATTTAAAAAACTATTACTAAATATATTTTAAAACTATCTCTTTTACTTTAAAATATTTTTAAAAACGATCAATAAATATATATATATATATTACCATCGTAAGTATCACCATTTGCATATTGATAAACACCAGGACCATTTCTTTCACCATCTACAAAAGAACCTTGGTAAAGATCTCCGTTAGAGAATTAGAAAGTACCAATACCATTTTTGTCATCATTGGCCCATTCACCATCATATCTAGATCCATCTACATAAGTATAAACACCATGGCCACTCTTTTATCCTTCGAAGAAATTTCCTTCATATCTATCTCTATTTTGGCAGATCATAACACCATAGCCATGAACTTTGTCATTAAGCCAATCTCCTTCATATTCTGCTCCTGAAGAGTAGAAAAGAATACCCTTTCCATTCTTTTAGTTATTTTACCATTATCCTTCGTATCTATCTCCATAGCTAAAGAAATACTTGCCAATTCCTGATTTCTCTCCATTAATCCATTCACCTATTAATTTAATTTATAAAATTTTTTAGCTTAATTATTGGAATGCTAGCAATTTAAAAAAATTCTAAAAAGATATTTAAAAGCTTATCTATCTTTTTTATTAATTTTATTTATGATTTTCAAAGAGAGAAGATTATTTTTTTGTAAGTAGATCAAAAACTGATATTTTTTAATGTAATATAATGTTAAATTAGTTCTGATAGGGTATTATAAAATTATTTATCTACCCAAAACTTGACTAAAGAATAAAAATCTAGATAGAATCAGTTAAAGACTATTGAATTGGGCAACTTATTTACTTACTTAAAGAAATAATTCCATTTTCTTAAAAGCTGTTTTTAAAATCACTTAAAAGTTAATTAAATACCTTCATATTTTTCATTTGAGGACAAATAGAAGTAAACACCTTAGCCATGCTTTTTATCGTTAAACCAAGTTCCTTCATAAAAATTACCATTAGGATAAGTATATTTGCCAAAACCTTCCTTTCTTCCTTCCTTTAATTAGCCTTCGTATCTTTCGCCTGTTTAAAAGATATAGTAGCATCTTTAACCGTGGAAGAGATCGTCTTTCCACTCGCCAACATAAATATCACCATTTGCATAATAATAAATACCCTTGCCGTGACGAGCTTCTCCATTTAACTAACCTTCATATCTGGATCCATCGCTATAATTCTTAACAAAAGTTTGTAAACCCTTCAACTGTGCAACGAATTCATTAATAACGATTTGTTTTTCTTCTAAATTTCTTCTATTCTCTTCTTGGATGTTAACTTCTTTGCGTGATTCAACTGGTACGACACTTTATTGTATAATCATAGGTCTACTCTCCTTGCCTTGAAGCTAAGTAATACTGTACTTGACTTAATTTTAGTTTTGGTAAACTTAAGATCCATATACTGGTTGTTATTAGATCATTTTTTATAACTAATTATACTTGCTTTATTGATTGATATGTTTGTTTCTTTGATTTATTTTGTTAAATTAACAATATTTTATTAATTGATTTATATTTTTTCTTTACTGAAATTGTTTGTTTCTATTTTATTTTCTCTTTAATTTTCAAATTACCTATTTTTAAAACTTAATAAATAATTTTTTACTTGTCTGGTTGCTTCAGATTTAATTAAAATCTTGAAGAGAAAAGAGATATCTATCTATCTATCATTTAGAAAAATATTTAATTTGTTTGAAATTATCTAATGAAAAATTAAATATGAAAAGTAATTTATGATTAACATTATCACATTTATTAGCTGTTATGTTTGTTTGTTTGTATTTATGTATGTTTTGATTGTTTTTTTGATTGAAAATGAATCAATTTATTTTTCAACTATTTTTTATTATCTTTCAAATTTTTATTTTTATTTTATTTCCCATAAATATCCAAATTTATTAAAGTATTCAAGCCTGTTTTTCTTACTTTAAGTTCAATATTTAATAGAATATTATTGATGAAATATAAAATCAAATAATTTTATTGTCTAGAATAAAATATCCAATATATTTATTTGTTCAAATTAGTTCTAATATTAAATTTAAATTTAAAAATATTTTATCTCATAAAAGTAAAAAATTAATAATCTACTTATATAATTCATAATATTTTTTTGAAAGCTTAAATTAAAGAAAATTATTTATAATTAAATCTAATTATTTTTAAAAAGTTTTGTATAAAAATAATATTATTTTCTTACAAAAAAAAATAAATTATTAATATTTATAATCATTTTTAAATCCAAAATCTCACTAATAAACAAATTATATTGTGCTTTAGTTTATATTAAGCAAATGAAAAGAAAGGTTTGAACTAGTTTTTGTTTAAAATTTTGAAAAATAAATTTGCTATTGTTGTTTATTTCATGAAATTAGATATTTACTTTAGTAAAGAGGAAATTTTTGATATTTAAATCAAAGTTTTCAAATTTTATTTTTTCTTTTATCCAAATAATTTATAATAATTTATTAATAAATAAAATCAATGAAAAAAAAAAAAAAGTAAATGATTAAATTAACAAAAATGGAAAGAGATTTTATAATTTAGGACAAAAAGGTATTTGAGAAAAAATAAAATGTTGATATAGAAACTTTAGTTTTTTTGAAATTTACAATATCGAAAGGCTTTGCTACTTATCTACAAAAATGAAAATTGCTCGCACATCCACACTACACACACTCTACACTTAAGCTCTTTTAATGTTAAATCTATTCTCCTAAACTATTTCGATATTGTAAAAAGTAAAATAAATATAATGCTCTATCTCACAGGATACAAAGCTCATATATCTCCTAATGCATAAAACGATTTCGATCCATTTATAGACTTAAAAAAGCTGATTTCTATATAAAAAAACAGTAAGCCTAAGACCAGAAGCTGTTTGAATCTATTATAAATTTTTTAATACTAATTCCCGCTATGAATATAAAATATTAATATAATATTAGAACGATTATTGTAATATATATTCATAGGAGATAAAATAAAATAAATAAATTATCTCACGTCGATAATAAATTTTTGAGGCTAAGGATAATAGTATTCAAACAGATCTAATTAGAACACTTATTGTTTAATAAAATAGAATTAGCTAATCACAGTCTATGATGTTCAAACCAATTTTGAGCAAATGCCAAAATTTAAGTTTTTAAAACCACGAGATATTCATTCTTATGTCTTTGCAATCATATTTTAAAATATATAAAATATATTGTTTAAAATTAGGCAATAGAACCAAAGTCGATTCCTCTCTATCAAGATTTAAAAAAAAAATTAAAAATTAAAAAATAAATAAATTTAAATAAATACAAATAAATAAAATTAATTAATTAAATAAATAAAAAATCTATTAAAAAATAATCAAATAAAAATTAGTAATTAAACAAATAAACAAATAAATATTAAAATAAATAAATAAAATTAATAATAAATAAATAAAAAAATAAACATATAAATCAAGACAGCAAGGCATATTTTAAAAAAATGAATAGCGTATCTTGCTAATTTTTTTAGAAATTAAAAAGTTTTTATTTAATAAAAATATTTATTTTGGAAAATTTTTATTCTTATTTTTATTTAATTTTATTTATTTATTTCATGAAAAGAGAAAATTAAATAAGTTTATTTTTTGAATGATTACGAAAATAATATTTTTAATGTTCAATAATATTTTACAAAAAAAACAAAATTTATTTTTCTTTTTTAATATTTTTACTAATTTTAAAAATTAATGAAAAATAGTATGATTAATATTAATTGGTTTTGCATTTATATGATCGTGATTCTTTTTTAATCTACCAAGTATAATAAGATAATTAAGGAATTGTAATTCAAAATTTATAAAACTAATAATGCGTAGATATTGCTATAAATTTAAATTTAATTGGGAGATTTTCATGTTAGTAGAATAGAAATGCTCGATAAATCAAGATACAATATATTTAAAATAAATAAATAAATAATTTAATTTTTTAGTAATATTTGTCCATTAACCAATATAATATAAATATTTTTTTCTTTTTAGTGATAAATATAGATTTTAGCAAATTTTAGGTATCTAGCAACTTTACTTTCAAATATTTGATGGTGTTTAATATAGATTAATATAAAAAATGATAATAAATTACGAAAAATGAGTAAATAGAGAGAATAAAAAAGAATTTATTTGACTTACACTATTTTTTTTCTTTTGTATTAATATGAAATCAAAATTTCTTTTAAAAAATCAACTTTTATTTAACAAAAATTTTAGATGTATTATAATTTGCTTTGATTGCTGTTTTCTTTGTTTTTTTGCTTGCTTGGTTGCTTGTTTAATAAAATAAAAGTTCGCATTATTTTGACAAATATAATAAGTAGAAACATAATATAACCAAACAATTATTATTCTTACAGAGTAGCTAAATAATAACATTATAAATACATGAGTAAAAAAAATAAAAACTCCTAGCAAATCGAGGAATAGAGCAGCTAGTAATAAGAACCATAACAATCCTATATGGCAGACTTGCGAAGAGAAAACGACAATAAGGCTGATTGCTTAGTACAGGATAACGATTTACTGCCAATTAAGCAACGTTAAAACATACAAGATAATTGTGATTAATCATTAAATAATAATTTATGCTTTTTAAAATTTGAATCTAACTAGATTTTTAAAGATAGCCCAACTATTAAATTTCTTTAAATTTAATAATAAAATGAGAAGCATTAAAATAAAATGGCCTAATTATCTTTGGAGAATTAAGCTAAGGATCATTCTTATAAAGATTTTCACCATAACGAATTCAAGTAAAATAATAATAATAAAGTTATTAATGAGGAGCATTAGTAACATAATGTTAAAAAATAAAGTTAATAATATATTGAGGAAGAAGATTAATAAATGAACAAATTATAATTTCCAAACAGGAAATCTTCATATATTTAAAATTAAAGGGTTAATGAAGAAAAAATGGTTATTAATATAAACAATTAGAATGACCAAATTAATTTTCTTGAATGCAATTCCAAAGGCTTATAAACCAAGAATATTAATATAAATTAATAAGTTTTTAATAATTAGTAAAATAATTCCAAATAGTTAGTCTTAAATGCTGAAGAAACTTAATTAGAGAAAAAAAATATAGACTCTATTGAAGAATAAGATGATGAGTAGCAATAAAAATATCCTGAGTATTTTAATTTAACAAACAACGAAAAATTAGAAGAAATATGCTCAAAAGTCAACTTTGTAAGAAATACACTAAGCAGACACTTTGGGAAACTTAGAAGAAATGGATAGATTGTGGAGAATGAATCTCTTCTGTAAATAGATCAAGAGTTTAAATTAACTGATAGATAAAAACAGTAGAGAGATCTTTTGGTCCTCTCTTTGAGAAGGAGATCTTAAATTTTCTTAATTTTAAACGTTATTTGGGTAATTATTATAGGATTAACTTATATTTAATCTGAAAATTGGTTCAAAATGAAAACATTAGACAACTTATCTCTGCAACTTTTAGTAACAGCTGATGGAATTACAATTCTCCAATTAGTAGTATGGATCATAAATATCTTAGTTGGTTTGAATGGAATGGCTAATTTCTCATTGTTGTGCTTGAAAATATATTAAATAGCTGTTCTTATCACCATATTTTTTGAGATTCTCACAAATGTACTCATTTTAAACTTTGTTCCTATTTCCTTAGCAAAATCTCTTGCCTTAATTCTTTTCCACCTATTCTTTATATTTGCCAGTAAAATTGTATAGAATGCCATGCTAGCTTTCAGAGAAAGATACATACCTATTCTCTATCATTATCAACTGAGTTTTTCGCATGATGAAACTGCTTCTTAATAAACCTCTAATAATTAACAAACAAAAAGCCAAATTAAACATAAAAAGAAAGATTAAATCATTTTTAATTAAGGATTACAATTTTAAAGTAGAATTGATGAAAAAAATCCCTTTGGTATAATTTCTAATATGAAATAATATCCAGCGCAAGTAGACGAATAAAATTCAACTGACTAAAAAAGTGTTTTACCTTAAAATTTATAAAAAAATTGTATCAACAATAATTAATCAGATTCAACTTAAAATCAATTAAATAACCTAAAATAATAATCATCGTGCATTTCAGATTAAGTTCAGACATTTTTGTTAGCAAACAAAGCTTAGTCTAATAAAAGTGAAGAATCAAAAGAACAAACTTTTAAGTAGTAAATTATACAACAAAAAAATTAAAAAGAAAAGAAAATTGCTTTTAGTGTAGCAGAATTATAGGGAGATGAAGAGAGAGGCTTTCAGTAAAAAAAATCAGATATAGGATCCTTCCCTGTATATGAGAAAAATTAAGAAAAGCGCATAGACCAGGAAGAGTAAAATATATAATTAGAAATTTTTAATCAAGATGTAATATCAAACCCCAGCGAAAAGAATTTACAGCTAAACCAATTAAAATCAACCCACAACAAAAAAATCAATATAGAGCGTAAAGAAACTATATTAAGCAGCAATGCACAAGGTTCTTAAACTACACTTCCTTCAAATAATTGCTATATTCAAAGAAATAATCCATCTTAAATTTGCGCAAATTTAGATGATGAAGAAATCAATGTAGATATAGCTTGAAATAATAATAATAATAAAATGGTGCTTTCTTCATGTAAAAAAACTTATTTATTAAAAGTAAACTTAAAAAAAAATTATAATTAAATAAATAAACTTCAACAAATATTAATAAAAATTTAATTATTTCTTTATAAAAATACTTAAAAACCAATAAAATATATTATTATTTATATAAAAATAAATGTATTTTATATTAAACAAACTTTTATATTAGCAACCAATTTAATTTTGAAACAATTAATTGTAAATTCAATAAAAATACTTGAGTTTAGCTAAATTAATATTAGATTAATTGATAGCTTTATCCTTTTACACATATATAATTCATCTTTCTTTTTAATTAGCATTAAAAAGCTATAAATATTCCTTTATCATATTTGATTATTTTTATGAAAAGGTTTTAGATTTAAACTACCGCTTATTTAGTATAAAAGTTTAAAATAAAGTAAATAAATTTAAAAAAAACAAAAATTACCCAATAGTTTTATTTTTTAATTTGTTTATCTAATTAAAGCCAGTAAAGAAATTAATTGCTATGATAGATATTTAAAATAAAGTAAAAATTTTGAAAAAGAAAATTGTCCAATAGTTTTATTGGTTTAAAAGCATTTTTACTGTATTAAAATATTAAAAAGCTTAATCTGTCTTTAACATGTATATAAAATCAATTAATTTATTTAAATATTTTGTTTCAACTAATTTAAATTTACTAATTTAATTTAAACTTATTAAAAACTTGAAATATTTAAAAATAAAAAAAAAAATTATTTTTAGTGTAAAGACTGTAGGCGCAATCTATTGCTTAATTATTTCAATAGTTTTAAAAATGTCTTCTTTCTAAGAAATATGATTCATATTTTAAAAAAATGATGATAATTTAGTTAAAATTATTTTTAATTTAATTTAATTTTATTTTAAAATGTTATCAGCGAGATTTATTGATTGCTTAATTGTTTTAATATTTTAACATTTTTATGCTTTTAAATATGATTCATTTTTTATTTAAATCATCATAATTTTAGTTAAAATTATTTTAACTTTATTTTTAGTTTTAAATCTATTTTTGTTGAAGATATTAATGATGATAATTTATTAATAAAGCTAATTTTGTAAAAATATAATCAAAAAAGATAACATAAAATCATGGTTTTGCTTGCTATTAGTTTGAAAAAAATTTGAATTTTTATTTTTAGATAAATTAACTTGATTACTTTTTAATCATCAAAAATAAAAATATTAGTATTATATTAAAAATATTTGATCTATAATTTGGGTCTGTCTATTAATATTTTTTTATGTATTTTAAATGAGAATTAAAATAAAATAATTTTTATATTATTTCCATTGACTTATATATTGATTATGTTCTATTAAATATGAAGGAGAGTATTAAAAGTATTTGATAGAGTAAATTAATATCTTGAGGCTGATTAATTGGGAATCAAATTTACCATCCAAAAATTAAATAATATAGTAAAAGGAATTATAATGCGTTGAGAGAGTTAGATTGATATTTACTTAATTACTTAGACTTTTAAACTATTTAAAGCTTTTTAGCTTTTTTAATGCTCTAATTCTGAGATATTGATTTTGTAATTAAACTAGAAAAAATTTTGATTAAATAAATAAGAGAACAAATATATTCAAAGAGATATTCATTCAATTCAATTGCAAAATAGATAACAATTTTTATAACTCCATTTTCAAAATTTGAGTGAAGAAAAAAGTATTCAATACTGAGTATAGTAAAATTATTAATTACTTATAAAAGTTAATCCTTTTAGCAATCATAATTGCCATTAACAAGTTAAGAAGTTTGATAAAAATATACAGAAATACTAAAAAAAAATGCATAATCTAAAAAAATAACATTTTTAATAATCTTCATCAACCATAAGAGGGATAAAAATGCCTCTTGTTAATATTTAAACTTAGATTTAAAGTACTTCAAATTAAAATAAATTACCTGAAGCTAAGTAACCATCAATTGAAGTTACTTAAATGAAATTAAATAATAACTAATACCCTTTCGTGTTGCCTATTAATGGAGAGTAGGTAAACTCGCATTAGATAGTGTAAGGAGTTCCTGTATAGAATACTCTGTTTGACTTAGAGAGAAATAACACTAACCAAAACTAGTATGGAGATGACTTAAGACTCCAAAAATATGAACTAGAAAAATTAATAAACAATAGCCTTGTTAGTTTTATAAGGCATAATAAGATTTCTATGGTCTTTATGATTATATTAATAATATCTTACGTTATACAGATAGCTACCTAAGGTTCTTAAAATGATAATACAAACGATAAAAAAAATTAAAATAATGATTCATCAGTCTCAAATAATGTTTATTACTTTGTTCTTGATTATCTTTTTTGGTTTGGAGCTTGTGTAGCTGCTATAAAATCCTAATCGAATTTTAACCTAAAATATATTAATGTTTATTTAGGCTTTATGGTATTTTCTTTGATTCCATAGATATTAGGCTATGCAGATTTAGGATATAGAAATAAATAAAATGGATAAACAACTGTTTTAGTCATTAACATCTTAGCATGTATTATTGAGTTTTTATACAAGTTCATATTTGGAATCATTAAAGCAATCGGTATCCGCTCTTTATATGCAAAACACACTTCTCAATTTTAAGGCATGCAAATTTTATTATATAACAAACCAGTAAATAACCAAGTTTTGTGAAGTATTAATTAATTTCCCCAATATAAAAAGTGTAAGCTAATTCGGACTGAATCTTTATGATTGATTTCTATCTTGTTTAAGGTATACTATTGAATCAAAGGTATTTCATTTAAAATTATTTAAATAAATCATTTAAGCATATTAACCAATCTATCACCACATATTCATTATTTATTTATAAGAAAATTTATTTATATAAAATACTTAATATTAACAACTAATATATTGTGAACATTTATTTAATTAATTTATAAAATAGTTCAACATATTGTCTATATTTTAATCCCCATCCCTTTTTAATTTCAAAAGGAAAGGTTTTCATGTATTAAAAATATCTAAATATTCACTCCTAAATTTAAGATAATATTTACTTAAAATATACAATATTTACGTATTTTGTAAGAGTTTTAATTTTATTACTTTTAGTATACCTTAAAATTTAGAACTGTCTGCAAAGAGATTCAGTAAAATTAGGTAGGGCTCATTTATTAAAATAAATTCATTAAGTAATTACATTTTAAAAATAAATTAAATAAAAATAATTATTTAAGATATATGAAATAATTTTCAATTAAATTTTTTAAAGTTTTCACTATTCATTCTAGTTATTCTATTCAACATTATTAATTTTAATGTTATTAAAGCTATGAACTTATTCAGCTTAATCTTCATTTATTGTTAATTAGAATTTCACATTTTTTAGTGCTTTATCTATATTGTGATGACTGCTACTAGTTTGGTTTGGTTTATAAATGTTGTGAATTTCATCTGATGACTAAGAAGTAGCATTCTAATCAAATTTCGATAGTTCAACTATGCTTTTTGGTTGTTTTTGTTGTTAAAAATTTGATCTAAAAATGCTACTGTTACTATTTGTCTTAACTCCTGTCGTTTAGTTTTAAGTAATTCCATGCTTGTCACTAGGTATATATTAAAACTACAATGAAAATCTCTTTCCTTTATTATTTTAGATGGAATTATATTCATTTAATTTCTTCATACTAGAATTTTTATTGGGAGAATTCTGAGAGAATCGAGTTGGAGAAATTTGAGATAAATTATCAAAGTCTTGCTTATTTAGCATTGCATTATTAGACCTATCAATATATTTAGGATTATTTGATGACTAATCCAAAACAGTTATAAGCGTTTCAGGATTTTAATTGATTGAAGATAAGTTGCTTGAGTTGATAAGACTCTATGTATTTTTACCTCTTAGCAGTTAATCTGTTTTTTCATTCAATTAATTCATTTTATTAATCCTAAACTAATAATTAGATTATATGTCGAATCCTTTTTATTCATTTTCTGAAACTTCTTCATTCACTTTTGTTAAGCAATACAAGGATTCCTTTCCAGTTTTTTATTTCAAGTTATGAATAAAAAGTTATACCAACATATTGATCCTTTCTTGCCTTAATATTGATTCTTCTGTAGGAAGCTTTTCAGCGAGCTTAAAAACATCTCTTATGTCTTAACCAAGAAATTATAATATCTTCTAAGTTACTCTTTTGTTTAAAAATAAAATAATTAATTTAATTTATAAATAATTTAAATTAAGTATTTATTACTTGATTTGATTCCTATTATTTAGTTATGGATTAGTTGCTTACTCATAAGCCTCATATAACTCATAGAAAGCTGAAAATTAAGAATAGTCCATTCTTTAGCTATAAAATGTTTATGGACGCAATACCTATATGAGATTGAGTAGAAAATTATCATTTTTTTTCCTCTTGTTTTACAACAAATATTATTTTAAAGGTGATATCTACTAGGAATGAAACTAATTTATGTTATTAAAAGTTGTTTAATAATTGTTATGGTAATTTTAATTGCTAAGATTGTTAAAGCAATAAAATGTTTCAGTAAATTTATCTGGCCTAGATGATAAATTTAATGTCATTTGGTTTTGGTTTTGTGCAATCTGCCCTTCTTCCAAAAGCAAATTAGAAATCTAACAAATTCTGTTAAGATTATCCTGATTTTTGAGATATTATATTTATGCAACTATGTCAACAAAACTTTTTTTTGAGAGATTATTTTTATCATAGGCTTCTACTTAGTTTGATGTTTGCAGAGGAATGTTTTTATTTGCCAAAATTTCTTTTTAAGAATTTAAGCATAATTTTCTTTGGCTTAAAATCTGCGATTATATTTTTTTTTAAAGTTTTTTCTCTTCTTTATCTCTTATCTTTTTATTTCTTTTAATTCTTTTTTATTCTATCTCTTAAATCTTTCGTACTTTCATATTGTTTTGAATAGACTCCAAATTAAAAGTAGGCTTATAAGAAAATTCAAATATTTTTTTTTACTCCTCTGTAAATAAAACCTTTTTCATTTTGTCAACTTCATGTAATCTATCAAGTATTTCAAAAATGTTCAAATCTTTATCCACCTTTTATTGGTATTTCAATTTGTGTTTGTTTGTTTTTCAATTAAAAATTTAATATTTACTTATTTCATAACTTCATGAATTAGCACATTTCTACCATTGTTGAATAACCGTCTAAAACTAATCTTATAAATAAAATACTTTATATTTATACTTAGCTTTTCTACTTGAGAAAATATTTTAGAATATATGCTCCTCAAAAAATCTTATTTTGTGTGAAATTGTAAAATGTCTTTATCCTCATTTTTAAGTTCAGTTGGTGTCTCGAATGAATAGAGCTAGTTAGCTAATTATATCATTAAACTCTGCATATTATAAAATTCCATTATAAATCCTGTTAACACAAATACCATCTGAATAAAACCACCCTAAGTAATTAAATATTTTAGTTTAATTACAAGTTCTGAAAGCATAAAAATAATTTAAGATCAAATAATTAAGAAACTTTAAACTCCCTCCCTAGTAAATTATATATAAATGATTAATAACTAATTTTAACATGGAGGGAGGGAAAAAATGAATTTAAAATTAAATAAATAATAAAAGAGAGTGCAATAAATACCATATAAGATAATATTCCATCTATTTTTTCATATGCTCTCTATGTATTGATTGTATATTGTGATCTAAGAAAATAAAACTATCCATAGTTTTTTAAGCTTGTAGCAGTTTAAGTTTAGCTTATTAAATTTTCTCTAAACTCCTCTTCAGAATACATGACATAAGACTCAAATCTAGAAGAAGAGAACCAGAACCAAGATTCATCTGATTCGATATTGTTTTATTCAAAATACATTTCAGCTATTGGCTTCATCTATTCAATTTTCAAAAAAAAAAATTAAGTAAATTAAAATTGCCAAAAAACAAAATTTCATTAAATAACCAAAACAACTATCTAAATATATTTCTATCTAAAAAATTTAAATGAGATTACCATAAAAATTAATAGTATTATGAGGTATTTATTTAATCATTTATGGAAGAATATGTATTTAATAGGATATTGAGAATAAAAGGATAAATTTTAAATAAAATAATTTACAGAGTAAGGTATCATTCTAAATATTTTTTTATCATAAATATATGATTTTAAATAATCTTAAGAGTCGTAGTTTGGTATATAGCTATTAAATATAACTTAAATAGTGAAATACTCATAATTTTATATGTAGTCATTTATTTATTTCTTTGTCCAACATCCTGGTTAGTCTTCGCAGCTAATTATCTCAATTCTATATTTATTTATGAAAATTATTTAATTTTTTTTTGTTTCCATCATTTTAATTAAATAATTAGATAATTTTTGGCAATTCATTACAGTATATATTTGTAAAGCTCAGTATTTCTGTTTCCTTACAATGTAAAATTTAATTCTATATTAGGGCAATAGTAGGATTATACACCATAATCTTAAAAAAAAGTTAAAAGTGTCTTCATTTCAGACTTTTATTAGGATGAAAAATGTTCTAAAGTGCAAGGTTCCATGCCTGTAGTTATATTTTTAGTAATTATTTGCATACGCGTAGATTAAGTCTGATGAATTAAATTCTATTCTACTTAAGATATCTTAAATGTAAAAGGTTAACCTTCAATATTCTAAGCTCCCTAAGCAATATCGAATTTAATAGCCATCATTAATGTTGAAGGATTAATACTTAATTCACTTGCTTATTCTTGCAATACATGTTATTGAGCTATTATGTCTTCATTTAAGATAAAATTTACTAATCTATTTTGGATGACACTTATAAAAAATACTACAGAGCACAATGTTACAAATGCTCCAACAATAGTTTTATGTCTCTTCTTACCAAAAACATTCAACGTTACAGGTTTACCAAACATATCTAACAATTTAACTTTTTCAAAGAAACCCGAATCGCTCATATTTAGTTAATTGGTGGAGAATAAATAAACTTATTTTTTAAATTGTAGTGTTGAAATATGATAATGATTTTGAAAGAATAAATATAAATTTTTTAATAATATTTTGTCTCAACTAAATAACTTTAAATAAAAAAATATGACATGTACATTAGTGATACAAATTTTAAAGAAAATCTCCTAGCTTTCACTGCTAATTTAAAATAGAAAATACTATTACTATTTATTATGTTTGTTTATTTTGTTTGATTGTTTGTTTAAACAGCAGTGTTTGAATAAATAATATATTTATTTATAAAAAAAAAAGTAAAATAGTATTATAATAATTTTATCTTTTTGTAAATCTTTTTGCTTAAATTAGATAAAATGTTAGCCAGTATTCAAAAATAAATAAAAGAAATAAGGGAAATAAATATTATTAAATTGAAAATAGAATTATTTGTTGATATTGCTTGCATACATAAGCAAAAATAATCTACTATTCTTTAATTGAGAATCAATTAAATATTTAAATTAAGTATTTACATAATATTTAACTAGTAAATTCAATTTTATAAACAACTAGGCTATTTTAGCAGAGAAAAGCTTAAGAAATGAAGATCTAACTATTAATTAATCTTTGTATGAAATTTTAATTCATTTGACGAAATTAAAAAACTTTAATTAAGAAATTAGTTCATCGACTTATATGGGTAAAATTTGATAATTTAAAGATAATACATGATAAAAGAAACTCAATATTTTAATAAATATTGCATTTTAAAGTTTGATTAACAAGAATAAATATCTGAATTGTGATTAAACAATAATAGCATAATATTACTATTAATACTAAAGGAAACAAGCAAAAATTTGTTAACCAAAATATTTACAAAAAAGTAGATAGATTAATTAGTTATTATAGTACTCTCTCATTTCAACAACTATAGGAATATAAATTTAATTCTAATCTATTTATAGAGCTATAAATAATATTTCAATTATCTCCTTGGGATACATACATCAAGTACTTTACCATTTATTTGTTGAAGTATTTTACAATTTAATTTCCATAAACTTAGAATTAAAAAAAAATACATTAGAGTAAAATAGTTATTATTAGAGTAAGACGATTGATATGTTTAAAAATAAAGAAGATAGATCTAAGATTACAAAAATATAATAAAATGGCGATGAAAAGTAAAACAGATAAGAAGAATTAGCTGAAATATCTGAAAGTCATGACTCAAATTTTATAGATAATTTACACCAAAATAATTAATAGCTTGCAAGATAAGCAAAGGCTAACAATACTACTGGAATATTAAAGGAAGATTTCATGGGTTCCTACTACAATAATTAGCAATAGAACGAAAAAAGCTTTAATTTAAAGAGTCAAAATCCATAAGAAACACAAAGTCATAAGGTCAATTTTAATATAAATGAAGATAAAAGCTAAATGAAGACTATGTCAAAATTTAATGATAACAAAAAAAACCTTATTGATATGATAAACTTAGAAGTTTTGCAACAGAGCAGCTAACAAATACAATATAAATTTCAAGCTCCTTATTAGCTAGCTCTTATTTATATTACTTGGATATTCTTTGGCTTATGTTTTATTTTACGAGAAAAGTATGGCGAAAGCTCAAGTAGTGATGATTTAAAGCTTTATATTATAAGTGGATTGCTTATGACTATGGGATTAGTTGGTTTAACTTTATGGAAATTTGTTATTATAAAAAAGAAAGTTAGATTAGAGGAGATTTCTAGCTTTTACAGATGGGTTATGATGTTTTTTTTTCTTTTAAGTCAAGTTTTAGTCATAGAAGCTTTTGCATTAAAGAAAAGTATTTCAGATTCTTGGGTAATTACTGTGACAATAGTTTAAATGAGTTATATATAGAGCATAAGTCGAGTTAATTTATTCAATCTTATCTACATAGGTGTCTCAACTGTTTATTTAATCGTTAGATTTTAGTTTATAGTGGAATGGGAATGGTAATCACTTTGCCAGAGTATTTTAATTTGCACAATTATTGTTGTTCATCAAGAAAAACTTTAAGTGGAGAGCTACAAGTAAACTAAAAAAATGTTATCCACAAATAAGAAGGCACACCGACTCAATAACTTTTATTATAATATACTTGGTATGATTCCTGAAGGTGTAGCTATATTTGACAAGAATTAATCTACGATCTTTTGTAATAAAACAATAAAGGATATTTTTAAATGTAAAAAAGACTAACTAAACTCTATAATCTTAGGATTATCTACAAACTAATAACACAATCCTTCGCCACAACCATCTCCAAACAATAACAACAACTAATTTAATGGATCAAATCACAACTTAATAAATATGTCATAATAATATTTTAAAAGCGCAACAATTAATTAACAAAAAGAATAGTAATAATCTTCATAACAGTTTTTAAATTAGTAATAAAGTTTAAAGCCTCTAACCAATAATAACAACAACAACAACAACAACAACAACAATATAAATTTAGCACATCCAACAAATTAAAATAATAGCAACATGGTTAGCAATATTTAAAATAATAATAGCAATATAAATGATATAAATTCTTTACTTAATTATCCAGAAAATATAAAAGATGAGGTATCTATCCTAATTAATTAATAAAGTAGTGCTTAGCAATCTAATTTCAATGGCAGTAATAGATTGATTTCGTATAAGAATGAAAATAATATTAAAACTATTAACACTTCTGGCTTAAAGAGACAGAGCAATGAACTTAGTGAATAAATGTAAATAGAAATTGATAAAAAATCACAAAAAACAAAACAGCTTGATTAATAAAAAAGCATTTTAACCCCATCTTTTAAAGGACCTGAATCTTTGTTTAATAATGCAGACAATTCAAATAATCCTACTTTTTCTAAAATACAAACAAAAGAACTTCCAAGCCCAATTGACTCTAAAAAAAGTGGTAAAGTACCATCTATTGAAGAATAATAATCGCCAGCAGCTTGTATAAAGTATACTAACACTCTTCAAAATAATTAGCTTAATTCTTCACTTCCTAGTCCTTAAAAGAGTAACGTAATAGTTAACAGCAATTTAATTTACAGTAATATTCCAAATTCTTATCAGTGCATAAATGAAAATCAAAACAATTTTTAAGAACCCTTGTAATCTCCTACTCAACAACATCAGTAAGGCTTTTAATTTGATTAAAAAGGAATTAATTCTAATAACTATATGGAAGTGTGCAAATCAGTAAGAGGTTTTGACTCCAATAGCAATAATGAGTAAATGTTTTATGAAGCGTCCGTGGTATCTAATAATTAATTAATAAATCAAAGTATCTAGCAATAATAATAATAATAATAATTTTCACCCAGAAAATAGCTATCTTTAAATAAGAAACCCACTCATGCTATAATTAATGCTTCTTCTAATAGAAACGACGACGAAGAAGAAAGTGATATTGACATATTTAATAACTACATTTACCAGTAAGAAGGGTAAAAGATATTTAAAAAAAAACTTTTTAACTAAAAGAAAAGTAATGATATCATCTAAAGAGAAACTAAAGTAGGTGATATTCTTTCAGACTTGTTTAATGAAGTGGTTGGTGGGAGAAATAATTCACAAAATTTGAACACAGGAAATAATAATTAAAATAACACAAATAATCTTGATCCTTAAATTCAATCTCAGAATAACTAAAACGTCATTTCTTTTATAAACCAAAATGGTAACAATTCTAACAACAAAGATATCCCTCTGACTCCATCATCTATTAAAAAACCAGAATATGGAAAATCGAAGACTTTCTTTTCATAAATGAACAAAAACACTAACTTGGGGTACATGCAATTTTAGGAAGATATGATTAAAGCTTAAGTAAAGTGGAAAGATCAAATTTTTGTACTTAAATTTTTGCTCTTGGAATTAGAGACTTCTGAAAATAATTCAGAAATTTTCATTCTTGTTTTAGTGGACCCACTTTGGCAAGAATATTATAATAAGAGAATGGAAGAAGTTTAAAAATATAAGATGAAGATGTTTGCTTCTCTCTCTCATGAGCTCAGAACTCCTCTAAATTGCACTATATCCATGTTAGAGGGACTTGAGTAATTTATTACAGATCCTTAGCTTATTGATGAGTAAATTAATATATTTAAGTTTATAAATTTAATTAAATTATTCCACCCAGCACAAAAAGTTAAAGATTTTTTTTACGCCAGTAATACTTATATGAGATAGTCAAAGGAAATCTAAAAATTATTCGAAAATTTAATAAATAAATAAATAAATTAATTAAGCAATCAAGACAAATTTTATTACAAACAACCTTTTTAATTATTAAAGAAATATAAGAATTAAACATAAACATTTAAATCATTTTTAACCACTCATGATAAAAGCTTCAAGTAATCAAAATTATTTAGATTACTTAAAGCATTTTAATTAAAAAGTATTTAAAAGAAGCAAATTGAGAAAATATTGTAACCTTTAGCATTTTTTTGTTATATCAAAATAGTCTTCTAATTATTCATAACAAATTCAATATTTCAATTTTATTATTATAAAGTTATCTTTATCCAGCTCTTCATTCTCAGAAGCTTTTACTCAATTAAATTAATGATATTTTAGATTTTGCTTAGATTGATAGTGGAAAATTTAAATACACATTTGTTGATTTTAACTTAGAAAAATTACTTCAAGATTGTTAAACTTTGATTTAAATGCAAGCAACCGTTAAGTCTATAGATCTTCAGCTCATATATGATGCGAGATTAAATTTATAAGTCAAGTCAGACTAAAACAGAATAAGATAAATTTTGTTAAATTTTTTGAGTAATTCTCTCAAATTTACTCCAGAAAACGGTACAATAAAAATAATAGCAGAGCCCATGTTTATTAACGAGACTAATAGAGTACAGAAATATATTAGACTCGTTGTTTAAGATACAGGTATAGGAATGAAGCCTGAAACTGTATAAAATATATTTAATGCCTTTAACAAAACCGAATATGAGTCAGAAGGTAGATTTTAAATTTCTTTAATAATATCTTTATGAATTATTTATTAAAATAATAAGGAATGAATAGTCAGGGATGTGGTCTTGGATTGGCTATCAGCTAAAGTATTTCGAAAGGTCTTTGCACCACTTAAAATTAAAACAGTACCTAATTCAATATTTTATCTGAATATCAAATACCTTAGAATTGGATTGGAATATAAGTAGAAAGTTAATATGGTTAAGGAAGTTCATTTTCATTTATTATTTAAGATATGAATCCAAAGCCTCTATAAAATCCTTAATATACTCATAATAATTCTTATACTCACTCAGTTTTACCTCTAGATATGATTAATGAAGAAGAATTAGCCAATTCTTATATTTCAGTAAAAAATGAAAACCCAGAAAATATTACATAAAATACTTAGCAGTAAGTTGTTGTTATCGGTTAGAATGAAATTGTGTCAAAGAATCCAAAGGAAGATAAAGATCATTCCCTGATGGCAGATTCTGCTTGTATAAACGATGGAAGTACATATCAAAATAAGGTTCCTTAGTATATGGAGTTTGGACAGATAATTGACATCCATTACAGAATCAGTGATGTTGCTTCTAGTAATAACGGATCTCCGTTGCATAAGCCATATATTTAATAAACAGCTACCTAGCACAACAATTTGACTAATACTTAAATAAACTCACCATAAAATATCACTAAAATTGGTGAAAATTAACAATATATTCATTCAATGTAAAGTACTAGTACTTCAACATAACAATCTCTTAATAAACTGAATTAAAATACTTAATTCTCAAACAATATAAACAGCTTAAATTCTATCATCAATAATAACCAAAACTAAAAAATAATTAACAGCAATCAGATAATGGTTACAATAGATCCAGATGAATAAATTAAAAACAATATATCTTCTTAGATTGAAAATTAAAAGAATTCTTCTTCTACACCCACAAGCTAGCTCAGAATGAATTTCTTAAATGATACTTCCTAAATGAAATACTCTTCTTCTAATTCTATATCAAACAATCACTCTAACTCTTCATTACCCTCAAAAATTATTCCTAGTAGTTCAAGGCTTACTTCAAATCTATCACGCACTTTAACTAATAAATCTCTATCTAAAATGAATTCCACTGCAGCCTAAGGTTTTAATGGATATCACTCTAAAAGTAATCTAAATGAAGTAGAAGGAGCAAAACTTATGTTACATCTTTAGTAGTACATAGAAAATTCCGTTTGTGAGAATAAATGTGCTTCTATCTTAATTGTTGATGATAATCAATTTAATATACTAGCTCTTAGTAGAATGCTATAAGTAAATATTTCACATAATTTTACAAAATTTATAAACAATAATTTGTCTTTTTTCAATTAATAAAGATTTTAAAGCAATTTTATTGATAGTAATTATACAAGCGAGCAAGCAAACAAACAAACAAACAAACAAATAATTTTTTATATGATAAATGATTCATTTTATTTTATATTTATCTTATGAATATTACTTTTAATTACATTGTTTTTGTAAATTAAATATAATTTATTTATTTATTATTATTAGCAATTTTTCAATGCACCAATTGATAAAGCATTTGATGGAAAGCAAGCCTTTGAAAAGATTTGCTATAGGTATTAATAAAATAAGCCAATATAAAGTTGCCCTAAATGCCTGAGATATGAAATAGTTTTTATGGATATCGAAATGCCAATATTAAATGGATATGAAGTTATGAAAGAATTAACAGACTTTTTTCATGAACATAAAATACATAAGGAGGATTTTCCTTACATCATAGCTTGTACAGCTCATGGAGGTGACTAAGAGCAAGTGAGAGCTAAAAATTCTGGATTTGATGATTATATTTCCAAACCAATCATGAGGAACGATATATAAAAACTACTTTGCGATTGGTACTATCAAACTCATAGCCAGAATTTTACTTAAAAGGGAATAAACTAGCAAGGAAGTTTAATAGGAATGAATACTATGAATGATTTAAATGAAATTAATTAAAAGTTAATTTGAATAAATTATCTTAAAATTTTAATAATAAGTTTAAAATAATATTTTAATGTAGATAGGTATACATACAATCATTAACATAATAACTAATAAATTTTATTTGCAAAAAAAGTAAATAAATCAACATAAACACAATTTAACCTCTTTGATTATAACAAACGCAATATTTCTATAATTTAATAATTTAAAAAATAACATAACCAATAGAGTTCTCATAAACAATTTGACAAACTTATATTTATATATTATTTGTTTGTAAACAACATAAATTTATAATTTAAATTAATAATAGTAACTAAAAACTTTTAAAAAATCACAGTTTCACAATAAAAATTATTTAATTAAAATTAATTTCAATTCAAATTAATAAAAGTTGAAGTTGAAAATTTCAATTTTGTTTAATTCAAAATTTATTATTAATTTAAAATTTATAAAAATGTATTTTCCATTTTATTTTTAGCCTTATTACTCAAAAATTTTAAAATTTAACTCACAATTTGTATTATACTCTTTTATTTTATACTCTATCAATTTTTAAAAAATAATATTATATTTAATTTTCTTTAGAATTTTTTGCGATTAAATTAAATTAAATTTAAAAATAAAAATTAATTAATAATTTTTACATAGGATAAGTAAGAATCAAATACATTAATAGAGAAAGAATTATTTTATTGAATCAGACTTTATATATTTGTGATAGATAGTTGCTTTCAATTACATTTAAATAGTAATTCAGCTTAATTTGATGAATTCTGATTTTCAGAATGAAATTAAATTTTAGATTAAGATTTTTCTATGTTAATGTTTCAAAACTATAATTTCATTTAAAGATTGATTACTTTAAATATTAAAATTTTAAAGACTTTGTTAGACTTCCCTTTTTTTGATTTACAGTTTTAAGTGATTGTATTTTTATAATAAAGAAAATAATTATTTTTGTATCCCCTCATAAAGATGCTTTTATTTCTTAAACACAAGCTTATTTCACTTGCATAAATTAATTTAAATCTATTTATATCAGAATATTTTATAAGTATATCATTTTTCGCTGGAAGTTTTAACACTCGAAGTATGTCTTAAAAATGTTAAATCTATTCGAGTTTATTTATAACAATTATATTTATTATGAAAGAAACGACCTATGAAATTTACTAAATCTAAAAGGCCTTTTTTTGATATTTATATTTTATATAGTAAAATTAATATTGTTTTATTGGTCTTTTTATTTTTAAGATAAAATATAATATGATATCTGGCTTAAAATAATATATTTTTATAGTTGTCAGTTAAATCACTATCCTTAAATAATAATTTTATTAATTGAATGAGTAAATAAGTTATTAAATTAAAATAACGCAAAGTAAGTTTTGAGTTTTTTGTGTAATTACAAAGCCACATTTCAAAATAACAAAAACTATAAATTTAATCAATTGGTATCAGAATTAATCATAATTCCTTTATTAAAAGTCTTTTCTTCTATTTCAGCATAAAAGTATTTACTTTTTGAAATTCACTTCAAAATTTTAAGTATTCTCTCATTAACAAACACAAATTTCTTTACTTTTTTTCTTAATTCTATTAGAAGATTAGAACTCTTGATTGTAGTTTTGAGATAAAAAACCATTAAGTTAATTATAAGATATAAGTATTTGTTTGAATTGCTTATCATTTTTAGAGATTTCTAATATTTTATTGGTTAGAATCTTAACTTATATTTGTATAGTATATACATTTATAATATTACACTTTTAACAAAAATATGAATTTCATATTTAGCGATACAAAAAATTAATTATTTCTTTTAATAAATAAAAGGAAAATTTTAAATTTCTACATTGATTTTTTCTAATTGCAATAAACTAAATTGAGAAACTTTTTCATATTATTTTCTAATTTTAAAGCTTTAAATTTGAATTTGTATTAAAAGAGAATTTATGCTTTATTTTTGATATAAATAACAGTATTTTACAAAAAAAATATCATCTTTACCACTTAAAATTATTTTAAGCAATCTAAATATAGATTTATGTTAATGCTTTTTACATATTTTATTTTACTTACTAAAATAAATATAAAAATGACACGAAATTAAGTTCTATTTTAATGAATTTTTTTATATTTGAATTATTTATTTTTTCTTTTTTAAATATATTTCAAAGTAATTTATTTTTAAAGCTTACTAATTATCAATACAATGAGTACTAAGTGAGTGAGTGTACTATTTCATCTGAAAAATCAAAGCAAATTTTAAGATGATAAGTTTAAATTTGAAATAAAAAATGTATGAAATAAATTTGAATAAAGTGATTATTTGGAGTAAGAGTTTTGTGTTTTAGTTGAACTAAATAGTATAATTTAATAAGTAGACATATGAAGTATATATATAAAGTATAAAAGTATGAAACAATAATTATAGATTTGCTTAACTTTTTTAATATAGAGTTTATTAACAAGAAGTCAAGATTTGTTTATAATTTCAAATCTTTTTTTCTAGGCAGTATTGAGTTATGAATATACAAGAAGAGTTTGTTGGTTCGTTCATGTGTACAATTATTTTGTTAAAGGGATTCTTTCTGTTGATAAGTTCAGAATTTATTTCAAATTTCGTTCCTTCTGAGAGCAGAAAGAAAAGAAAGGAGGATTAATAAATTAAACCTTTATACAGATTAAAAATGATTCTTAATTTTGCTTATTTTTATATATGTTTGTTTGTTAGTTAGTTAGTTATTATTGGTTTATTATAAGCATAATATTAGTTGAGCATATATCTATTCATTAAATTTAATATAGCTATTAAAATATTGAGATTATTATTTATACATTAAAAATGTTGCTCTTGCTTGAAAGTGTGTGTTTAATAATTAATTAATTAATGAACTAACTAAATAGTTTTATATCTCAAACATTTGCTTCAGTGTTGATTTGAGAGCGGATTTGGGTCATGCGGGAGATTATTTCTTCTGTGGTAAGAGAGCAAGGCTTTTGGTACCAGGGATGACTCTTTATCATTTGTAGGTCAATTCTCTCTTGAGGATTGTAGGCAAGCATACCAGTAACTAGACTCATAAATTCATTTGAGTAGTTCTTATTGTACTTGCGTTGTAAGCAAGACCAATAAACATGGGTTCTTTTTTCTACAAAGAAACGGTAGTAAGGATCAGTAGCAATAGCTTTTTTGTAGTAAGGAGGGAAACCGTTTACCATGCAGAATAAAACGACACCCATAGCAAAAATATCTACTTTGAATCCGTCGTAGCCTCTACCTCTAAGCAACTCAGGAGCCATATAACCATCAGTACCTAGAATATGGGTAAGCTATTCACCTTCTTGTTATTTAGTTGAGAAACCAAAGTCTGAGAGTTTGAGATTGAAGTGTTCATCGAGGAGGATGTTTTCTGGTTTGATGTCACGGTGAGCATAACTTGATTATTACATAAAATCGATCACGTCTACCATCTGGCGAAAGTAGAAGCGAGCTAATTCTTCATCAAAAAGAGGTGAACCAAGAGAAATGTAATCAAATAATTCACCGTTTCTATTCAAGTCCATCAAAATATGTTATCCATCAAAGAAATGAATGCGAGTAATGTTGGGATGATTTCCTAATTCACTAAGTACTTTGACTTCATTTTCAGGGTCTGAAAAACAGCTTGTGGAGTGATAGCTATTTTCTCTGGGTGAAGAAGAATCCTTAAAAGTCAATTACTATTAGCTAGTGTATTCATTACGGAATTTCTTTAATGCATAGCTATTATTCATAACATCTTTAACTAAAAATACTTCAGCAGTCTTCCCATGACCAATCTTTTTGTATATTTTTAAATCTGCGACACTATCTATTGTTGTACGAGCCATTCTTTAATATTAATTTTTTATATACTTTCTATTCGAGTGTATTTTATATTCTAAAGTTTTTTTTTTTCAAAAAGTTTTATGATTTAAAATGAGCTTAGTAATCAGTAGTTTTTAAGCAGCAGTAAACTCAACAGTGTTTAGAGGAAATATTGAGAGTTGTATTGTGAGCTAATGCCTTGTGATATAAGTTATGCTTTTATATTAAGTAGGTGTAATGAAAAAAAAATTGGATGGATTGGCAGACTGCTTAATATTTTGGTTGAATTAATCTTTGATTTTGATTGAATTTTTTCTTTTTTTAAAAAGAAAGCTAAATAATTGATAGTTTGATTATTATTTCTTTTATTTAATTATTTTTTTGATAATTAAATGTTTATATTAAATGAATGAACATTAGCTTTTTAAAAAAAGTCATTCATTACCTTTTCTCATTATTCATTAAATTCAAAAAACGAAAGGCAGAAAGAAAGGCAGACTGATATATATATATACATACATATACACATACAATCAAATTAATTATGCTTCATATATCATATAGTAAATTAATAATTTTTTTCTTTCTTTTATAATTGATATTATTTAGTTAATTGATAGGCAGGTCAGCCTTTCACCCCTAGGTATAGGTAATACAATTACTCGCTCTATTTCTGTCTGAAATGATTTAATTTATTTATTACCTCATTGCCTTACTGATATACTAATTACTTAATTCTCTAGCTAAAATATTACTTAATAATAGCTGCCCTAATTTACTTTCATATTTTTGGAAATTGAATTAACATTTAATTCTTCATTTAGAATTCTCCATTTATGCAGATCTTACTTCCATAAAAAGCTCAGCGAGAAGTTTATAATTTGCTTAATTGTCTGATTGGGCATTTACACATGCTTAAAATTTACTATGATTTTTAGTTTTATATAGACAAATTTTTAAAATAAAAGAAATATTTAATTTTAATATTCTTTTATTGTAGGTCATAAATACTTTCCACGAAATTATATAAGAATATTACGAATAAAGAAGCCATAGTTATGGAATTTATCCTTTTAGCATTGCTGGATCCATAAAACGAGGCTGAGTCTATTTAAAATAAAGAATAGAGTCAGCTTTAAATAAAAAAGATTTTTTTTTTTTGAAGTAAATTTCGCATATCTGATAACATCTTACTTCATGTAATTTGATTGAATTTTGTAATGCCCTTAAAATTGATTAATTTCTTATATTTTGTAGCTAGTATATGAATTAAGTTAAATAAGCAGTCAACAAAAAAAAAGAGCTTGCCCGCCCTGTAAAATTTAAATAAAAGTATTCAACTTTCTAACTTTTTGTTAATAAAAGAAATTTGTTAGGATCTTAATTATTTAAAATTTCCCTTTCTCAATTTAAGATTGAAAATACATACATATAACAATAAACTAAATTATTAATTTACCAATTTTTAAATTTTGTAAAAATCAAATTATACCCATAAATTTCTCAAAATCCTCCTTAATTAATTCTTTTATGATTTCTAATAAATCTCTTCATAATTTCTAGTATAAAATAGATTGGACTTGGCTTATTATAAAGATTTATCACTAAAATATCAGACTAAACGTTGCTATAAGGAAGCTAAGTTATATTTTGCTTTGTCGAAGTTAATTACTCTTAATTTTTTGTTGAAATATTAAGAGTTATGCTTAACTTTTCAAGATAGTAATTTGATGGATGATTAATATTTTTTATCACTTTTAAATTAAAAAGAAATTTAAAAAATACCCTCATAACCTTTAAGTCGTAAGATATTTAAATCTAGATTCATCCACACAAAGCGAATTTATAAATTAGATTTAACTTAACTACAAATTCAACATTGTTTCTTTATTAATTCAAAAAAAAAAAAACGCTTTCTATTTAATCTATTTCCCACCTCATATTAAAAACAACTTAATTCAGTTTGTTTATTGTTAACTAAAGCCAGCTTCAAATTAATTGCTTGTATAAACTTTGCTCAGCATGCCCCTATGCGCTATTTGTTCAAAAAAAAATACGTTATAAATTATGAATTTTTAATAGAAATTAAAAATTTCTATTCCATTGTTTTGAGGTTCGACAATTATTAGCAAACTATGCTTCGAAGAACAACAACTTTGATTTGTTTAGCAAATTATAATTTTTTATTTTAAAATTTAAAACCTAACAAAATAATTAAATTGCACACTAATTATTTGAAATATTATATTTCCGAAGCATTTTCAAACCATAAAAAATACATAAATTTTAATTGCCTATTAATAAAGATTATTATATATTTTATCAAAAATATCCATAGATTTTTGATTAAAATTAATCAGATTCCATTTATATTAAATTAATTACATTTTTTTTTTTATTATTTACAAACACTAAATAATTTCAAAGATCCTATGGCTATGAGCTAATCTTTAGAATATATTAAAAAATTTCTAATCTTCATCTCTCTAAAGAAGGATTAAGTTTATTTATATTTGTTTGTTTATTGAAAAATCCTATATCAAATAAAGTTATCTTAGATTTAACTCACTAAATATTAAATTTATATCCATTTTATTTTTATCCTATTTCTTTTATTGTATTATTATATCACTTAATTTACAATATTATCAAATAGATTTCTAGATCAAAATTAATTCATATATTTTCTTTTTTTAGAATCGTTCATATAATTAAATTAAGTAAATTGTAAATATATTGCTTTCTAACGAATTATTTTTTACTCTATTTAGAATATTAATTACTAAAGTTAAAAATATTTATTTTAACAAATTATTTTATAGATATATTATCAATTTTATAATATCTAAAAAAAGGCTATCGCATTTTATAGATTAGACTATTCATTAAGTTCAAATGCAAATTCTCTTGATAAAATTTTATATCTAAAATAATTTAGATTACACTTAAATTGTTTACATTGATTATAATAATGTATATAAAAAGACAAAGCTAATAAATATTATAATTTGTAAAATATAATTTATATTATTTCAAAAAAGAATAATAAATTGTTTAAAATAGTAAGATTAGAATTAAATTAAATTATAAATTTTGAAATGTGTAATAAACACATGAATTGGAATGAATTTTCATTAAAAAATAGATAAAAATTGTTTCTTTAATAAAAATAATCTTTCATTTGCTTTTGATTATCTAATAAGTAAATATAATCAAAATCTATTATCCTCATCTACTATCTTTTTACTATTTGTTACTTAATTAGGTTTAAAAATCTCTTAAAATAAAAAAAGAGGATCAATTTTTATAGATCACTTTTAGGTTGTATTTCTTCAATAACCTTTTCTAATTAGATTACAAAATTTTGATTAGGGCTGGCTATAGATTCGAAAAGATTAAATGAACCAATTTTTATCATAATCAAATTTTGATGAATTCATATGCTTTAAATAATAAATTAAAGCAAGCTTAGTTAAATATTTAGTATTCCTTTCTAAATTATTACGATTTTTTTTTAAATACTCAATTTAATAGAAAATATTTCTAAATTATCTATAAATTAATTATATTTACATATTAAATTAAATATGAATTTCCCTTAAATTCTTTGAATATTGACTGGTCTATTAGTCTAATCTATATGATTTTCTTTATTTTCTGCTTATTTTAAATTTATTGTGATTTATTCAGTGAAAACTTTTACACCTTTTGCGATTCAACTTCAGTAAAATGAATAATGAATAGTACATTTTTTGTAAAAAATTTATGTCAGTACTTATACTGTACTTTAAAATTGGCTATTTTTTTAATATATCGTTTTTTATGCGTTATGTTTACTGGCTTTATTAATTACTGCTTATTTTTAATACTTATAGGATTGCTAAATTTTAATAAAATAAATTTTGTAATTCAAGAACATTGCATTAAATAATCTAGAAAACTTCATAAAAGTCTTTTTTTATCTATCAAATTTTAAACAATAGCTTGTTTAAAATAATAATAATAATAATAATAATAATTTGGTTCATAGTAATAAACATAAAACATGATCTTTAATTACTATAAATCCTCTTAAATTAAAAATCATCATAAATGCTAAAAAAATAACTTAACTTATTTTAATATAAAAAATTCAATTTCTAAAAAATATTTATACCTACTTAAATAAATAGTTTATCAATATTTAATAATAGTTTAATATAAAATAAAAAGTACTGTTAGCAAATAATATAAAAATTTATTGTATTATTTTAGCAATTAATTGAAAAAATTAATAGTATCTAGTCATAAAAAATGACTCACTATATCAAGAAGCTATTGCTTATATAATATTGTTATCTATCTAAATAATTTTTTGTAAGAGTTGGAATTGTAATAAACTTAGAATAAAGGAATTTTTTATTCAAGTTCTGTAAAGTAGATTTAAGAAAAATACTGCTACCCACTATTAGGTATATATATACAGATTCTCAATTATTTCTCACCAGTGCTGAAGGAATATGTGACAATTATTTAAGGATTACAGCTAATTATTTCTGTATATGAGCTACTTTCTTGTGTAAATTTACTTTAGTAAAGCTTATCTTCATCAACAACTAGGCAAACTAATCTTCTCATCATATTTCTCTTGTTTATAAGTTAAGAGGATGATGATTTTGTACTCATATCTCTATTGAATGGAAGGTGAGATTAAATTTCTGGGAAATCCATATTGCTTATTTTATGTGAAATGAAGTAAGTTATTTGATATAAATCACAAAGCAATATTTTTGTTTAGGAGAAATTGGCTTAATCCTTAAAGAAACCATCAGCAACTTACAAATTTAATAGGTTTCTCGTGTTTAATCTTTTTTGAATAAATTTATCTTAACCTAGTTAAAAGAATCTAAGGAATATATCATAATCCTCTGAATTTGTATATGATATATATGGAAAGTTGTTAGAAATTGAAGAATTTGTATTTGGATTACTGATTCTAGAAGAAAAATAATATTCTGCAAAGTAGCTATCATTAGTAGAATCTATCCTAATAGCCTAACTATTCAAATACTCAATAGTAGGAATAACTGCATTGCTACCAATTTCAACAAAGTATTATTCACCTTTTTATACAATTTAAATTAAACCTAGGATTTTTTCCCAAATTCTAATTTCTTTAAATTTCTCTAATTTCTCTCTTCTTTTCCTGTATTTTTAGCTTTGTGAATTGTGAAGATTTTAAGTATTTCTATTTCTTTCTTTCGTGAATTTATCGAACTCTTTTATTTCTTTACTCACTTTGTATTCCAATTTAGATAATTTTACTAATTTAGATATTAAATGAATATTAAAAAAAAATAAGTTAAATAAAAAAAATCAAATTTTTATTTATTTATTTTTAACTTTATTGTAGCTTTCCTTAGTTAGTTATGAAAAAGAGCTAATAAAAAATATAATTTAAAGCTTTGAAAATGTTTAAAAAAGAAATTAATTTGATTACTTGCACTTGATTAGTTAAAATAGGAATCAAAGTTTAGAGATGGCTTGCTTAGGAGCTTTGAATTATGTGATTTAATTGAATGATTCAAGTAATCTTAGAATGAAAAATCTTTAGACTCAACTATACTCAATCTTTATAAAATATCTCTCATGATTTACCTCATATCTTCTTAATTTAACTCTTTTAGTTCATTAAGGGTTAAGTAGGCTCTGATTTTTCTAGAAGATTTAGGGAAGTAGATATTAAAAATAAAGGCATCAAAGTGGAGGTGTCTTTATATAGTTGCTATACTGTACTCATTGTTATGAATCACAGCTTAATGGAATATAGTTCTTTCAATTTTATGCTCTTTTTGAAGGAAAAATAAATTTTTAGAAACATTAAGGTTGCTTTTAATTTCAGCTTGCTTTTAAATCGAAGTGAAGTATTATGATTGGTCAAAGTTATTTTTGTAAGAATTTCCTTCAAATTTAATTTTGAGAGTTTTATTAATGAAATTTTATTGTAAGTGCATCTTGGATATGATCGTTTTTGATATGTTTATTAGTAATTCTTTTCTCATATATTTAACATCTTCAACTAATGGTCTTTTTAAAATCATCTCAATATCTTATTTAGACATGATGATATTATGAGATTTTGTTCTTTTTGAATACTCATTCAAGGTAAAAGTTATAAATAAATCTTCATAGTTTTAATAAATATCTACTTTTACTGTTAACTTTCCTAAGTATTCTGTTTTTTCTAAAAATAGTAATTCTCTCTACAGTTTATTTAAATTTATAAACTTTAAGATAAAAATTTTAAATAAAAAATTATAAATACATGAAAGAAGAAACTTTTAAGTGTAGGCTGGTTTTTAAGTAGCATTGCCTTCAGAGCTGGAGTCGGGGGGAGTATTTAAAAGTATACAGGAGACTTATAAAAGTTTTAATAATGAAACGAAAGATTCCTATTTTAAGAATTAGCTAGGAAGAAAGTGAAGTTTGTTTAGTTTTTGTAGATTATTGAATGCAGATTTATTTTTTTTTAATAACATTTTTGAGTGTATGCAAGATTGAAGAGCTGTATAGCCCTCTTGCAACTGGTTTTGTAAACTAAGAAAGATTCATTCAAATAAGAAGAATATTTTTTCATTATGACTTGTGTAAATATTTTGTTTGTTTTGGGATTAATCTATTTATTCAAAATAAAAATAACCCTGTAGTTTAGTTAAATAAAATTTTAAGCAGAAAACTCCAAATACAAAACTTTGTCTTTTAAGTAATTTTCTAAATTAATTAAATCTTTTTGATAATTTGCAGTTCTAATACCTGTTCTTCTATATTTCACATAATTGTTTAAGTTCTGTTTTTTATTTATAGAAAAAATTAATATTTTTAAAATTAAAATAATTAAATAAAATTACAAATTCTTCTTCTTATTCAATAATAGGTTATTTCTGATTATTTACAATTTAACTCTAAAAGTTCTCAAGCTATTCATTATTCTGCTAAGTTACTTTACCATTTAAGTTTAATACAATTTTCTCATGATAGAATTGCTTTCTGAGTTAATTAAAAGTTTGGTTGAAAAGACCAAACTTAAAATTTGAAGATTAATCATCACATTGTTCTTCTAATTCTTGTTAGTTAAGACAATATTAGTCTTAATCAATCCATTCATTTATATTATATTGATCACTAGTTAAATAACATTCCTCTCTTATGTCTATCTTAGTTAAATCATCTGATACTAAGAGACACAATTACAAATACTATCTCAAATAATCTTTTTAATTCCTTAGTAAGGGCTTATGAAGTTTTATTCTTTAGAGAATGCTTAAAATAATATTAAAGTCTATAAATTAGAGTGATTTAATTTTTATTTTTTTTTCATGTATGCAGGCATTCTCTTTAGAATTATATATCCTTATTAGAAAATTCACTTAATCTTCTTTATGAATTTACTTAGATTTATCTAATAAAAGCTCAAAATTTAACTCTATTATGAAAAACCTCTTATTTTTTTTTAAAGTTAAAAACTGTATTGGTATGGTCTCAATTAAATCTTAAGGCTTTAAATACTCGGCAACATATTTATTATCTAAAATCTTTTCTTGTGAGTTATAAATATTTTTTTTAAAACTATTATGAGAAACTGATTTTATTTTTTTTAATTAACTATCTGTTTCATTTTACAGGTTACTTTCAATAATCAAAACTCTACCAACTAATTTTTGTTTTATTTTTAGACAGTTTTTATTTTTAAACAAACAATCAACAATATTTTTAATTCCAATTACACCTTATTTGTCACTTTGATTTAGAATTTAGCATCCTTAATTTTTTGTGAATTAAATATTGCCATTATCTTTAATCTTCAAATCATATTTTTATAATTTCATAATATTGTTATAATCCTATTAAATTAAGACTCCATGCTTCTTCAGCAAATCTCTTTCTAAGTACTCATTTAGGAGTGGCCATATTGTCTATTTATAATAATTTTATAATGTTAATAAATAATTTATTTAAGTAATTAACTTATTAATATAAATTTAAAATATTTTTTATCATTCTGTTTTAAATTTAACAAAATAATTACTTGGCTTTATGAATGATGAGGAGACTAAATGTCTTCAATTAATTGATAGGGAGAGTATTCAATAGAATATCTTAAAGATAGATTGCGATTTATTACTACAAAAGCAATTATTTAATTAAGTTTATCATCTAATTCGGCTTTACATTCAATAAATATTTTTTGGCTTTAAAATAAAGATGAAAATGAAATGCTTGGCTTTAAAAGTTATAAATATGATTTATTTTGTTTGTTTATAGGCGATTAGTAATGAAAATGTAATTGGCTATTCTAAATTTATTGCTCTTTTGTTAATAAACTTTGATATTTTTAGAAAAATTAAGATGCTTGGCTCTTATTATTACTATAATTTTATAAATCTTGCTTTTTAATTGATACTTAAGGTGATTATGAAGATTAAATAAAACTAATATCAACCTTTTAATTATTATTTACTGGTGTATTGTAGCCGCTTGTTAAGAAACATGAAGAAGACCTATCATTTCTGTTTTCTATTATTTGCTGCAAGTCAATTCGATTTGCTTACCCAGCAGCTTATTTTTAAAATTCAGTAGTGGTTGCTTTTATCTTTGTAAATTTTTCAGGATGTTCTCTTTATGCAGTAAATATATCTGAGTAGCTTTTTAGTCTTTTTATTTTCTTAGATTAGGGTTTTTTACAGTTACTATTCATTAAAATTATTCCATTTTAGTAATCTTCTTCAATTGTATAACTCTAAAAAGTTTATTTGGTTGTATGCAGATTTGGACTTTGATTTTAAGTATTCTCCTTATCATTTTATTCTTGTTCTGTGGTATGATTTCCTGGATTTGAGGGAGAATGTTACATTTAATTATTCTAAGACTGTTAGAAATACTTACTTTTTTTTTGATTTGCTTTTTCATTTTGATGATTATTCATTTTTTCAGATTGAGCAAAAGAATTAGAAAGTGAATGGTGATAGTTAATCATACTACAATTATCATCTAATTGCTAAGATAATTTTTGAGATTTATTTTCAGTGATGCCATCAAAAGTATCTTTTTATTGAACAACTTCACTATCAACAAGACTTTAAACATTTTATTGAGATGTCTTATCTTAATTTTATAAGCTTTAATCTATAAAAGAAGATGGCAAATTTAGACTATATTCGACATTAGTCCGATTAACTGAAATCACATCTAATTTATTTTCTTAATTTTTAGTTTTATTTTAACTTTAAAAATATTTTTTTTAAATATTATTAAGGATAGTCTTTTTAAGAAACTCTTTACTATTTATATTGTAATTTATTTGTAATTACTCAACTAAATTGTGTTTTTTGTCTATCTATTTCTCACAAATCTATAGTTTAATTTTAAAATTGTCAGGTTTATCTTAATTAATGCCATTTTCATAAAAATTCTTAATAGTTACACTTTGTTTAAGATTTTTATCAGTTTCCTAGATCTAAGGTTCTTACCTAATTAGTCTTTATTTTGAAATTGTTGTATCTAAATTTTATATTTATTTGTTGCTGCTATTTTGATTTAAATCTTATACCTAAATTTAATAATTTGGGTGAGAGCTATTTAGTTAAGTTTATTGTTTAAGTAAATTTGAATCAAATTAATTTATTTATTATTCTTTTTCTTAACATGATTTACGCTCATTAAAACTAGTTAAAAAGGATTCTTTTTCTTAAATGCCGCTGTTTATTAATGTCTACTCACTTAATTTGAATAAAGAACTATTCTCTGATTTTAATTCTATATCTTTTATCTATTAATTTAAGCAACTTTCTTCTAAAAAATCATCTAAATTTTAATTTTAATGAAATTAGCTCTTTTTCTAGGAAAGTGCTATTTCTTCACTGAATTTTTTATAAGTTTCTTAGTTTTCAATATTAAAATTGGATTAGGAAATCATTTGACTCTCATCTATTTCTTTAATTTCAGACTATGGATTACATTCAATTAAATTTTTATACTTATCCATTTTAGAAAACATTCTTAAATTATTTTTAATATTCTAAAACATACAAAAATCTTCTGAATTGCCTTACTGATTAGCAGTAGAGCTATATTTTTAATGAAATTAATCTTACTATATTTATTGATCTTCTTTTGATAAATTTTGTTTAGTATATTATGAAAAGAGTTACTCATATTTATGTTAACTTGTATTAATTCTTTAGTTAACTTTATTAGTTGGTTGCTCGGTTAATGGAAACTAAATTTATTCTAAAGAAGCATTGAAATCATCTAATAAATTTATAGAATTTGATCTTGAGTTACAGGCACTTACATATTTTGTTTAATTTTGAAGGACTAATTTAATTTATTTTTTTGAATTACTACTATTGCCTAATACTTAAAATGGGCTCACATTTTCTTTATCATTTTTATTAATTTTTTATTTACTTTATTGCATAAAATTATTAAAATTAGAATTTTGGTGGCTTATTTCGTTTTAAAAATTTTAAAAAGAAAAAATTTGATTATTTTTGTATGTATTTTCATTAACTATTTTTCTTCCATCTCTTTTCGTTGAGCTAGCTTAACATTAATTATCTGTTTTCTTAATCCTGTTTGATAATATCTCTTTTATACTCTATTTTTTATTTAGGATTTGGCCATTTATTTAAGAAGGATATTAAAGAGTTTTATAATTGCTTGCATTTTCTTATTAGTTACTATCTTAGCTTTTTTATTTATTTAAATTTAATTATTCTAAATCTTTTTCAATTGAAGTACTGATCACGCTCTTCCAAAATAAATATTGTTATATATTCTTATCACTTTAACTGATGTTTCTACTGCTAATAGAAGCCGAAGAGGGTTATTTCTTCATAAAAGTAGTAAAAGTAGGTTATTATTATTCATTTAGCTTTACCATTTCATCTAATTTAGTTTATTTTTATTCTTTTTGCAATTACCTTCTACTCAGGGTGTTTTTAATTTAAGGTCTTGTAGATAATTCAATTAAATTCAGTGTTGAATTCGAATTTATATTTGTATTGTAAGTTTAGTTTGATTAATTACTGTCCTGTTTACTTAAATTGTATTCTGAACTTAACTAACTTACTTGGATAGATGTATCTTACTTTTTAATTATGTTTATTTTGTATTATTTTGTTTTATCATCATTTATATTTTCTTTATTAGCTATTACTTTGTTTTAATCTTCATATTTTAAAAATTTCTTAAATTCTTGATTAGTTTATGAAAAAAATTTTATATGCCTTCTATTGAATTGTTTTTGGCTTTAAAATGTAGTTTATGATTAAGGTGACACAATAGTAGCAGTAGGTGAAATTAGTTCGCTCTTTTCTTAAAGAGATTGACCGTCTGTTTCAGATAAATATTAAATATCTAATGGTCTAACTGCTTGAGGTTTGTTAGATTAAAATGTATCACTACTATTTCTATATTTTTATCTCTTTTTATTTAAAATGCTTGTTTCGTTATTAAGTTAATAATCATCAAACACTTTTATTTTGTTACATGATTCCATTTTTTGATTGCAACTTGATTATTTGTTTAAGTGAATTTTGGATAAAGAAGACTAAGAAGAGCATGGTATAGTAGACTAAGTTGGATATTAAAGCTATGTTGATGGCTATTTCTACTTTTTAATTGGAAAGGTACTTTCAGTTTCACTTTATGTTTTGTATGTCTGTAAGGTATTATTTAAAGAAGAATATTCTTATTGGGAGGCTTTTTTATTTAAACTCAGCTTTGACTTTGTTGCTTGTTTTACTCTTTAAATTAAATTTTGGAATTATGTTTGGTTATTATTTTCTTTTTGATCTATAAATTTTGAATTAATTTAATTGTTTGTTACATTTAAATTTTGAATAAATCTTTTGATATCTTAATTCTATTTTCCATCAAACAAATAATTTTCAGATTCTCTTTGATTTTGTTTCATTTATTTGAGATTATTATCTTACTATTTTATATCTTTTGAGTCATTTCTTTCAAGACTCATAGTCTAAGAATCGAACTCTAACAAAGATTTTATATCAAACCTAGATTAATGCAAGACATTAGCATTTTGACTACTTTAAGGATTGATTTATTCTTTAGTTTCATTGATACTTGCATAGGAAGCGAAGCAAGATTAATCTAAATGATCATTTGCTTTCATTTAATTAGATTATCTATCCATGTTTTAATACTTCAATATTTATTTATCTCTATTTTCAAGAGTTTTTTATTTTTAAAAGTTTCTTTATTTTTTTAAATCAAATTTTTCTTAATCATTAGATTTTTATTCTATTATAATTGAAGGTCTCAAACTTTGAGCCTATTCTTTTGAAATTGCATCATTAAACTAATCATTTTCTTTAACACTTAACGAAATACATTTTCTAAACTCCCTACTACTTTTTATTGATTTAGATGTTTAAAAAATTTAATCAAATTCATTGTTTTCTAAATGATTGCTAAATAGTAGAGTCCTTTGTTTTTTCAATTTATCAAAGGACTATATAAGCTGCGACTTTTAATTTGGTTGAATTTCTTATGAGATATTAATTTAATTGTTTTTAAATGGATTGTTTAAATTAAATAGCTACAAATCATTCTTTTCAACATCATTCTTTTTAAATTTTTAGAGAAAATCTTTTTTAGAATTGTTTTATTTTGAATCAAATATTTAATTTAAATTTTTGGTTTACTCAGCTTATATTTTCTAATGAATAACTTTTTTAAGTTTACTTAACTTCTTTGAAATTTTTTCAAGTTTTTAGCTCTCTAAATTTAAAGTTTCTTAATTCTATTTTATAAACTAAAGTCCTTATTTAATAAGCTCTAAGCTGAGGGTTTGCTTAGCTTATTAAATAATAATATACAGGATTAAATACATGGCTTCAACTAGAAAGTATCTTTTTAAAAGTGATTCAATGCTTAAACCAATTTGAATTGCATTTTCAGCAAAGTAGAATTTAATATTTGTTTATTGATTTTTTGTTAATAAATAGCTAATACAAAATATGTTAAAATAAATAAGCTAGATTCCATTACTCATACATTAATCTACTACTAATCTTTTTTCTAAGTTAAAGTCTTTAAGCTCACTCCTTAAAAACTCAATAGTTTCATTTACATGCTTGTGTTCTATATCTTAATCTAAACTTTTTAATTTAAGGTCTTGATTATGTATAGAAGATCCAGATGGGCTAATAGAACTGTCCATAATTAATTTTGTAATATTTTATTTTATTTTGATGAATTTTAACATAGCAAATAAGTATTCTATTTTATCTTAAACCTCTCCATAGCTATAGGACTGCTTCTATAATTCAACTAATTACTAGGAAATTTAATCATTCATATTATATTGAGCAATCTTCAAGCTGCCAATTATCACAACAAAATTGAATAAAACACTTTTAAGTAAATGAATCTAATTGAGATCTTCCATATTCTAGACACTTTACATATCTTATTTATAGTAATTATATATTTCTTAGTTAAGAAGCGCTAATTTATCTTTTTCGCTACTTACTTAACCAACCTATTATAATAATAATTATTAAAAATGAAATTAATATGATATTAAATTTACAGCATCTATTATTTTTTTAATTTTAAGGTATGAAAATCCAATTATGCTACATGTTTATTGAATATCTACCCTGAGTAAATATCCTATCAAATCCTTTTCTTTCGATTTTAGTAGCATTCTGGTAAATATCAATCGTAATTAAATATTTAACTTTTTTATATTAAAATACAAAGAATATCTACCTTCTTTTTAATCAAACACTTCAAATTTCTTAAACACTACTAAAAAAATTTAAAAATCAACTTTTAAAAATTTAAATGGAGCAACACTAAACTTTTGTGTAATTTATAAGCAAATATCTTAACCTTTCATTAATAACAGTTAAAATAAATTAAATAAGTATTTTTATAAAATCGCACAAAAACAAGTAAAATCTCCTTTATTATTTAAAAAATAGTATTTTTTAACTAAGTCTATCTAAAACATACCATAAACACATTATTATTCTATTGCTGTTGCTCGATAAAAAAAATTTCTTTAATTGTTTTTTTTATTAATAGAAATAAAAAATAAATAATTTAAGATAAAATCAATTTTTAATGTATTATTTATTGATTACTTATTTAATATATTTTTTTTATTGAAGTTTATTTTAGTAATAAAATACCCTAAATCCTCATTTACTAAGATCCACTCCCTAGTAATTTTTTTCCTGAAAAGCCTCAGGTTTTAATTGAATAGGGTATTTAAGCACTTTGTAATATTAAAAAATTATATTTATAATCAAATATAATTAAAATGAACATTACGAATGAAACTAAAATATATTTTCTGCTATATTAAATAAAAATTACAAAATTGCAACTTATTTTCAAAATTTGATTGATTTTTTAACTTTTTATCTAAAATAAAAAAAATATTTAGTTTATACTCATACTATGGAGTGAGTGAATGATCAAAATTTTTCAAAACAAATTGCTATAATTAATGAGGATTTACAGGATATATATTATATTATATTATATTTTTTGATATCTAAACCTTAAAATTGATATAAAATAAACAAATTACAAAATATTTATAAAAATGGAATTTTGATGATGAAACATATAGTAAATTTTGTTATTAATTAAGCTAATTTTGTATTCTTATTTAATTTTACTAATTATTTTATCTTAGAATAATAAGTATAAAAAATTCATCGAGAATATTAATAACTAACTCTATTTTTTTGGTATTTTAATAGAATTTTATATAGATTTAGGTAGTATTTATATAATATAAACTTTTACACTGTGATATATACAAATAGTAATTTATTTTGATAGAAAATGTTTATTTAATTAATTGAAAATTGTTTGAAAGTCATTTGGAAAAAATAGATTCATTTAAATACTTGAATTCTTGATCTATTGAAACAATAGAACCTATACTTTAAGAAGTTATCTTGTAAGTTATGTATTTGCAAATATTAAGCAAGTCACTGTAGTGTAAAGTAGAATGCATATAAGACATTTAATATTGGTAAAATCCATCAGCAATATATAAGTTAAGGGCTTCTTTTAAATTTACTCTTTTAGAAAAAAAGTTAAGCTTGTCATAAAAGCTATATCTCATAAGGATGTCATAGTTTTGGGAAGTTGAGTAATTGATTTCTGAAAAAGCTTGCATGAAGTTAAGAGGTTTATCATTAAGTGGGATTAGATGGTATTCAATAAATACAAAGTTTCCTTTATCGTTGACTGTGAGCTTCATATCTAAAAACCTAAATATTGAATTATTAAACGTTATTTAATTAAAGATTTTAATTAAATTTTACTCATATAATGAAATCTTTTCTGATAGCTTAAACTAAATGAAGATTGAAGAGTTTTGTTAAACTATTTATAAATGCTAAATAATATCTTCCCATGCAGATATTTCGATGAATTTATTTGATAAAGTGGCTATATTATTATTCATTTAATCAATTAATTATTCATTTATTTCTTATGAAACTTTCTTTAAATTTGATATGAATGGTTAGTTTTTTTATAAAAATCTTCCTACTTATTCAAAATTATTTGTTTGCAGTCTTCTCAAAAAGCTTTGCTGCTTTTATTTTGTAAAGCCCTCTTTTATCAATTTAATTTATTCACTTTGCTATTTTTTATTAGGAGTTTCTTCGGATATTTAGCTTTACTCTTTTATTTCATCCAATTAGGTGTATTTTTGGAATAAAAGCGCTTCTTTAATTGTACTTTTCTTTAAAACAATACTAGATGGTTGAGAAATCATATCTCTAAACGCGTTCTTTTGGATTGTTTGCCTGATTGTTAAATTTATAAATAAATTATTAAGAATAACAATATAAAAATAAATAATTTACTTTTCAAGACAGACATTCATAAAATCATGATAAGAGTTGGTAGCAATATTATTTTTAAGGTTAAACCAATCAAGTCTAAAATCAGATGATAAAAGGTTTGATAGATCAGATGTCGAAAAGTAAGAAATGCTTCTTCTTTGAGAATGTGGTAAATATAATTTGAGAATCCATATATCTACAATGATGTGCTAATAATTTAACAATAATTAATTTTAATTTCAAGTTTAGGTAAATAAGATTGATTAATTAATTAATTACTCTTAATATTGTTGTAATAATGTATTGATCAAATCTTTTTATTATGAAATGAGCTACTACTCTAGTAGACTTTACAGATTGTTCTAAATAGAAGGTGCATTAGGAATCAGAATCTTTAAAAGAAGGTTCTATAAAATGGTTCTTATGGTATAAGTAAGAATTAATATGAGAAGGCTAACTGTTCGTTTAAATTTAGAATTTAAAAATTGGTTAAGTGTAAATATTCTGCTTTTATAGAATAATTTAATCCATAACTATTCTACAAATTTTTTCAGTTCTGATTATGAATTGAGAGTCAGAGGTTTTTGAGTTTACTGAATGAAAAGTATATTCACTGCTTAGTTAAAAGTATTTTCTCAAATCTTCAGAATTGAAAATAATTTTCCATAGCTTATTTTTATAATTGTATTGTTAGATAGACAAGATATAGCTTAGAGAATTCAATTATTGAGGGTTTTCATAGACAGTTACTCTTACGATGAGTTTACCTAATTCAGAGTTTTTATGTAAAAACATATATTCTTAGTAAGGCTTAATTTTTTTGATTTCATCTGTATTATTTAAGATTAGCTAATATTTAAATATTTCAAAAGGTATCGGTTTTAGAGTTAAACTATTTATGGAACTTTATGTTTTCCATTAACTCTGTTTACCACCTACCTAATTTGAAATAAGAGATCTAAACTATTTATTTAAACATTTTAGCTGATAAATTCTCAAAAAATGTAGTTAGATTTATTTAATATATTAATATCTCTTATTTAATATATCAAATGTGCTAATTTTTTGGGTGCTTCCACATTTTATCACTTCTTGGTTTAATGAATAAATAAATATTTAAATTTCGTGTTTCTCTTGTGGGATATTTAATTTTGGATGTTTCTGTAAATAAACACTTTCCTTTCTTTAAATAGATTTAGGTGAAATTTCATTAAAATCAGATTAAATAATTGAATTTTATTGAGAATGTTAAGACTAAAAGTTATCCTTTTCATATTATTAAAAGCTTGCTTTAGCTTAATTGCTAATATTGCTTTTATTTATGATTATTGAGTTACTTGTGTTCTTAAAAGATATCTCCTGACTGAGTTCTAAGGGTATATCCTCTATGTATCTCCTATAATAATTGATGTCAGTTAAATTATTACTCTTACTTAAATCAAAATGCACTTAACTTTAATTTTATTAATTTTAATGCTAATTATTTTCACTTTTAATTTTCCTTACAAATATGTTTAAAGTTTGATTTTCTGAAGACAACCAAAAATTATATCTTTTTTTAACCTAATTTTTTTGATTAAATTAAAATGATTTATTTAATTTTTGCAAACTTTTTCAAATAATAAACTTAAAATGAAAATAAATTATTTTTTCAAGTCCTTTTGAAAGTTCAATCAATCAAAAAAATACTAAATAATTTAAGGAAACTAAGTATTTTAAATTTAAATTGTGATGATTTTTCATATTTTTAATTAAAAATAAATATGAAAACACTCTGATTTAACTTTTAAATAAGATTAAATATTTTTTATTACCTAATTTTATGAAGGGAAAGAATGATGAATAAGAGAATATATGTATGATGCAAATGTACAAGGTAAATAACTTTTAGAGGATTCAAAGAAACTATTTTTTGTTAGAATTTGCTCATCAATCTGGTTAGTAAGAATTTCATCTTATACTAATATTTAAGGTTTCTAACTATTTAGTTAATTTAAATTAACTTCTGCTTATTCTTCTTCATCTTTTGGTTCTTCAATTATTTATGAACACCTATAGCTAGATTTACCTTTGAATGAATGAGAAACTATAGTTGGAATATTAGAAAAACCAAAGGAAGGATTATTAAGTACTAGAAAAAATGAACTCTCTTTTATCTTTAATCTTAATAGAACTTACTGCATGCATTATAATAGAAATATATTTTAATATTTGGATTACTTATCTTATATTATTTCCATGACATACTCTTCTAAACTCATAATTGGTTTCTGATTTTCTTCAAATAAAGAGAGGAAGTCATTTAATGAAAATATTTTACTCATTTTTTTTTTCTTATCAGAATAGTTTTAGAGAAATAATTAGAAAAAGAACTTCTTTGTTATGCTCTGCTATTAAAATAGATTTATCGATTCAAATTCACCATTTTCTGGTATGTAAAACATTTTTATCCATCCAAAGTAAAATTAATTTTCGTTTTGTCTGCTCAAAAATTTTAAAAAGCTCCATCTACTGTTTACAAATCTCTCTTTAAATCGATTAATTAAAACTTCAGAGTCTTCCATATTTGTAATTCGGCCTAATGCATTTTCCCACCAATAGAAATTATTAACTTTTTCTTATTCATCAGGATAAGAAATGCTATAAATGGCTTATTTTATTTTTTATCTTTGTCTAAGAAAAGAACGTTTATGCTTAGGTTTGCTGTTTTATTAAAATATTATTATTTAATTTTATAGAAATTTATATTAATTACTTGATGATTGGTGGATCAAAAATTAAGAAAAGCTGTACTTTTGTTACAGCTTATTTAACTTTATTTGCATTCTATATGTAATTCTGTTAATTTTTATCAAAAAAGAGTATATTTCCGTTCAGTTTACTGCTTTTCTTTAAATGAAACCTGACTAATTAATCAAGCATAATCTAAATTAATGAAGCACTGATAGCATCGATTCCAAACGGAATTAAATGATTTTATTCTATAAAAAACTACACCTTGTTTGTCTTTTAAAGTTTAATTGACTTATCTATGCATTAAGTTCCTTAAAATATTAAATTTTTGATTCTAGGTATTGTAAATGATATCTTATAGTTTTTTTTCAAATAATCAAAAAGTGCACAAAGTACAATTGGCCAAATAGTAGTAATCTTATCTTAAACAGGTATTTTTTTTATATTAGTTTAGACTTGCAAACTTTACAATATACTATTTCTAAATGTTAAATATTAAAATTAGTTAAAACTTTCTTTTTGAATATTAGTAATATTTGTATCACACACTTATACAATAAGTTTTTCTCTGATAGACTTTACATTATTCTCAAAAGAACTTTTATCAATATCTCTATTCTAACTTTGCTAGCTTCCGCTACTATTAAGTAGGTTATCAGGAAATAAAAAAAGCTCTTCTACACTAAAACTTAATTAATTCTATTTTTTTTTTTGTAAATTAATGAACTGCTTTTAAAAATAATTTTACTTTAATTGTTCTAAAAATGATGTTTGCTGTGGTTTTACTCTATCTCTAAGTGCTTATTACCCATTAAGGATACTTTTAAAAATCAATCGAACATTGTAAATCATTGTATTCTTTCCACTTTCATATTTTTAAATGAAAAAGATTTAATAAAGTCAAATTAATTATTTTATTTTTTACTTTTTCTTCAAAGAATTAAACAAATTGCTTCTAAATGATTGCATTACTCTTCTCTTCTATTGTTTAACTCTAATTTAAAAAGTGTGATTCGCTTTCAGAGCTGTTGCTAGGAGTGTTAGATGAAGTGTCTTCATAAACTATGTTTTCTTTTTAGTATTACTCTTCTTGGTTTTTATTATTCAATTCGTAAAAAATATCTTTTTTTTCATTTTCTTAGTATGCCTAAGAAAAACCTTCATATTAGTATTTTAATATTTTTTTTTGTCTTAATTTAGGTGTGTAGTTCATTATTTAACTTTAATAATTTTTAATTTTCCCTCTATCTTATAAGTCAAATGAATTTCTCTTTTGCTTACTACTTCTGTGAGTAAATGATTTGATCATATCATAATTAGTATCTTTCGATGAAACAGCTTATACACCGCAGTCTGTATCTTCCTGTTTGCAGTTACTGTTTGAATTATCTAACATAATTGAATTGATATATTTGAGTTTGATTCTTTTATCTTTTTAGTTCTATTGGTCGCTAATCTGACTTTAGTCATTTAATTGATTCACTTAAATTGGTTTCACAGAATATTAATCATTTTTTATGTTTTTATCTTCTTCGTTTAATTATTTTTTAAAAGTTATTTTTTTAAAAATATTTTGTCTGCACTCTCTGCTATTCATGAAATCTTTAGGATATTAATTTTAAAAGTAATCTTATAAATAAACAACTTCTTAAATGTCTTTTTAAATGATGTATCTATCTAATTCAGCATCGCTAAATGTAAAAGGTTGATTAACTTAAGTCTTTTTTTACCCTTAGCTATTTGAAGAATCTAGTCTTTAGTCTGAAAAAATACCAAAATTATTCCAAGATGCATTCTTTTTATTGCTTTTACTGTATTTTCTCGCTGAAAATACATTTTCTTCATCGAGAGTTGTTGTTTCATCTTAAAATTGCTCTTCATCATCTACTTGAGTATATCCTTGCCAATACTCTAAAAATTTACCCTAATTCTACAAGTTTTCATAAGAAAATTCTTCTGTGCTACATCTGTGAGGAGTCTATGTTTTACTTGAAGAGGCTTATGTTTTTATTCTTCTATGATTACTACCGTTTGATGGTCTTGGAATTAAGTCTTATTGAATAGCTAAAATATTTTTCCATGCTTCTTCATTATTCCCTTCTGTTTAGAATCTATAAACCTTTACATTACTTTAGCTATTTGCTTTTTTGTGCTTGGAAGTAGAATCAGATGGTTATTGGTAATTTTACGGTTTATTTTGTTCAGATTTATTTGCTGCTCCACTCTAATATTTTGTATTTATTTATTATTTATTAAAATATGTTTAGTGATTTAATAAATTACTGGACTGCGCTTAATTAATTTTGTGATACTACTAGAGTTGTTAAGGAGCTTGAATACCAATAAATTTCTGTTATGCATTTATTGGTTAACTATTAAACCTTCTTTCATTATCATTCAGTTAAATTTATTTCTTTTACTAATTTTACTTAGAATCATATAATGCAGGATAGTTACTTTTTGTTAATTAGCTTTAAGTTTAAAGTTCAGAGTTATATTTCTTAACAGTTTAAGAATTTTGCTTCGGGTTACTATACTAAAAGAGATACATGTCTTCTGGACTCATTAGATCTCTGCTACTTAATTTAGACATAATTCTGATTATTTTTTTATTTTACTAACCATTTTAAGTATTTCCTTAAGAATTAGTTTAGTCATCGTTTATTTTTTTAATTTTTGAAAAAGTCTATTAATCTTCAATGTTTGTCTAAACCTTTGATGGTACTTCCTCATTTACAAGTTTTTGCTCATTCTGTTACCTTCCAAAAGGAGAATTTAACTTACTGCTTTACTAAGATTTTGAATTTGGAAAAAATCTTACTAAATTAGAAGTTCCAACTTATCTATCAGTAATTGGAGAAACTTAATGAGATAAAGAAGTTTATTATATTTTCGGAGTCGAATTTTATTTCAAGGATATTTATGATGAATTATATTGAGAGGGTATTTGTAATTAAATGTTATTTATAGAGTTGAGATTGCTATTACTGTTACACGAAGGAAAATAAGTAGTTTTCGGAGAAGATTAACGAAGAGAAACTGGTGAAATTTGCTAAGAAAAAAAGTTTTTCTTGGTTTAATTTTGTTGTGTATTTATAGAAAGTTGATTACGGTCGGTTTATATAATTATTTATTTTTAAAGATCATCTAAATTTACCATGCTGCTCCTTGCTTTAGCTTAAATAATTTACTTGAATGTTGATTAGTCTCTACTTGAGAATCTTCTATGGTTTAAATTTGGGTTTGCAGATTAATCACTAATTTTGTTTTAAAATATAATCATAGGAGGTTCAGCTTAAAGCTAGTCTTCAAGATTGCTCTTTTATTAAATTTACATTTTTTCTCCTTAGATTTCTGGTATTTATAAATTAATTGAAGGAATTTCGATCTTAGTTTAGTTTGTTTAAACTAATCCAACCATAGCCTTTTATTCCTACTTAATTAAATTTTTATTAAGCTAATTAGAATTATCAGGAGTTAGATAAACTTAGTTGGTATTTTAGTAATTTATACCCTAAGTAAAGGATTTTATATCTTTTTAATTATCATTTTAACCTAAAAATGGTGTAAGAATATTGTTGGAAGGAGTTATAATGCTTGGTCTGTAATCAAGATTTAATTTGAAAGATTACTCTGCTAAATCGATCTTCTTTTATTAAAATTGGAAAATACTTTATTCACTTTCATCTAATTTAGATATGCTCTTTGAACCTGATTTTATTCTTATCTGAGGATATTCTATCTTTTTTTAAGGAGATTACTGCACTTGTACTGGCTACTGTTTAGTATTATTTTGTAAACCCTCATTCTTAAAGAATATATTTAAATTTCCACCATACCACTATTTTCCTTACTTAGCTCTACTTTCAGTTTTTGTAAGATATTCTTTAAATTTGTTGTTCTGTTCTGTTTATTTTTAATCCTTATCTGAAAAAAGACCATACTTACTCCTCTTTGGAGTGAATGCTTTAACACTACTTCTGTCGGTATCAATTTTTTCTACTTCAAGTTGTATTTTTTCTAATTTATTTTACAATTCCTACTGCTCTTTTAAATCAGAAAAGATAGATTTTTTTCTAGTTTAATTACTTGTTTATGGCATCAATAAATTGTTTTAGCCTTGGGTTTGAATATTATTGCCATTATTTATAATGTAGTTTGAACAACCCAAGAAATGATTAGCTGGTGTTTAATTATCTGAAGAATAAGGAAATTTTTGTAAGCTATTTTAAGTATAATTATTTTCTGAAAGTTATATTGAAAACGAATTTCTATGTCTAGCAAAATATTCATTACTTTCACTTGATAATTGCTTATTAAACTCTTTAGTTAATCTATTAAATCTATTGCTTGCAGGCTAGGTTTCATCTTTCTAGGAATCAGTCTAATTTTTACTATCTGATAATTTATTAGTATAGTCTCTATCAGTTTAATTAATACTTTATACTTTTGTAAAATCAATCTTAATATCTCCTACTGAGTTAGGAGAGTGTAACTCAGGTGAAGGATTAAATGAAGAAGAAGCAGAATATGATGCTTTTATTTAATTTTAAAGCTAAGGTGAAATAATTGCATTAGGAGTAATAAATGGAGATTAGTATGAAGATTTAGTTACCAATAATGAAGGTCTTTTCTAATCTTTAAATGCCAAAATTTATTATTAATTTTATACTCCACCTTAGCCTTTATTAATGGAGTCTTAACTATTTATTTATTCTGTTTTTTCTTAAATTTATGTCTCTTAAAATCTTTAAGGGCTATCTTAAGCTAAAATCTAATTATTTTTTTACTCATCTTTATTATTTTATATTGCTGGAGTTTGCTCCCTTTATTAAGTATTTTGAGTTTCTTTGTCTATTGTGATGTCTTTATTGCTTTCAATTTTAATATTTTCATTTAAAGCAGATTATTGAGTTGATAATTTTATTTAATAAAAGTATTAAGGAGTAGGATCTCTTGATTTTGTAAATTTATGAGGAGAGTCATCTTCAAAAGCCTCAGGGATTTATTCAATATGGTTGAATGAAGATATTTTTTATGTTTAAAAGTTATTGGTAATTGATTTATTTTAAGACTCATTTAAATCTGTAAATGATGGTTACTTTTTATTTTACTTTCTCTCAGAATTTATTGTTGTGTCAATAATTTCTGATCTATTAATCTTAGTTATCCTGCTTAAATTATTATTGTTTAAATCTTCTGCATCTTACTTAGGAGATTATTTTTAATTAGAAAAGTCTGTTGGTAATGGCCCATTTTTATCTAATTCTATTGCAAAATGTGTAATATCTATTTGCTTACTTGATTGAAGATATAAATTTGATTTTGGGCTCTCAAAGCAGTCAACTAAAGAAGTTGGAGTTATAGGAATACTCTTAAGTGAATTTCCTTGCTAATAGTTGCTTTTGTTTTCAGATTTTTTTTCTTTAGGTGACTCAAATTTAATGTGGTTTAGTGAGCCTTACTTTTGATTTTGCAGTTTCTTAATTGGAGAGTCATCTTCACTTTAATTCTCTGGTATAAGATGAATCATTCTATTTGAACTTATTTTACTTCTAGCGTTTTTTAAAAAAATAAAAACATCAAAAAAAAAAGAAAAATTTTGTAAGATAAAAAAAAACTTAATATTGCTTGTCTTAAATATTTTTTTTGTTGGATGAAATAAAGTTTATAATCAAATAAATTTGTTTTTTGTTTACTACGAATGCTCTTAGTATGCGAAATTAAAATTTTTTGTATTAGATAAGCTCTTATCTTGAGTTTCAGAGTAGTTAGTATTAGGAACTTCTAGAAAAGAGTTACGTTTTTTTTAACCTGTCATTATTGTGTATGAGCTAATTTTTTTTTCTGAGCCTCCTGCTTCTATGTTTTACAAAGATTTTATGCTCATCCTAGAATATCTTCTAATTGAAGTTTAAGATTCATTATTCGATCGATTCGATTACATACTGTTACTCCTTGATCGAGGAGATGATATATCTTCTTTGCTGCTGTTTGATTCTTCAGATTCTGTTACTTAGGAAGTTATTTTTTTAATTGAAATAATTTTTTCTTATTTATCTTGATTTATTTCCTCTAAATCTTATTTTAACTCTTCTTTGCTTTCTTATATTTCCAAGCCATTATCAAAATTTTGAATAGTTGTAGGAAATTATTTAGGAAGATTGAAAAACTTATTTTAATCAAAGAATTAAGAATTGATTTAAATTAGATCCATTCCATCCTAATTATCATCTATTTCCTATTTAATTTGAGATATAGGTTTTAAATTTGTTGAATTTCTAGGTTTTGTTTCATCTACAAGCCTCTATGCTAAGTTCTTTAAAAAAGCTTGCTGCTATTTTTCTCTCATTTTCATATCACTGTTTATATCTCCATTTTCTATATTTTGTTTATCTCCTTTAGGAATAATTTCGATGTTTCTCTGAGTTTCAGGATCCTTTTATGCAACATTATCTTTTTCATCTCTAGATTATATTGATTTTTTAAACTCATCTACTTAACTGTATCCTGAGTTTTTAGTTGTAGGGTCTTAGTTTTAAAGATTATCTTCTATCTTCTCTTAATTTGATATAGCTTCAATATTCTATCCTGCTTATTCTGCAACTTTTTCAAACCCTTCAAAATTTATTTAAGGGACTTCTATTTTTGATGAAAAAGTGTCTTTAGGGGATCTCTATGAAACTACTGTACCATCTTCATCTTTTACCATTATTTCAAATTTAGATTTACCATACTAATCTACCTTTTTTCTGAATGTATCACCACCTTATTAATAGTTTACAGGGCTATTATAATTTCTATTTGTACTTGCCCCGTTTTATAATTTAATTATCCTAAATTTTTCTGCAATATTAGCTGAAACCTATGAAGATAAGGGCAGAGGACTTACTAGTGCTATTTATGATATCTAAGAAGGTTCGTCTGGAGAATTTTAAGACTCTTCTTTTTACTATTGTTGCTGCTAATCTTATTTTTTTTTATTCTCAGACTTTTAAATTATGACAGCAATCAATCTATAAAATTTATTAAATATTTTTTAATATATCTGTTAAAAGTAAGTAAGTAAATAAATAAATTAGTTAAATATTTGAAAATTAATTTTGGGTTCATTTTTATTTATTTGAAATTTAATTACTCTTTCAATGCTGTACTATGCAATTTTTTAATTTTTTTTACTACTTTGGAATCAGCCTCTAAACGCAACAAGTAATAATTTGTTTCTATAAAATTTAAAATTGAGCGAGCCCATAATTCTGCATTTTCATAATCTCTAAGCCTTAATTTGCATTTTACTATTTTAACATATGCCTAGACATAAATAAGCAGATCATTTTGAAGGAAATATCGCCCAACATCATCAATATTTTTTTCTATAATTTAAACACCTCTGAGGAATGAATTGACAACTAGATCGTTGTCTTAATTGAAAAATTCGTAAATCATTCCACACCCAACATAAATCCTAAATGGAACTAAAACATTAATTGGTTTTTTTTTATACTCTTCTAATTTTGATGCGCATTCTATATAAGTTTCGCATTATTATAATAATAAATTGTATTAATTTGTCAAAATATAGTAGTTAGATCTATCTATTTCCACTAAATATTTGTAGAAGTTAACATCATCTTCTTACGCACTTCTATTTATCTTTTTTCTTTTTTCTACATAGTCATCTGCTTTCTGTAAGTAAAAATATCCTAAATCAGGTTTGAAGTCATCCATAAACAACTAAGAGTATTATCTCATGAAAAGAATTTTCAGTTTTATAAAATCCCACTCATCCTTTAAATTTAAAGTTGTTCTTATTTTTTTATAAACTCTGTAGCCTTTACTTAATCTTTTTTCTAACTCATCTAAATCCATGACAACTATGCTCTATTTCTTTTTACTCTCCTAGTTTAGCCATAATAATTTTTAACATTTTAAATAAAGTAAACAAAAAAAATAAAATAAAATTAAACGAAGCCATCTTAAATATTTGATTGCAAATCTTTACTTCAAAAGAGAATAATATATGATTTATTAATGCAGATAATAAAATGATTAAAAAAAACGTATTACTTCTCTATTTACGAATTCCATATTAAGGAGATTAATAGGGTAATTAAAGAGAAATTCTAATCTTTCATATTCTATGTAAAATATGTAATGAATGGTTCTAAACTTTTCTCTTAATTTTGAAGACTTTTAAGGATTCATAACTAATAATACAAAACCTTTTCAGTACTTTGATGTGAGAATTAGTAAAACTTAATTAATTTTTCTACAAATAGTACCTGATTCTTTTTGTTTTTTGTTAAATTGCTAAGAAATTTATTAATTTTTTCATTCGAGCAAAATATCTTTCTTTCATCCATCCAATTAATTTGTTTTTGAGTAATAGTGCTAATGAAATTTTTAGGCAACCTAATATAAAAAACATTTACCACATTCATTAAACGCATTCCTTGAATTTTATACTAATAACAAAAATAATTAATTTTTAACAAGTTTTCTATTAGTATTTATTTATTTTAAGTGTAAAATTATTGAAAAAGTTAATAAATATTCGATCACCTTTTTACTGTTGATTGAAGATAATCAAATAATGTAAATTTTTTAATTTGAAAAAAATAATATCCAATCTATAAAGTTCTAAAAAATAAAGCTATTAAATCAAATACTTGTTGATTGAATGAGTGAAGATAATCAAATAATGAAAATTTCTTAATTTGAAAAAAATAAATATCCAATCTAAAGTCCTAATAAATAAAGCTATAAAATCAAACTAAAAAAAACTTACATTTGTATTAAATTTGATTTTTATTTAATATAAATTGTTTGAAATATTTAATTCTACATTTTTTTTGTAGTAATTTGTTGAATTTTATTGGATTAGTTAAATAATAATTAAATTTTATTTAAACATTTTTTGGTTAGATTTCCATTTTTTTAAATATCTAGGATTATAAATGGTTAAAATAATTTAATGCTTACAGAAAACTTCCTTAATTATTTGAAATTTTAGCTAAATTTTTAATTTTGATTTAGTTAAAAGCATGAATTTCGTTATATTAAACATTAATTTACTTTTCGATCTTTTTATTATATTTACTAGTTTTTTTATTGAAGTTTAAAGATCATTTGTGCTTTATAAAAATTATTTACTTTGCAAATATATTTAATTAACTTTTAATTATTACATCAAAATATTCATAATTACTACAAATAAAAAAAGCAATAAGCTATAATGGATGACTGGGTAACTAAAAAAATAGATTAGTATATACTTGTGAATCATAAATTAGGTAGAGGATCATATGGTACTGTATATAGAGGATACTTAGAATAAGATGAAAATTAAATGATTGCAGCAAAATAAATTCCTATTAAAGAAATATGTTCATCTACATCTAGGATTTAATATATAAAAAGAGAGATTGAAAATCTTTAAAAAATAGATAGTAAATGTAAAATTTTTTATTTATTGTTAGATTTAAGCACGTGTAATAGTATAAATATAAAAGTTCTATGTAGAATCAGATTAATTGCATATTTTAAACACCCTATTTCACATTCATTTTATTGATGAAATTGAATATCACTAATAATTTAAAATTAATAATAAAAAGATGTTGTGAAGTTGTTTGGTGTTTCAAGAACATAAACAAATTTGTATATGTTTTTGGAATATTGTGTTGATGGAGATCTTAAATCATATTTAAAAAAGAAGGAAAATAAAATACTTAGCGAACCAGAAGCAATTAAAATTTTTAAGCATATTGTTGAAGGGTTTAAAGAACTAAATAAGTATAAAATAATTCATAGAGATATCAAGCCAGCAAATTTACTTATAAGTAATGGGATAGTAAAGCTTGCTGATTTTGGTTTTTCTAAAGTTGTCGAAGATGAAGAAGCTAGACTTAGATCATTTATAGGATCGCCTCTTTATATGGCTCCAGAACTTTAAGAATAAATGCCTTTTTCTTCAAAATGCGATGTTTGGAGCACTGGTATAGTACTTTATGAAATGTTATATGGCAAAACACCATGGAATGGCTCATCATAATTAAATTTATTTGAAAATATTAAAAACTAACCTTTAGTCTTTCCTGATGAGCCTATTAGGTCAAACAAACTTAAATCTCTTATCAAAAAGATGCTTTAGTACTATGAAAAAGACAGAATTAGCTGGTCAGAAATATTTGATGATGACTTAATTAATGGTGTTCGCAAAAGTATGGAAGAAAGCTTCAGAAAAAGAGATTTAGTGGAAGGTTTTTTAGAAAAGTCTATATTAGAAAATGAAGCCTATATTTAAAAGAATCTTGTGGTTGATTATTTAGCCCATATAGAAGAAGAAGAAGATGATGAATATGAAAGAGAAAGAAAAAAGACTAATGGACACTCAAATCATGCTAAAAATAATTAAAAGAAAATAAATAAATAAATTGATGAAGATGATAATGATGATTTAGTAGCTTCAGAAGAAAATCATACTGAAATTATGGACGAAAATCGTAGTGGAGCTTAATATTAAGTGAAACAACTTTAGTTCAAAACAAAAGCAAATTCATCAAACTTAATCACTTTTTAAGATTCAAAATCTAGTATTTCCCCTAAAATAAAGTAGGAATTAAAAATTGAGTCTTAAAGTAGTTTTGAAAACTAAAAATCAAAAGGGACCTAAAAGTCAATTGACTTCTTCTTTGGAGAAACATCTGAAGAAAAATACACTTTTGAAGAGAAAGCTGAATAATTAATAAAAGATTAAATAGATGCAGAAAAAATGAGAAAAAATATTTTAAAAGTAAACGAGTATATTTTATATGAAAGAAACGTTAGCTTCTTTTACAACTTTGTTATATAGAAATTAATACTTGCTTACAATGAAAAAACATTAAAGATTCCTCAAGATTTATATTACAGGGTTATATTTATTATTAGTAAATGTTAAACTATAAATCTCAACAAAGTTATAACCATGTTGACTTCACCCAAAAGCGAATTTAGTCAAGCTATTTGGGATTAGTATTAATTATCTCTTGATTATTTAAAAACATAGAAGCTTTTAATTTAGGACTGTTGGTATGCCAAGAAGTTTAACTAAGAGCTATTAAAAAAAACAACTCAAATAGTCAACGAAGTTCTCAAAAAGGAATCAAATCCCCAACAAATTACATTCTTGAAACTCTACTAAGGTGTTTTAAACCAAAAAATGGATTATGATTCAACTTTTAAGCAAGCTTATCAAAAAACCCTCTCTGAATTAATATAATCTGCCAAGCAGCAAGCTATAGAGACTGATAAGAAAGATGCTTTAATTATCTTTAAGTATTTATTTGTTTGTCAAAACCCATATAGCATTTTTAAAAATTCAGAATTTGACTTCAGTAGATTCTACGAACAGCTTGAAAATATTAAACTGTAACAGCTAAGATAAGAAATATTATAAAACCCCTCATTTAAATAGTGATTATCACAAAGTAACAAAATACTAACAATTTAGCAAACAAATAAATTAAATTTTTAATATTTTTTTTAAAGATATAATAACATATCTACTTTTTCAATGATTTCATTAAAATTAAGGTTCATCCATCCATACATACATAATTTTTTATTTAAATAATGTATAATTTATATTACTATTAATTAATATTAATAATTTAATTCTTAAAAACTTAATTCTAAAATTTAAATAAATTTTTACAAATATTTTTGATCAATCAGTCACTTCTTATTTAAGTCTAATTTTTCAAAATTATAAATTACCATTAAATAATTAATAAAATTTTTTTATTATTTTATTTTTCTTCCTTTGAAAATAGCAAAATATTTTCTGCCAAATTTTAAAGTATATTTAATTGAATGTTTCTTAAACAAAAATTGTTATTACTTCACTAACTAGTTTAACCAACTCAATAAAATCCTTACATTCAATAGAAATAAATAGCCTTAGCTTCTTACAACAAATCGTACTATAGCTTCATTAATAGCCTTGGACTTCTAATTTCTTAAAAAAATAATTCAGCCAATCTATTAATCTTAATTAAATCAAATGCTTATTTTATAAATTAAATGTCCCTATTTAAAATGAAGGTGAATTAAATGAAATTTTTGTATTGCTTTAATTATTTAAATTTTGAAATTCTTAGCAAATATAAATATACCACAATTTTATGGAAAAGAACTTAATAAAATTTTAAATCTTTCAGAAGTGTTCTTTTAAATAAAATTGCATATATTATAGAAACAAGATAGAAAATATTTAAATTAAATTTAGTGATTATAAATTATTTTGGATAAAAACTTTCTATAGTTAAAGAATTAATTTATGTTTATTTTATTTTATTTTATTTTAGTTTAGATTTGTTCATAAGAAAATAGTGATTAAAGAATAAAATTATTTAAATATAAACTAAACTATCATTATTATTATTAGCATAATCATTTTTGTTTGAAATAAATTTTTTTTCATTATTTTTTTAAGCGAACAATTTATAATGAAAATTTATTTAACACTTATAAATAAAGTTAACTTTTTTATCCACAAATGTTTGTTAAAAAGAAATTAAATAGAGACTGAAAAAGAATTAATATTGTTTAGATTAAGTAGAAGCAATAGAGAACTGAAATTAAAAAATTAATTCCTTATAATGTAGAATTTTAAAGTAGAACAAATATCTTAATTTATCTAAAAATATTTTATTTAGTTACTTTTTATATCTACCTCTCTACTTTATTTGATCCTTGAGATATACTCTGTTACTAAATTGTAGTAGTAAACAGGTTGGATGCTTGTTATCATTATTTTCATCTTATTAACTAACTTAATTCAATTCTATCTAATTCGCAAGCAAGGGAAAGAATAGGCATTATTCATTTTTTATATTTTAAATCTTTGCGCAATTACTGAATACTTTGTTTAGAGCTAAGGAAAATATTACTGCCTTTACTTTACGATATGCTTGGCTATTTAAAAAATATTTATAGAGTTTAAAAAGCAATTTAATCATATCTTTATCATATGTACTAATGCATTAATATTATTATATATCCTTCTAAGGATCAATATTGCAATGAAATGTTTAGAAATATAAGATTTAATACAATAGCTCTAGTTTGCATAAATATCTATTTTTATATTCGTCATTCCAATAGAATTAAATACTACGAAACAGAAACATAGAGTTATAGAAATCCTATAACTGAATGGATAAAGCTACAGCTAACAAAAAGATGTAGAAAACAATTAAAGTTTAAATGAAGAAGATAGTAAATGCTAGAATAGCAAAATATTCAAGCTATAAAATAATAATTAGAAGATTAATATAAACACCAAGTTTTTGAATATTTAAAAACTACTTTAGGATGATATTAGATTTAAAAATGATTAGACTCTCAATAAATTAATAGGTTTGAATAGTAATAATATTAATTTATTTCCGAATTAGCATTGTTTGCTTAATAACACCAGCTTAATAGAAAGCAATTAATTACATTATACTAATATTACTCCTCACTCTTTTATAGGTTACGAGAAAAAATCTTATAATAAAATACTTAACTTAATAGAAGAAGTATCTGATAACATATCTCTTGGAGTCGCAATTTTCAATTCTTATAAAGAACTTATTTATACAAATAACACTATAACACAACATTTTATTAAAGTTAATACTTAAAAAACATCCATTAAATAATAGTTACTTTTGTATTCCTTAGATAACAAAAATGTCTCTTCTTTAGCCCTAAAAGTAAATAGCTAAAAGCAAAGCAAGATAGATGGTGGAATCAATAGATCTACTACAATGGGACCATCAATTAGGTTAATTTAAAATAGCAGCTAAGTTATAAAATAATTTATAAACTCTAATTATTATGAAAATTATGAATTCTAACATGGATAAAGTGACAAATTAAAAAAATCATTAGCAGATTTAGAAGATAAAAATCTTAATAAAAATAGTAGTAAGAAGAAAACTACTTTCACCTTATCTAATGAAAATTTTGAAGTAATTAATTAATAAAATTAAAAACTTAATCACTTTATGAAAAAATAATTTTTTTTTCACAGCAATTATATCAATTTTAATTATTCCATTTAAAATTATATCAATTTTAATTAATCCATTTAAAATTAATTATAACAAATTTAATTAATATAAAAATTTTAATCATTCTATTTTACAATTAATAAATTAATATTTTAATTTATTTATAGCAATAGAAGACTAACTCTATCTTTTATCAAGATACTGATATCAGAAGATCAAACTTGCTGACATCTAATAAAAGTATTTTTGTAAAAGGAAGCTCCCTAAGTAAAGTCAACTTAAATAAAAACAATAAAATCAGAGAAAAGCTAAATTCGGGTTTATGCACTCTTGGAGAATTAGTATAAATAATTACTGATCTAAATAATTATAGAAACGAAAATATATATAAGAGTGCTTAGGTTCTTTAGCATCCTTCCAAGTTGTAGCCTTTTGCTTTTAAGCGTGGAAAAAGTTAAGAAGACATATATTAGAACGAAAACTCTAGGCAAAGTATATAACAATCAAAACATGATAATACAAGCAATTTAAACGCAGCAGATTGCATCAATAGCTATCAAAGTTTTCAGTAAACCGACAATTTTATGATAACCAAAATAGATTATCACATTCAGGCTAATGAAGTTATAGTAACAACGAAAAACAAATAAAATGAAAAAATATTAATAAAATTTAAAGCTTATTACATTAAAGAATAGTAATCTACCACAAATACCTCTAATCTAAATTAGCCTAATATTGAAATTAGCTCTTATAATAACAATTAGTTTGATGAAATTAATTCTGAGTAAAACATTTAAGATGAAGAACAAGAGTACGAAGAATCAAAATAGCAATAATAGCTTACATCTAGTAACATAATAGTGATAGTAGAATTCATTAAAAATATTTTATTTGGATATGATTTGGACAACGAAGACACTAAAGATGAAATCAATAATTATAAAAAGAAGATTCTGTCATCTGTATCTCATGAACTAAAGACTCCTCTGAATTGCAGCATTTAACTATTAGATTTGCTTTATTAATCTGATACAATTGATGAAATTTAAAAAAAAATGTTTATCGAACCAGCTCTCAATTCTAATTAGCTATTGCTCTGCATGATAAATGATATTTTAGATTTTGCTCTTATTGAAAAGGGAGAACTCAAATTGACTTTCAAATCATTCAGCATAATTGATTTAATCAGAGAATGTATAAGCTACTTTATTATCCAAGCTGCCTCTAAAGAAATTTAGATTGAACTAAATTTTGACTAAAATATTCCCTAAATTATTCATTCTGATGAAATGCGAGTTAAATAAGTAGTAATTAGCTTGCTTAGCAATGCCATTAAGTTTACTCAGTATGGAAGTATTTCGATTAATGTTGATTGCATTCTTTTACATAATCCTCCTTAGGCAGCTACAGAAATAATTAAAGTTACAGTATCAGACACTGGTTGTGGGATAGAATAATAAGTTCTAAAAAATATTTTTGATGGCTTAAAATACAGACAAGATTCTCCATAGCAAAGCTATAATTTTTACATGGATTCAACAAAAAAGAGGAGTATTTCAAACAGTAAAGAATAGTAGAGAAAGCTCAACACAGAAGGAGTAGGCTTAGGACTTACAATTGCAAACAATATTGCCAAAGGGTTAGGAGGTAACAGAAAAATTGAGGTTTAGAGCTAGCTAGGAAAAGGTTCTACATTTAGTTTTTACATTGTCAACAGATCTTAAAAATCTAAAGGCTGTGAAATAAATAATTACAAGTTTATGAGCTAATCTTTTTCACAGTGGAGATCATTTTAATCTAAAGAAATAAGCGAACAAATCTCGTTGAATGACAACTATAATTCTTCATATAATAAATCAGAGGATATAAGCAATCACGCATATTCTAATGGTATAATAACAAATAATTTAAATTGTAAATAAATTAATCATAGAATCTCATTATCAGTTTCATGTAACAACATTGAAAATTCTAACAAAAATTTAGATTTTAATGAGATTCAAGTAGAGATTAATGATAGCTAGTAAATTTAAGCTAAATCACCATTTAAAGTAAATAAACCAAGAAATCTATTTTTCTAAAACTAACAATTATCGGGTAAGTTCTTAAATACTAATGAAACTTTACAATAAAGCATAAATAATTAACTTATATAAGAAGATTCGTGCGAAATTATGAGTGACATGAATTCTCATAAACATATTTCTATTCCAAATTAACCTATTATTCCCACTTTTTTTTCTCATTATTATTAATCTTCATTATTACAAAATAATAACACAGATTTAAGTTTAAAAAGCCTAGCTGAAGGATAATTTAGTTAGCAAGATTGTTACCCTCAGAATTCTAACAATCAAGTCCGCATCAAAGATTTAGAATTGCAGTAAATGCAAAATAATTTCCAAATTTTCCTAAAAAACACAAGGTAACTTTATTATCTATTGAATTTTATATTTTTAATATTCTTCACCATAAATAAAAGGACATCTTTTTCAATATAAAAAATTAATTAAAATTCAATGGATTTAACAAATTATGCTGAGAACTTAAAATTAAATAACTAAGGATCCTAATACAAGTAAGACTGTAATAATGCAACAAATAATTTGAAGATTAATAAAACTAATTACCAATAGTCAATAACAAGTTTGAAACAAATAGGAGGTATATCGTGCAAAGTTATACCTTCCTAAAACTCGAATTAAAACTTATAAAGGGCCCCTAAAAATAGTTCAATTAGCAATCTTGATTAAAATATATACAATAATAATATTAATAATAATAATTTTATTGAAAATAACAATTAAAAAAGTATCCAAATTGACTTGAATAATGGTAACAACAATAATAATAATAAACCAATAAAAAAAGAAGATACATAATAAATGAAAAATGTTAAAAGCTTACTAAAAGAAAAAAATTAAAAAAAAACCTGTGGATGTAGTAACATTCTGATAGTTGATGACAACCAGTTTAATCTTCATGCCTTACAATTAAAACTAAAAAATTATGATTTTATAATTGAAGTAGCAAATAGCGGCATTGAAGCAATCAGTAAAGTGTAAGAAAAGTTTGAGAAATCTAACTGTTGTAAACAGCATAGACTAATTTTTATGGATATTGATATGCCAATTAAAAATGGATACTAAACAACTAAAGAAATAATAAATTTTTATAATAATTAAAAAGTCAAACCAACAATAATATCTGCATGTACTGCATATATTTAAGAAAGCGAAGTAAAATAAGCCAAAGAATCAGGTATGAAGTATTATATTACAAAACCAGTTGCCACAGAGTAGTTAGAGGAAGTCTTATTTAAAGTATTTTTATAAAAAAAGCTATGAAATCTAAAAATAATTATTAAACAATCTAATCTTTAAAAAATTTTAAAATACAAATAAAATTAATTAATTATAAAGAATGCAATATTTTCTTAAATTTTTTTTTTTTAATTTATAACAAAATATATTTATTTATTTAATTACTTACTTACTTACCTTATTAGAGTTTTATACATTTATTCTCTTGTATTTAAATTCATTTAATGTTTTAAATTAAAATTAATTTAAAAAAAAATTATCTTTTTATTAGGCTAATTTTCAGAATTAAAATTTAATAAAAATTAAATATATTTTAGATAAGAATCAGTGAATCAGTTTAATCAATTACTATTTTTTAATTTAATAAAAAAAATTAATTTATTATTTTTATTTCTCATAAATAAATAAATAAAATAACTTTTTTGATATTAAAATTTATAAAATACTAATTTATAAATATGTATGTTATGACTTGTTTTATAATATTTTAATTTTATGGAATTTAATTATATGCTAACTATCTATATAAATATTTAGTTTAAATATAAAATCGTAGAGTTTATTAATGGATTTGAATAATTTTATTTTGTAGAATTTAGCTTGGTTAAATTTAAAAAGATGAAATAATCCTTTTAATTTATTTGGTTATTATTAAATTTTGTTTAAGTTTAATTAAAATATTTCAATTTTTGTTTTATTTTTAAGGATTTTCTTCTTTTTTGAATAGCAAATATTGACTTAAAAAGTTAATTAGATGAATGTATTAGCTTTTGCTTACCTATTTATCTTCGAAATATGCTGATATTCCTTTTATCCAGAAAGAAATCATGAATTCATTTACAACATAATGCATCAAACAAGGCTCGCTATCCATGAGAGAATAGTAGTCTTGCTTATTTAAACATAGTTTTATAAATATTTCTAAGAATTTGAAATCTTGAGCTTTTGAATCCATTTGTGTTAAATTGTATTTTTATATCCAATTAGATAAGAATGGGAAAATATTAGAAAAGAATGTTTCTGAATCTTCATTTATTATTTAAAAGAAATTGTAAGTAACACCTGCTCTTATACGTAACTTAGAAATACGAATCTATAGATCTAAAATTGATTTACTATCTGTTTCTTTCAACTCCTCTAATAAGAATTTTTGTAAATGATCGAAAAATCTATCGTTAAGAGAGAATTTAAGGCGCTGTTAATTTGCTTAATAAAAATTCTAATATGGAACATTTTTGTAAAGTACAGGCAAGAGTGTGGCAAGAAAAATTTAGTTATCAGCTGGATTGGGATTTCTAAAATAATTGCAAAGCTCGTAACTTTTCATCATAGATTGTCCTAATTCTTTCAATCTCTTTTCAAATGGATTATCAAAGAATTCAGAACGAATATTTTCAAAGCTTAAAATTACTTAGTTTCTCAGTTTTGGATCCAACTTAATTGTGTTAAGGGTGTCCCAAAAAATTTTTTTAATTGAAAAAAAGTCATAGTGGCTTAATGAATGTTTATACTGCTTAAAAATACCGATTTGCATTTAAATAGTCTCTCTATCTTCATTTATTAAGGCACAGAAAAAGGGCATAAGATACTTGTCTATTAAATTATCATCATCTTCTTCAACGTAACTCATTTTGCTTGCATTATTTATATAGTTATTAAACGTCTTTACACCAGCAACTAGGAGCAGTCTTAATCTAACAAATCCTCCTAATTTATCTATCAACGTTTAAGGGAGTATATATTTTTCTACATTACTCTAAATCTTTTTAAAAAATCTATCCAAACCTTGTTTGATATACGATTATTCATCATTTTCTCCATTATAGCTTTCTTATGATTTTCTTTATTAAAGTGGCTATTTTTATAGTTCTTATTCAACGTTATCAATATGAAATTCCTCTATACTTGATTATTTTTTTATTTCTTTTGATTATTTCTGCAAACAATTTACTATTACATCAATTACTTATTTCATTATTTCTTCTGGGATTTTTTATCCAAATTTAAACTGAGTACTCTCTGACTCAACAACTGAATTACATGGAATGTTTATGAGACTTATTCTATCGTTTGCTCTGTTGTTTTATGCTAATTTTATATAATATTCCTTTTTGAATTCATCAAACATATCATCTATGCAAAATTAAATAAAGCTCATCATAAAAAACACAAATTGTTCTTAATCCATAAGACAATTTCTTAAAATGTTTTTAAAAACTCTAGGCCTATCTCTCAAAAATTATTCTAAACCTTATCTTATATAAATCTTTTTTTATTGCAAATAATCTACAAAATTAGTTTCTTTGGCAAGCTCCTTTTCACATGTTTCAACATGTTAAGCTTTTTATTGTTATGATATTAATTCATCACTATCTATATCAAAGTTTTAATGGCTCCCAATAGATTTTAGAGTTAATGATCCTTTATTGAAATCAGTTTTTTATTTTTTAATTTTGAATTGAGTAAATGTGGCTTAAGGTGATTAAAATCGGAAATCCCCATTATTATTTATAGCTATATTTGTAATAGTATTTTATAGTTTTGAGGGAATCTATATTAACTATTAGGATCCTCTTTATGGAGATACCTGATTTTGTAATGGTAAGTTAGTTATACTAGGATTTTGGCGATGTTTAATTATTTCAGAAACATCTGTAACAATTATAGCTTAAGATTAAGCTTTTCTACCTTTGTTCTAAAATTTATTTGATTAGGGTGATGAAAATCTGTTATTCATATTTTCCTTAATTAAATCTACAAATTACTAGTTTTATTTATTTTCGTGTTAAAAATTTTCTTCCTGCTGCTTTAACTTTTGTTATTAAATTATTTGGTTCCTCTCCTAAACCAATTCCATTATTCTTAAGGAATCTGATTTATGCTTAAAGAAGGAAGAAAGGCTATTAACACTTGAGAACTATTTTTTTCTCTAAGCTTTATCTTCTTGCGAACCAATGCTATTATTTGTGCTTTATGCACCTTTATATTCTTCTTAATAATGATAGTTTTATTTATGTTCTCTGGAGAATCTTAACTCATCCTTATTTTGCAATTTTTAGAAATCATCTAAATCTTTCTTAGAAGCTGGAAACATTAATGGAGGAAGCTCTATTTTGCCATTAGAAGAGTCAGGAGCTTCTTGCTTTTTCGACCTCAAACTAAATTCTTCTAAACTGACTTAATCTTTATCTTTTAAGAATATGTTATGCATAATGCTTTTTTTCTAAGTATTATCAAAGTATTTAGTGCTATTCAAGCTGTTAGCCTAATGATAATTTCTTAATGTACTAGATCCAGGTGTCCCATCTGATGATGAAAATTCAAATTAGTTAGGTTTATCATACAATTGCTATTGTTTTTAAATAATCCGATTTAAATAATTTTTATAAGCTGTATTTGCAGCAGAAGATCCAGCATTATTCTTTTTATGTTCATTATCAGATGGATTTTTGGCTGTTTATAATTGAGTAGATTAGTTACCTTAGTTTTAGTTTTACATTTATTCAATTTCACTGTAGATCTTTTTTTATGGAGTACAATTCAATGAAAAAATTTTTCCATTATTTTCTTTTGGATTTTTAGAACCTATAAAACTTGACATCTACTACTTTAATGGATTTAAAATATCTTAGCTTTGTAACTAAGATATTTAGAAAGAATTTTGCATATTAGGCAATTATATATCTCTTGAAGATATGCATTTTCGACCATAAGCGTTATTTTGTCCATTGATTTATTATTTAGATGTATTTTTTTCTGCAAAAGACTTTTTTAAGTTGTTTTCCATTTGGTCATTGATACAAAAATTAGAAGCATTACTTAAAGTATCTTAATTTAAATTTGATTGATATCTTCTGTTTTTAATTGCTTCAGTCGATTTTCTCATCCCATTTTATAATTATTGCAGCTTAGGCTTCTCTTTTTCTTCTTAGCTATCGTTCTACTATTCTTCTATTATTTATTTATTAATTTATATTATAAATATATTATTATATATTATAACATCACTAAAACCATACAAAAAAATATTAATAATTGAAAAAAAAACCCTTTTATATAAATACTATTCTTATATTGTTATTTTCTCAAAAATAGGATTGTGGCTTATTAAAAAAGAATAAAAATTAATAAAAGTTATTTGGTAATTAGTTAACAAATTCTTGATGTTAAAAATTCCATGAAAGTTAATTAATAAATTATATATATATATATTAATTACCCTTTTCCTTAAATATGAAGCGTATTGAGGAAGTTGGTAATGCAGTGGAATTGTTTGGCGATTCAAATTAGTTTTTAAAATTATTTTATAGCTAATCTCTTAGTATCTTAAATTATTATATGGCATGATTTGTATCTTCATTTTTCATCTTAAAATTTGTGCTAGTTCTAGCATTTGAGTTTAATATATCATATTAGTGTGAATGTTTTAAGTTTTGACTATTAATCTCAGGTCCTTCTATCACCATTTTTTTTACTGAAAATGTCCTAGTTTCTTTCCTTTTAATATTATCTATCTTTTTTGGAAGTGAAACGCTTTAGGGTACTTTTTTGTTTACAGGAGACAATATTTGATTCTATTCGATTTAATCAATCATAGCATTTAAATTAGAGCTACTCCTACCTTTTCCAGTAGGAATATTGACTAAACTTATTGGTATATTTAACTATGAAAAATACCTTTCTTATCTGTTTGATTCAGGATTCATCTAGGATAACTATTATTTATAACTAAGCGAATTTAATTTCTCCAGTTTTGTATTAAATTTTTTTCTTCTTTCTTTATTCTTACTTTGATGCTACGACTCTAACTAATTTAATTATGCCTTAATTCTAAGTTTTGATTGGATCCTTTTTTTTTTAGAAAAATTATTTAATTAATCAATAGGCTTTTTAGTAGTTTTTCAAAATTTTAACTAAATTAATTTGATAATTGATTTATTTCATAGTTTCTTTAAAAATAATTACATAAAAAATTAGTATAAAAAACTAAGGTCTATTTATCTATCAATCTCAGTGTTTCATATAATTAATTAATAGGTTTCTTTTTCCTTCAGTAAATTTTCAATTAATTTAGTGTGCCTTTACTGGCGATTTAATAACTAATTTATTATTTCAGCCATCAATATTTGTTCGCCTTAAGATAAACTTTTTAAATTTTATAATGGCATGCTTACTTAAGATTACATATTTTTTAATTGAATAAGGCTTAATAAATTAATAATTTCTTTAAAAAGTTATGTTATTCTTTTATAAAACCTCGTTATTTGAAAACTTTAAAGTAAAATTTTATTTTCACATATATTATTGTAAGCTAAGTAAATAAATTATAAACATCTTAAAACCATACAAATCATTTTATGAAATTTAATTATGTTGAGTTAAATATTCCATTTAATTATTTAATAATTTTTAATCATATTTAGATAATCCTTAACAACTTTTTAGAAAATATTCTTTCAAAATAATGCCTCATTAGGACTATAATTTTTTGGTAATAAATGAGATACTTATTATTACTTCATCCAAGGATAGTTGCCCTTTTACAAGAAATTAATTGAGATAGGAACATATAAGTCCTTTATGTATTTGTTAAATTCTTCATCTAATTGCATTCCTGCTAATTCAGAAAGCTATTTAGAGTATTCTATTTCATTTAATCCAACAAAATAACAGACTTTGAAATAATCTCTTCCATCTACAAACTTTGACTATGATTACTTGAAATCTTCTTAGTAATCTCTTAACATATCCTCTTTAGAAGGCAAAGTTATTAATTTATCTATAAATCTTTAAGCAATTATCGCCTATCTTTCAAACATTTGCTATATTGAAATTGTATTGTAAGTCAAACCTAAAAATATTAAATCAGGTTCTTTAACACTAAACATTCTTTTATAAAGTGGACCGCAACTATTTTTTCTTTCATTTTCTGGTACCAACTCTATAAGATTATCATTAGAGTTTTCCAAAAAAGGAAAACTATATTGATATCCTGTGGCATATAATAAGACGTCAACATCATCAATCTTTTCACCTGATTCTAAAATTAAAGATTTCTCATCTACAATTTTTTATATATAGGTTGATGACAGACAAAGCTTTTAGCAATTTATTTCTTCTTTGTAAGCTTCTGATTATTTTAATCTATCAATAGCCATTTGATTTCCTATCACAGTAATTTTTTTTGGCTACTACTACAATTCTGTTTACTTTAATATAATGCAAATCAAATCATGCGCAGACATACTTGTGCCATAAATCACAATGTGTTTGTCTGTAAATTTTTTGAGATGTTTCTATCTGAAGTAATGAGTGTGAATTTATTCTCCCTTAAAAAGTGATATATCACCTATTTTAGGGTAATTCGGAACCTAATTAACAATATAAAATGTTTTAATCTCCTTTATTCATTAACTAAAAAATGTATATCATTTCATTCAGACATCTGAAAGTAAAATATTTTAATTAAAAAAATTCATAAAAATGGAAAAGCTAATATTTTTTTGCATTTTTAAGGTTAATTAAAAATTAAGATAATCATTTATTTATTTAATTAATTCTTTAATCAAAATAATAAAAGAAATTTATAAGTAAAACTTTTAATTCTACTTATCAAAAACTTAAGAATTTATCAAAATATCTCAATTTAATATCTTTTATATTTAATTAAAATAAACTTATACAGAATAATGGCCTGTTGCTACAATGACGTTATCAGCTTGAAGGAATCTTATGTTTTCCTTATAATTTTATGCATCCTTTATTTCAACTAAGAACTTTTTATTTAAAGTAAAACCTACTTTCTCTATCTCTTCAGTGCTTAAATTCTTGACTAATTTAACTGATGAAACAAAAGTTTTGAAAACCATGTATTACTTAAGATTGTGGTATGCACAATAGTCTTACAAATATTAATAGAACTCCTCAGCTTTCATAAATTCCTAATATTCTTGTTTGCAAGGAAATCCCTTAAAAGTCATTAGATACTTTGGTATGTTTGCTTGGAGATTTTCATAAAGAGAGCTAGGTAAAACTCCGTAGTGGTGAAAAAATGAATTCTATTGGAGATTTGGATAGTCTTCTTCATTTTAATTATCAAAGTGCCACTGTCCACCTATATCTTCTCTATTATCTATACAAATCACATTATTATTTTCCTTTAAATATTTTGTTGCTAGAATTCCGCAAGGCCCGCTTCCTATAATTATAGTACTGTTTTGGCTATAATTTTACTAATACACTTCTACTCTGTTTTAATTCATTTTTTATGCAAGCAAATAAAAATTGATTGATTAAATTATTTAATTAATTAATTAATTAAAAACAAATTTAAGTAAATGATTGATAGTTTTTAAGGTTATTTTTTTCACCTATTTTTTAATCTTTTACACAACAACATTTTTTGGAATTTGGAATTTAAACCAACAAAATTTTCTAATTAAAAAAAAAATAGTAAGCAGATTTCAAAATATATGAATATTTAATTAAAAACTAATGATGATTTTTTATATTTATATGATTTTATATATTCGATTCAAAATAGATCTTCCTTAGGACTATAAGACTCTGGAATTAAATGAGAAATCTTTTCTTGTTTCATCCAAGGATAGTTACCTTTTAGCACAGTTTTTTCTGAAATAGGCACAAAAATATTTTTAACGTATGCATTAAACTCTTCATCAAATTGCATCTAAGCTAGCTCACAAAGCTATTTGGAATACTCATATTCATTTTATCCTGTAAAATGAGATACTTTAAAAAAATCTCTTCCATCTTTGAAGTTATACTGGGATTTTTAGAAATCATATTCAAAATCTTTTAGCATATCTTCTTATGAAGGTAAACTAATTATTTTATCTATAAACCTTTAAGCACAAATCACTTATCTTTCAAACATTTATTGGATTGTTGCAGTATTAAAAGTCATTCCTAAAAATATTAAATTTGGTTCTCTAACACAGAACAATCTTTTATATAAAGGACCAAAACAATTTTTTCTTTCGTTCTCCTTAACAAATTCAATAAGGTTATCATTTGAGTTTTCTAAGAATGGAAAGCAGTACTAATATCCTGATGCAAACATTAAAATGTCAATATTTTCTACATATTCTCCTGATTCTAAGATTAATGATTTTTCACTTACAAAACCTTTCACATTAGTAACAGCCAAAGCAAGCTATTTATTTTTTATCTCTTCCTTATAAGCTTCTGATTATTTGAATCTATCTATGATAACTATATTTGCTATCAAAGTTATTTTATAAGGATGCTAAGATCGATCAGTCTATTTTAATATAATACAGAGCAAATCTTAAGCTGATTAGCTCCCACCATAAATAACGAGATGTTTATTTGTGAATTTTTAAAGATAATTTTATCTAAAATAGTGGGTGTGAAATTTTTCGCCTTAGAATAATTCTAAATTTGATATTTTAGGATAATTAGGAACCTAATTTAAAACATTTTAATTTTTTATATTTTAATATATCAAAAAATATTATTATATAAAAAATATTTATCAAAATTGTAGTGTATATTTTTAACTTTTAAGAAAACTAGCTGAAAATATTATTTTCTATCTATCTAATGAGTTTATTTGTATGATACATCAAAAAATATCTTACTCATCAGTAAAGATAGTTTTATTCTAATAATAAAAGAAATAAAAAGTTGAAAAAATAATATAAAATTTTAATAAAAATACAGAGTAGTGACCTGTAGCGACAATAACATTGTCTGCTTATAAGTAACGCACATTTTTTCTATAATCGCTTGAATCTTTAATTTCAATTAAAAATCTTTTTGTTAATAGTTATCCTTTATTCTATTTTTCATCTTCACTTAAGTTTTTTATCAGTCTTACAGATGATACAAACGTGTTGAAAAGCATATATTTTTTAAGTTGATGATGGGCACAATAATCTTAAAGATATTCATAAAATTCTTCTGCTTTCATAAATTCTTAATACTCTGGCTTAGTTGGAAAGCCCTTGAATGTCATCTAAAATCTTGGTAAGTTTGCTTAAAGATTTTCATAGAGAGAACTACTCCATACTCCATAATGATGATAAAAAGCTGTTTATTGTAAATTGGGATGATTTTCTTCATTGTACTTATCAAAATTCCATTATCCTCCTATGTCTTCTCTATTTTCGATACAAATAATGTTATTATTCTTTGATAAATACTTACTAGCAAGGATTCCTGAAGGACCACTTCCAATAATTAAAACGCTATTTTTATCATAGCCATTTTTATAAATGTTTTCAATATTTTATTCCATTTTTTGAATTTACTTTTATATTACCAATTAAATATTTTATCACAATTTTTATGTTGTTAATTTCTGATACTTTATGTGCAATATTTGATGAGGTTAAGACTAGGAAAAATGAAATTTTAATATACACCATAAACTCTTTTATTTATCTTTCATATCTTATCCTTATATTATATATATGTTCCAAGGTTTATCATCTTATTTATTCTCAATTTATAAATGGTACAAATAAGTTATTTACACTTTAAACACGGTATATATAGCTAATAACTTAAAAACATATAAATAATTGAATATTTTACATTTCAGCTTCAATTATCTTATTTATCTTTCTATTTAAGAATAAATTGTTATTAAGCTATTAAAAAAAACTTGAAATAAAAATGTAAAATACAATAAAAATAAATAAATTGAGATGCTTTTATTTTAATAATATTTCAAAATTAGCCAGATTTTGGAAAATAGCCAGGAGGTAATTGAGAACTGACATTACTTTATTTCAAGTCAGGATAATTTCCTAAAAATGCATTTATGTAGAGAGGAAGCAAATTTTTAAGTAAATATCCATTATACTCTTCATCACTTGGAATGTCACAAAGGTTTGCAATTTATCTAAAAAATGTGAATTCATCGATACCTTTGTGTTAAGAGAATTTAATATATTTATTTCCATCGTTGTAAAGACTCAAAGCTTCTTAGTAATTATTATTAAAATCTTCTTACATAGCTTCTTATGTAGGTAATTTAATTTCATCTAAAATTACTTTAGAAACTAAAATTGCTTATCTTTCAGTTCCTTATTATGTTGATAAGACTTATTAGAGTATCCCAACAAAAATTAGATTTGGTTCTCTGACGCTGAATGTTCTTAAATACAAAGGCCCTAAACTGTAATTAGCACCTCTCTTCTAATACAAATCAATTAATTTATCTCTTTAAAAATTTAAGAAAGGGAAAGCATATTAATATCCTGTCGCATACATAAATATATCTATATTTTCTACTTTGTCGCCATTTTCTAAGACTAAAGAGTTTTCAGACTCAAATTATTTTATGTAGGGACTTAAAAATGTTAGAACACCGCTTTCGACTTCTTTTCTATAACTTTTAGTTTATTTAAAGAAATTTATCATCATTTCATTTCCAATCATAGTGATTTTTTAAGGCCTTTCTTCTTCTGTAGTTTTTTTTAGCAAAATATAAACAATATCTTAAGATGAAATGCCACAACCATAAATGACTAAGTGTTTTTTTTAAAAGATATTTGTTTTATTTACTCTATAATTATGAGTATGCATTGTCTAAGCTTTGAATACGTTTTTGTTTGGGATATCTGGATAATTAGGTACCTTATAAAAAATTATTTAAAAATATTCTGTTAAATTAATGATAATAAATTTAATATACTGAAAAATGGCCATTAGCAACAATAACATAATCTGCTTATAAAAATCTTATACTTTTATTATAATCTTCGTTTGAGACTATTTAAACTAAAAATTTTTTACTGATCTAAAAGCCAACTTGATTTTTTTCTTCATCGCTCAGATTAGCTGCTAAACGCACAGATTAAACATAAGTTTTAAAAAGAATTTTATTTTTAATGCAGTTTTTTAAGCTATAATCTTGAAGGTATTAGTAAAACTGTTAACAAGTCATAAATTCGCCAAACTCTTAATTTGCTGGGGTATCTTTAAAAATCATTAGCGATTTAGGCACATCACATATCAAATTTTCATACATAGAACTTTATAAAACTCCATGTTAATTGTAATAAGCATTATTTTACAAATTTGGATGAGTTTCTTCAGTATATTTTTCTTAGCACCACTACCCACCTAAATCTTCTTTACATTCAATACAAATTACGTTAACTTTACCATTCAAATATTTCAAGTTGGATAATCCACATGGTCCAGCTCCAATTATTAAAACGCTCTTTTAATCATATTTTGATTTATAATCTTATTCTATTTAATCTGTCATTTTGCATGAATTAATTATTTATTTATTTTGATTTACTTTTTAAAGATATTTTCTTTCTAATCTTTATTTACTTAATATTATATAGTTGATAATAGAGTGATAGAACCACAGATTATTTATTTATAGAAAATTAAATAATTTATTTTAAATAATTTTTGTTGAAAATTTAAATTTTATAAAAAAAGAGTTGAAATATCTCTTCTTATTATATTAAAATATGAGTCATATTATTTTTAAAATTCTTAAAAAAAATTTTAATTTCAAAAGCTTTATTTACAGTTAAAGTAACATAAATCATAAATCGGAAATAAATATGTTCATTAGTAAGAATAAAATCAATGTTAGAGCTTATCTCTAATATTTATAAAATTATCATAAAAATTTTATCAAAAATGATCAGATTTAGGATAATAATTAGGAGGTAATTAAGAAGTGACATCACTTGATTTCAAGTCAGGATAATTTCCTAAAAACGCATTTACATAAAGAGGAAACAAATGCTTTAGTACATAGCTATTATATTCTTCATCACTTGGAATATCACAAAGTTAAGCTAATTATCTGAAAAATTTGAATTCATCTATACCTTAAACTTATGCGAATTTGATATATTAATTACCGTCTTTGTATTATGCCAATGCTTCTTAATAATCATTTTCAAACTCTTGTTGCATTTCTTGCTCTGTTGGTAATTTGATTTCATCTGTTATTACCTTTGAAACGAAAATAGATTGTCTTTCTATCCCTTACTATGAGGATAGGACTTATTAAACTACACCAACAAATATTAAATTAGGCTCTCTGATGCTAAATGTTCTTAAATATAAAGGCCCTAAACTATAATTAATTCCTCTTCTCTAATACAAGTCAATTAACTTATCTTTTTCAAAATCTAAGAAAGGGAAAGTATATTAATACCCAGTTGCATACATAAATACATCTATATTTTCTACTTTTTGGTCATCTTATAATACTAAAGAGTTTTCAGAATCAAATTCCTTTATGCAGGGACTTAAAAATGTAAGAAGGCCACTCTCTATTTCTTGCAAGTAGCTTTTAGTCTATTTAAAATAGCCTATGATTTTTTCGTTACCAATCACAGTAATTTTTGAAGGTCTTTAATTTTCAGGAGTTTTTTTAAGTAAAATATAAAATATATCTTGAGATGAAAAGCCACATCCATAAATAACTAAGTGCTTATTCTAGAAATCTTAAATATGATTTTCTCTATAATTATGAGTGTGGAGAGTCTAAGCTTTGAAAACATCTTTATTTGGAATATATGGATAATTAGGAACCTTTAAAATAAATATAAAATAATGAATTAAGCTATTTAGAGTTAACAAAGTCAATTACTGAGTAATGGCCATTAGCAATAATTACATAATCTGCTTATAGGTACCTCGAATTTTTAGTATAGTCATCACTAGAGACTATTTTGACTAAGAATTTCTTGCTTATTTAAATTCCAGCTTGCTACTTTTCTTCTTCACTTAAATTGGCTGCTAAACGAACAGACTAAACATAAGTTTTAAAAAGCATATTTTTTTTCATGTCATGCTTGGCACTATAATCTTAAAGATATTAGTAAAATTGTTAACAAGTCATATATTCATCATATTCTTGCTATGCTGGACTATCTTTGAAAATCATCAGTGACTTAGGTACGTTGCAGATCAAGCTTTCGTACATAGAACTTTACAAGAATCCATGTTAGTTGTAAAAAGCATTACTTTATATATTTGGGTGAGTTTCTTCTGTATATTAATCTAAGTACCACTATCCACCTAAATCTTCTTTGCAGTCTATGCAAATGACATTGACCTTATTATTCAAGTACTTTAAGTTGGACAATCCACAAGGCCCTGCTCCTATAATTATGACACTTTTTTTATAGTAATTCTATTAGTAATTTATTTCTACTTAATTTTCCATTTCAAACTATTAATATTTTTTAATTGATTTATTTATTAATTAATTAATTTTTAATTTAACTAAAACTAATTTTTCAACTTTTTGTTTTATTAATACTTAATGGTTCAATATCTTTAGCTATGTAAACGTAAAATTAAAATATAAATATTTCATGCAGCAATAAATATCACCCATACAAAATCAACTTATAATAAAACTAATTGTGGTGTTTTTATCAATTTAGTATTAATATTCCTACTATTTGTTATTAATTCATATAATATTTAAGCAAGCATCTATTACTTATTTTTTTACTTTTTTATTTTGTAAATTAATTGAATGAAAAACATCATCAAGCTTACATTTCTTTTTAATTATTTTTATAATTAAATTTTTTGACATCTAACATTCATGTTTCTTTTTTTTATATTAACTATTTTTTCTTCATCAAATGTAATTTAATTTTTAGTTTAACAAAAATTTTATGGTTAAAATATATTTATTAAATTATTAATATAATAAGTGATTAAAATCATTTACCTAATTTAATTGAGATTAATTTTTAAATATTATGTTAAATATCAGGAGTTATCAAAATTAATATTTGCTTTTTTAAATATTTTTCATTATAATTGTTAAGAATAGGTAAAAGAAATAAAAAGCATAAGATATTTCATAAATTTATTATAAATTAACAAACAAAAGTAAAAAATCTACTTTTAAACTATAATATAAAATAAAAATGTAGCTAATTTATAATAGTTTAAAATATTTAACCTATAAAAATTATCTTGAATAAAGGAGATATTAAGCATAAATAATAACAAATTAAATATATATTTCTTAATCATTTTAATGAGTTTATTTTATTAAATAAATAAGAATGATACTCAAAATTTTGTTCAAAGAAAAAAGAAATTAAAAAAAGTAATTTTAATCTCAATTTTAAAATGAAGAATTCAATTTTTTATAAAAAATTTTAAAAAATAAAAATGAAAATAAAAAAATATGAGATGAGAATATTTAATAAAACTATAATTATACTAATAATCTTTATGTCTATATAAAACAAATAATTAATATCAAATAAATTATTATTTCTTATAAATTCACTAATTAATTTTTAATTATCTCCTAACAATAATAATTAAAACAAAACAAAAATCTTCTTACTGTTTAATCTTTAAAATTTTTATATTATAATCAGGTTTTGAAATTAAATAAATGTTTGGAAGATAAATTTAAATTATTTATTATTCATTCTTACAATTAATTTTTATTTTATTAGATTTTTTAATTGTTTTTAATATATTAAAAGGTAGTTAAGAATACAATAAAATAAATAAGTAAGAAGAATATTTTACATATTTTTTAATTATAGTTTTGTTTTATGAACATTTTTGACTAAAATTTAGAACTTGATTATAAAATTTGAATATCATAACTTACTTGAAAGCTTTCAACTTTTTTAGTATTATTATAAAACTTTGGTTAAATAAATACATGATTTATACATAATGATTTCAAAATTAATGAAAAATCTAATTGTAAGTAATAGACATGGTAATTTATATTTAATATAATTCATAGTATAAGATAATATTTATCATATAATAAAAAAATATAACTAAAGTGTGCAAAATTTTAAATAATTAATAAATAATCTATTGATAATTGTTTCAACTTAATATTTTATTATTTATAGAATATTATTACTGATTTTTATTAAAAAAAATATTAATTTTAGTTACAAGTTATACCTGCAAAATAAATAGATAGGAGTAGTCACAGAGCATTAAACGTAAATTTAGACAAAAATTTAAATGCAAGATAACGGATAAACATAGGTTGGATAATCTAATGGTGAATAAGCTGAAAACCAATCTCCAAACCATGAAAACAATAATAATCAATAACACAAAAATCATAGTAATGATTTAAAATAAATTGTGAGTGTTTAAATAAGCCATATTGCTTTTACTATTGATAAAAACTAAAATAATAATTAAAATGAGTAAATTCACCTTTAATGCATTTTAAAATACAATAACTAAGCATTCCAAACAAACTATGTTCAACAATAATAGTCCTAATATAAATGGTCTGATGAATCTACTTTTGAAACTGCTAGGTAGAATGAGAATCAATAGCTAGAAGTAGATGTTTATTAAAAAAAAGATGATTAAAACGAATTGTTTGGAAAGACAATCATTAATTTATAACATTTTTTGTCTGATCTAAAAGAATATTTGAACTAAAAAGTTGAAATTAGCAATGCTGGTGAAGTCATAGGATACCTTACCTATACTGCTAAGAGTTATAGTAATGATGATTAATAAAATAAGCATTAATAAGTAAAACAAAACGAATAACACAACAATTAATAAAATGAACATAATTCATAAGAAAAAAGAGAGGAAAATTTTGAAAAAGAACAGTAAAGAGAGCATGAATAACAAAAAGAAGTTCACCATGAATAGGACAAAGAATAGCATAATAAAAATCAATAATAAAATAGTTAAATAGATCACTAAGAAGACAATAAACATAAACAAAAACATGAAAATGAAAATGAAATAAAGCAAAATAATGAAGAAAAAAACAAAAAGGCAGTAGAGGCTAAATAGAATAAATCAGAGCATAAACATACCAATGTAAATTCTTAAAATGAAAGTAGTATTACCGAAGATACAAAAAGCTAAAAGAAAAAAACACAATAGGATAAGTCTCTAAATGAATCAATAGTTTCCAGTAAGAAAAATTTTGATTATAATCCTGCTGCTAAGAATTTAAAGAGTGGTTATGGCTTATCAGAGTATCATTCAGCTCACACTTTACAGACATCAGTTCATTCTGTATCTTTCCCTAAAGGGTTAAGATTTTAATAATCTACTTTAGAAAGACCTTCTGCCCCATACACTATTCTTCCATCAAGCTTCGATAGTAATAATTCTTTGAGAGGTCCAAGTTTTGGTTCTGGCAGTAGAGATCTTCTCCATCTAAGTTCTAACCCTGGTCCTGGTGCCTATGAGATATCTACAAAAAATCTAAAAAAAGAGAGCACAAAAGGTTATAATTTATTAAAAAATACCACTTTAATAAGACTTATTGGAAAATTTGTATTACATTATTACTTATAAATTAATTTTATTTTTGAATACTATAAAAAGGTTTTGTTTTTGGTGTATCAAGATCTTAGTGTAAGAATGCTATTGGCTTAATGAAATCAGATATTATGCGCTCAGGTAGTACTAAAAACATAAGTTAAGGGGGAAGAAATTATGATTCATTTATCAGCAAAGACTTTTCGAACGGTTTAAAGTTACCTGCTTTAAATGGTAGTTTATCAAGTAGGAATTTACCCAATTATCATTATCAAAGATAAAAATAATTTTGATCAATAAATATTTTCTTTTTAACAAGAAAAAAAATTTTTTTTTTAAATTTATGTTTTATTGTGAGTTTTTATAAAATCTTTTTTATTACATCTAATTAAAAAATACAATAAATAAGTCTTTTCAATTTTTTTATTTTTATATAAGAATTAAATTTGAATATTTATTTGAACATCAATTATTGAATTATATTGTAAGTAATTCATTTTGTAGTAGTAAAAAATTCCTGCAATTTTTATTAGGGTTTTGAAATTAGCAATTAATATTTTTTAATTTTATCTCTTATTATTTATTAATAAGGGCTTATTATATTTAAGCAAAAAAAAATTATTGGCAACTGTGAGATTCGAACTCACGCGGATTACATCCAGGCGATCTTAAGTCGTCCCCCTTAACCAACTCGGGCAAATTGCCATGATGAAGTTTAAGTAATTTATCTGCTAATCATCTTTAAATAGCTAACAAACTATTTTATAATTTAATGGAAAAATAAAATCAAAAAATTATATTTTTTAATCTAATTTTGTTGAAAGCTTAATTATTTTTATTTTAATAAATTTTTTAAAAAAATTTGGAAAAACTAAAGTTGATAATAAATAAATAAATGAATAAACAAACAATAATTTTATTAGGAATTATTACAAAATAAATTAAGTTGATACACATTATATTGTTTTAAATATTTGATAATAAAAATCATTAAAAGTTAGCTTTAATATTCAATCTTTGATTTATTTCATAGCACTCATTTTTGGTGTATCGAAATTCAATTTTGTCATTTTTTGATTGACTGGCTTAGAAATTCTTTTTTTACCTGCTTTTTTATTTAGTCTAGCAATTCTACTCAAATTTTTCATACATTACTGCAGCGACTTTATTACAATTTTGAAATTATTTTGAGGATAATAATTAGAATATTCTTTCATTTGATCAAAATCAAATTAAAAAATTTAATCATTACCAACCTTTTCTTAACCATTTTTATCTTTTCTTTCTGAGATAATACTTGAGTGTTTTTAGAGAAATTCTTATTGATCTATGATCTAGTTATGCTATTCTTGTAGAATTTTATTTACTTTTTGTGAATTTCCTTTACTTTATTTGCTGTTTGTTGTACTAAGATGAGTGGTAGTTACTTAGTTTGAAGCAATCATTTGATTTTTACATTATTAACAAATTTAATTTTTATTATTTAAATTGTTTACCTAATTTTGAATGACATATTTTTGTTACTTTTACTTTTCACTTAATTCTGAAGAATTTATTTTACAAAACTATATTTTATAATTTTTTTTGCTTGGTTTAATTGAGTAACCATTTTATGAGATATTTAGTGTATTTTACTAAGAGAGTTGATACGGTTACTATTATTATAAAGTTTACTGCTAGCCGTAGTTAGCCTAATTTTTTACCATGCTTTAATTATTTGAAGAATTAGAGGAGTTTTATTTTTAAAAGCTGCTTAAAGGATTAGGATTATAATTGATTGGTATAGATTCTTGTTTTTAGAATATATTATCTAAAAGTCTAAAATTATTATTTGTCTCATTTTTATTGTTTCCTTACTCAGATTATTTTTAAAGGATAATTCCCTCTTGATTTTATTATTCTAATTCAGAGTAAATTAAATTTTTATTAACATAATAATAACTTTCTTCCCTTTAATTTTTTTAATTTTCTAATTGAGAACCTTCTATTTGGTTTATCAAATTACTTTATTAGTTATTTTGGGCATTTGCTTAATTTTAGTTAATATCCTAATTTTTGTTAAAAGTAATACAGCTAGATTTCATTTGTTAATCTAAGCTTTATTAAAAAGTAAATTTTTTATCAGTATCTGTAAGTATTTCTTCATCTTACTTTAAAGCACTGGTTTAATTCATTTAATTACTCAGTTACGAAACATTCTTACTGAATTGCTTTGTTTATGGAGATTGTAAAAGGCTACTTTGATTTACAATTTAATTGTTTTACAAAATTTGTTATTGTTGTTATTATAGTGACTATTGCAATTAATCCTAAACTTATTCTTCATCTTCTGACATATCGCTATCCGTATTTGTATGATCACTTTATTAATAAATCATACCATCTTCACTGATTTTTACAGATGGTAAATTTTGATAGAATTCTTTATCTTCTAGATACTCTATTAACTCATTACCTTATAAATAAGAATATTCCTCTAAATTACTTATTAAATTGACTTTATACCTAATTTAATTAATCAAAATATTTTTTAGAATTATTAAAAAAGTTTTACAAAATACTAAAATTAGTTTTAATTAGGAAAAAAATTATTTTTAAACTAAAAATAATAAAGTTTATTAAATTTACAGTTTAAGCTTATTTTTAACAGATTGAATATTAGTAAAAGATTTGAATTTATTTTTTTTCCTCTAAAACTCTTATCTTTCATTATGATTTGAATAATTCCATCTCTTTATTACAATATCTTTGTTAATCCTGTGATGTAAAATATAATTTAATATTATCAAAGAATTCAATAAAATTTTACTTGTAAAGAATCAAAGGACATTCTTAAAAAACATGAGAATAGCTCTAGCATGAACAACATTTAGAATCTATAGTTTTATTCTAAAGTTTCATTTCATCTCTTATAAAGCAAAAAGACTCATAGTCTTAAGGAAAGGTCTTCAGTACCTATATTATATCTTCTTATGTGCAATATGAAAGGTGAGAAATAGTTAAACTTCTTGCACTGCTTGAATGTGAATAATTTCCAAAAAAACCCCTATAATTTAGTATTTCTCCTTTTTTTACAATTCTCAATTGAACTTCTTTTTCAAATAGTTCAAGATCACCTTTTATTTTTAATATATTCGATATTTTAACGATCTTAAAGTTATTTTTTATGATTATTTTTACCAGAAGTTAGGAAAAGAATTCTGTTATCATTTTAATTTTTTTAGTATAAAATCTCTCCTGGTGCTAAAGTAATTTCTTTCATGCTCTAAGCTAGAGTATTTAAAAAAGGATGAGTGAAATGAAGTCCAAATACTTTACTATCAATAAGCTACTTCCCGAAAAATTCTTTGTTAATTTCAAACCTCAAATTATCAGAAAAGTATTTCATTATGTCTTAAGAATTAATATGAGACTAAGAATTTTCTATATTTTGCAAGTATTCCAAATGTCTCATTACTTTTGTTTGCAGGTTACGTGAAATACCTCTGCTATTTAAATATTGTAAAACATCTTTTTTCCTTTATTTATAGTTTTACTCTCTTTAAGCTATATCAGTTAGCATATTACCAATTGAATTTATACAATATGCGAAAAAAAAGCTGAAAGAAATTGATGTAAATCCAACAAAAATTACTTCTGCCTAATTTTAAGGAGTTAGATCTCCATACCCTACTGTTGACATCGTTATAAACATAAAATAAATACTAAAAATGTATCCATCATACCATGTTTAAATTGGCTTTGTTAAGATCCAAGCATGCTTTTCTCCGTTTTCTACCTATAAATTTTTTATTATATAAAAATATTTTAATTTGAAATGAAAAAAAAAGATCTATTGAAATAGAATATTAAAAAATACCTGAATTTATAATATAAATACAAAATTTACTCAACAATTAATTGAGGAAAAAATAATAAATAAATAATCTACCTGTCTTTCTGAGATAAAGTAAAATATAGACCCTAATGAGGAAGAAAGAAACAGGATGATAAATATCAGCTTAAAAATTTCGAATTGAATAAAATACTTTTATTTAAATTAAAAGTGGTAATCTAATTTTTCTATTAATTTTAGTATGCTTAAAACATTAATTAGAAAGAGTAGTTATAGACCGTTTTAATTAGACTAAAGCAAAGAGAATATGCTAATTAAACTAAACCAAAGCTAAAATGAAAATATTTCAATTAGAATTTTTGTTCTTTACAAAATTATTTGTCCATCTCTGAAGAAACCTGTATTGGATTTAATTATTATATCTATGACTATCAGCATAATTCCAATATTTTAAATAAGGGAATTTTGTATTATTTTGAAGCTGCATTATATTGGTATATAAAATAACAAAATAACTATTGAAATTAGCATAATTAGATTCCAAATTAAAAGAAGGCTATTATCAGGCGCAATTATTGGTAGCTTATTTATTAGCATTCCCATGTGTATCAGCTATTACTATAAACCCTTCAAATATATATTTTCAGTGATATTTATGACATGATCTTTTTCATTGAATTTATCTTACTTGTTTTTTTAACTAAAGTTTAGAAAATTAAAACCAGAATATGATTTTTTAAAATTGTAGTTTTGAATTTCATCATTATATCTAAATGTATCTTTAATTTAGACATAAGATTTATCATTTATAATTCTAAAATGATTTGGCTTTAGTCGTTTAAATAGAATAGCTCTTGAATTCTTTTTGAGCAAATCAATGAACCTATTAGTCAAATGTAAAAGTTGTATGCTTTTGTAGGCTTTGCTATTTATAGCATTGCTTTTGTTTGTGTTATCTATTTTTTATAAATTAGCAGAACAGGGTTCTTTACTTATCCTATGCTTTTAATCTATAGTAACTTCATCCCCATTTATTCTTCCTTTATCTGTACTCCCAGATCGTTGAAGGGCTTTTTATGTGAAAGAACTCTTAGCAGCATCTTCTTACATAAATTTACTATTCATATAGAGAGGATTTCTTTTAAAACTAGAATAAAAATTAGGAATATTTTTACATTCAGCATAAAATTTTTAGCTCCCAGTTAAATTACTTAAATGATCGAATTGATGAGATTATGTGATACGAATACTTGATTACTCATTTTAGTTATTTTAGAAATTATAATCAGAATGTCTTTTTTTAAATAATTTTTAGAAATTTAAATTTTACTTTTATAATAATTAACCTTCTTAATTATTAAATTAATTATCATCATTTTAATCATTTTTAAATAGAGATTGAGTGTGATTATTGAGACCTTCACCCAAATTTTCAGGAAGCTGCTATTCTTTAGTATTATTCAAGTTGATAGATAAATCAAGATTATCAAAAAATGATTAATCTTTTAAATTGGGATCATTTTAAACAGTTATTTCTCTTTAATTAGTATCAAGCTATTCCTAGATTATAGTTTTAGATTATTTTTTTCCATTTTAAATTTGATAAATATTGTTTTGAAGCATTTATTTATTTTCAGGATTTACATTATAAAAGCATTTGTTTTCTTTTTATTTATATTCAAACATTTTTGGAGAAGAAATTTCAGAATCACTGCGACTTTTTAAATAATTCTCAGTTGTGTTAAATAATGCTCTCCTGTTTTAAGCCCCGTCAATATAATCATCAATTTTTATTTTACAATCATCATCGAATAAACTTCTACTCTTTTGCTTTAGTTAATCTTCTTATATTTCATCAATGAAATTTATATCGAATGTATTTGTGATATCGTTGATATTATATTTTTATTAAGCAGGTGTTATTGAAAATATAAGGTCAGAGTCACTAATTACAGATACATTTTATTAATTTACATCTTTTTCTTTTATCATTTTTTATAATATGTAAATTATTTATTCTAAATTTTTTGAATAAGTAATTTTATAATAATAAAAAGCAAGGTTAAATTATGCTTTAATTATCATCAAAAGCATTTCATATATTTTAATTAAAGATAATACTAATTTATTTTACATTTAAAAAAAGATTGTTAAATTACTGAATAGTCATTGATACATTCTGGAACATTTATTTACTTTGCATCATTTCATTTAGCATAAAAATTTAAAAATATTTTTTTATTATTTATTTAAAATTAAAAGTATTAATTCAATTTCTACAAGTTTTTATCAGATGGTGATACACTTTTAAACTTAAATTTAAAATGTAATATGTTAGGAATTTATCAATACACACAAGCCTAACAGTGTACAAAAATATCTTCACAAATTTTGTTCTAAAATATATGCTTTTTTTATTATGTAAAAAAAATGTATAATAATAAAATTTACAATAATTAATATATGAATGAGTAAAAAATTATTAATTAAATGTATGGGAATAAAATATAAAAATAATTTTAATTCATTTTTTCTCCCATATTCTCAGATTTCCAAGTTACACTTGTCTCATTTAAAATACACTTATAAATATTTTCAAAATTTTAAATTAATTGTTTTTTTTTAATTTTATAAATATTTTTTAAATATTCGATTGTACTTGAAAATAATAAAAATGAGTCATTAGCAGGTAAATAAAAAGACATCAAGTCACACTGCATATTTAAAATTTCAAACATTCATAGAATTTTTGATTTATATTTAAATAATTTGCAAATGGATAACTATCATCTAATATATAAATTTAAACAAATAAATCAATTAAGATAAAAATGAAGCTTGAAACATTAATATAAAAATGTAACAATATTTAAGATAATTTAAATATATTTGAGAGATTAGTTGATAATTTAATTCAAATAAGATTTTAATCTATCTCGCTATATACTTGCTACAACTAATGAAATTCTGCTGATAAAAGATCAAATGATAGCTATCTGTTATATTTTAATGTAAAGTTTATATAAATTAAAACAAATAAATTTATTACTCTAAATATAGCCTCTTAGATTCTTCATCCAACAACCTATAAGATATCCAAAGCACTTTGATAGTATAAAATAACTATTAAAAATAAAAAATCATAAAAAATATTACTGTCTTTATTTGCATTATCCTAAATATTTTATGGTTGAATAAGTTAGCAAATAGAATCTATTATTGCTATAAATTAGCTTGTATATTGATTTGCAAACTATAATCTTGCTTTTATTTCTCTAAATTTTTTGTGGAAATTCTTTGTTAAATCCTCTATAGATTATACATAATCCTATATCAACATATTTAATTTATTAAGAATTATTTTTTTTAATTTAATTTTATGTTACTAGTTGGCTAAAGGCTTAAGAAAATTGTTACTACTTTTAAAGAGAAAACAGCTAATAATCTAAGCAAACTGCTGCAAATCTATCTAAAGAAAAAGCTTTTTCCCCTTTAAGAAAAATAAATTAATATAAAACATTTGACTAAACGTATAAACTTATGATAATTTATAAAAACCATTTGAAAAAATAAAAGTTAACTTTTTAATTTTAAGAAATTAAAAAATACAAATATTTACCTTCACATGTTACCATGTCAGCAGAATTGATGAATAAATTTTGAACTTCATTGCTATTAAATGTTTCACTCTCTAGATAACGGTATATTGTAATAAATTCATTAAGTTCAATGCAATCATTCTTGTCAAGCTGTAGAATATTAATTAATTAATAAATAATTTGTAAATTCATAAAATAAAAGTGAATTATTGATTACATCTGCTGCATAGAATAGTTTTTTTACATTATTTTCAATTTCTTCTTTTTTATTTTAGTAAAGAGACACGATAATTTTAAATGTTTAGTCAATATCAACAACTAATTAATTAGATTAAGTTTTTTATAAAAAATTAAATAAGCTATTAAAAAGTATTTGAAATCATTTAAAATTAACACAAAATATCTTCTTCAGATTTTTTATGAGCTTTTATTTAAATAATAAAAAATTTATTTACATAATTGATTCCCTACGTTTATTGCTATCTATTAAATCTATCTAAGTATCTGATCATTTTTTTTTTGGCTATCATTTGAAAAGTTTAGTTACATATATTCTATAACCTTTTCCTAAAATTCAACAATAAAAAAAATTAATTTAAATACAATTTTCATTAATTAATTTATTTATTTATTAATTTCTTACAAAGCTGCATAGTATTCTTTCATTGAAGGTTTAAACTAAACCTAAGCCTGTATTGGTCTTTTCATCCATTAACTTTAGGATACTGATATAGAAATTAAATTCATCTTTATCAAAACATTCATTTTCAGAATATAGTTGCATAAAATTACCAAAGAGCTTAACTCTAGGAATATCCTAGTAAAAGTAACAAGTTTCTAGATACTATGACAATTTTTTCTCAGCGACTCTTTTAAGTCCATATTTATTAAGAAGATAATCGTATGCTATTGTATAGATCATGTTGTTGTAGTTTTAAGCTATTCTTATTCTTTCTTGATAAACTACAGATATAAATTTAATCAAATTAAACTTTGACATATGGGGCTTAATTTAGCTAATTTTTTATTTATCTACAATTGACTGTACTAATTTATAGGATGCTTCTTGATTAATACTAACAGCACCTTTATCACTTTTTTTTTTCCCTTTTTTTGCATATAACACAACATTTTACCCTCCACTTTCATAATCATTAAAATTATCATATTAGTCAAATTAATTCTATGAAAACAAAACTGATCCTCTTTTTTATTTCTTTTCATCATAATTAAAGAATTTTTGTTTTTATTTGTGTTGATTAGTATGAGGTGATTCTATAGAACTAACTGTTTTGATTCCTTGCTTTGTAGGACTGCTATTTTAAAAATTTATTTGTGGTAGCTTAGAAAAAGACAACGAATCATCAGTGCCTGTCAAATTAAGTTCTTTATCACTAATTATTTTTAGATGATTATTTTTGTGATTTTGGCTATTTGAGACTTCATTAAATTTATTAAATGAATGAAGACTTTTTAGCTACTCGATGTTGTAAGAGCTTTTTTCCTTTTTCGTATGTGAATTTTAATTGTTTGTACCATCAATATTAAAATTAGATTTAGAAACTAAACTTTAATTTAACATCTTTTTATTTTTATCTGAGTTGTTTAGTTAAAACTCTATTTATTATAAAAAATTATTAACATTTTAACCTGCATATTACTGCATCCATAATTTAATCCTTAATTATAACTCTTCAGGCAGTGGTTCTATATTGATGTGATTTAAAATATCTAAAATTAATTAATGATAAAATTCTAAAGTATTTTTTATTTTTTATATTTCTAATTATAAAGTCTCATTTTCAACATCCTCAATAATAGATGGAACTCTTTTAATTTCATTTTAAATATTATTTATCTCCTCAGACTCTATATTTAGTTTTTAGGATTCCACTCGAAAAGAGCTTTACTATAGAACTTACTACGATTACTATTATTGTTATAATGGCTGATTCTTTGATTAATTACTCCTACTAATATTATTTGGCTAGGTAAATAGGATTGATTTACGAGGTGAACTTTTACTTACATTTAAGTTTAAGTTATTTGGCTAATTTTAAAAAATAAAATTTAATGTTTAAACTATTAAAAAATTGAATTTATTACATTCTTTTTTTAAGTCTTTGTCTGTTTATTATTTTTAGGAGTTTATTTTAGATTGTTATTTATCTAATTTATCTCAATGACTGGTACTTAGATATTGTTTTATATTGAAGATTATTTAGACTCTTTTAACTTTTCATTTAAATAACTTCTAGCTTTAGCAAAATGCTCTAGAAACTGTTTTATATTAGTATCTGAATTTTATGAGTTAATCTGATCAAGAATTTTAGCTATTGTATTTATGCTTTCTTTTTCTTGTTTAATCTCTAAATTGAGGTACTAATTAGCTTCTTGGTAGAATTCATTAAGGAAATTTTCATATTCCTAAATATTTGATTTAGATTTGATCATTTAATTGCTTATAACAGATTGAGCTTCTAATAATATATTGAATATTTTTAAAATAATTTCAAAAAAAAAAATTAAAAAATTACATTTAATCTTTTTATCGAAAATAAGGCTTTATTAGCTCTTCGCTGACTAAATATTTGCCTTAGATATTTGCTTACTGCTCTTATCAATGATTATTATTGATTTTATTTTTTAACTTGACACATTACTTTTTAGACTACGATCTTAGTCTTAATTAGCATTTAAAAAATCTTTTTCTTCTTCTTATATATGTTATAAACTTTGCATGTTGTTGCTCTTTGTAGAATTAATCTAAGAAGTGTTACTTACCTTCCTTTTTTAAATTTCTTTTTTTTCAGAATAAGGTGAAATTGTTTCTAAAAAGCTATTCTTATTTATTAAATTCATTTCAGAATCTTTGTTAAAATTAAAATTGCTTGCTTTTCGGCGATTTGGACTAGGAGTATAATCATTCTATTCATTCTATTTTTGCTGACACATAGTGCATACTAATTATAAATTCACTGATTATTTAGAGATATGCCTTTAGCTTTCGCTAATATTACTTTTTTACTTAGAATGATGAGATGAGTTTTGTATGCTGCGACTTGAAGTTTTAATTTTTTCTTCTTTTTGTTATTATTATTGCTGAAGAGTTTATATTGTTTTTTTAGATTTATAAAGTTGGCTTTTTAATATTTTAACATATTTATCAAGTTTTTGTAAATCTTGTTATGCAAATTCATTTAACTCTTATGTGTCAACACCTTTATTGTTTTCATCAGACTTGCTTATATCATTCTTAGTACTTAAAATACATATATCTGATTTCAATCTGTAGTATAATTCCCTTTTTTCATTCTCTTTAATTAGTTTATTTTCTTAGAGCCATTCATCATCTCCAAAGTTTAAAGAGAGACTGCGTTTAATTTTATTATTTTTGAACTCTAATTTACTCATAGGTGATTTATCAGCTCTCTCAAAAAGTGAAAATTAATTAATAAGTCCACTCTAATAGCTCATTTGTTGAGATTTAGTAAAGGATTCTAAAAATTCTTATTAAATTTTATTTCCTCTCAGCTTGGAATCATCTAAAATTCCCATTTCTTTAACGTAGCTGAAAATTCTTTGATTTTCATTTTATAAGACAGATATATTATATTTTAATTCATTAATTTCATTAATTTTTAAAACACTTTAACCCTCAAAAAATTTAACTCTTTCGCTCTATTATTAGTTTAGAAACTTTAATCTTTTGTTTTTCTCTTTTGCTTATTCATAATTTTTCTAAGTTTCATTTAGCTAATGTGATAGTTAATTTATTTGATTTTAGTAGTTTTTGTGTAGTCTTGTTGCTTCAGCTAAAGATTATCCTTCAATCTTTGAACTTTCTTCTGATTTTACTTAAATTATCTTTTTAAAAATAAATGTGTATAATAAAAAATAAAAATTTATTTAGAAATATTTTTTAAGTTGAACAAAAAGAAGTTAGTTAATTCATTTTTGAATACTTTGTTTTTTTTTTAAATTCAAGGGTTAAAAATTTTATACTCAAATTTATAACAAGCATTTTAAGTATAATTTATAAAAAATTATAAGAATTTTATTCAAAAATATTTCTAAATTTTGAATTTATCCATTTTTTAAAAAGAAAGAACGAATAAATCAAAAAGTAAATTTTTTAATTAAGTTAAAATCAAATTAATAATTTATGATTTTATGAATAAAAAATAGTAAAATAATTTTTTTTTAAATATTTACCTTTGAAAACAAACCAATATAGGATTCCCAAACTCTTCTAATAAGAGATCCTCTTTCAAGACATTAAAGAGAAACTTATCTAATCAGCTCATTCAAACATGCACAAAATATTTACTGTAATGTTTAGAATAAACTTGACCCATCTAATTATTTATTTGATAGCACTTGTAAAGTCATATAATTCAACCACTGCTCTAAATCTTCAACATCTTTTCTAGAAGTGACATTTTTGTGTTTATTATGCAATGGTAAATGCAAATTAGATTTATTTGCACTACTTTAAAAAGATTATAAAAGTTTAGCAGCATCTTCTTTGCTAATATCTATTTAATTTATATCTAACAGGTTGACTATCTTAGTTTTTTCTAATTTTTTAATGTGCTCTAAGTCAGTGTTGTACTCAACTCCCTTTGTTGTAAACTCTTTAAAATGATTTAAAGTATATAATATTTATCTGATTCAAACTAAATTACGTTAATATAAAGTTTAATCTTTAAATAGCCTGCAAGCCTCAATACTATTTATCTTAGTAGGACTTAGCAAAGGTGTATCATAGTATTCTTTCTCACCAATTTTCTAGTCAATCAGATTAACTTTATGGTTTTCTAAGCTTGATAAATTAGAGTAATTCCTAAAATCTATGTTATTTGTATTTAATGGCGTAGTTTATATGCTAGGAAGTACATTTAATTTATTTAATCTTTTATAGTTAATACAACAAATATAAGAATTACATACTCTCTATAACAAAAAATAAGCAATAAAAATAAATACCTAAACATAGTTTCGTTATGAATTTAAGATGGTATGTATGATCGAGAAGTTAAAAATTCTTCTTTACCATTGAATTGCATTTCTTTACTTTAATTGCTTATCTTATCTACAAGATTAAGCAAGCTTTTTTACTCAGATAAAAGATTTTTATCCTATTTATTCTTACTTATATTTTAAATTCTTTTGTCCTTCATCTACTAAGGAATAAATCCTTCATAATTTGTCAGCATTTTTCTATCAGTTTTTTCACTCGATTCAGCTTTTTTTCGATAAGTTAAAAAATATTTGAAGTTAATTAATTGTTTGGTTTTACTAGCTTTTAAAAAGTTGATTTACTATTTTGAAAGTATGGGCTTAAATTAGACTAATTATTAGATTTGATACTTGTGTTTGGTTTTTTTAAAATTTTAGAAAAATACTCCTTCATATTTAATTACTTGACTGAAATACTTCTATCGGTTTTATTTTATTTATTAATGATTTCAGCATTTAAAGAGTTTTTTCTGTTAATTGAATTAAAAGTTGTTTAAGATAACTCATTCATTTTTTAAATCTAGCTGCTACTTTCAGTGCTAATTCTTTTATCAATAAATTTTTATTTTTAGTATTATGAATTAATTAGCTCTTTCTTACTACTGTTAAAGTAAATTGTTTCTTATTTTTAAAACTAATGATCAAAAAACGAAATCTAATCTGATGTCTCATGATTATCACTACCGATTTTTTTGCTGTAACTTGAGTTTTATAAACCATCTTAGTTAATATTGCTCTAATATTTATTTACAATAGGAGAAGTAGGATAATTTGACATCTGTTCCTTTTATTTACTAGATAAATATATGCTCGCTTATAAGTTATGTAGAATAAAAAATAATAGCTTATTCAATGTATTTCTGTATTCTACTATTCTCTTTAATTAATTAGTTATAGGTCTTAGCTTCTTTTATTTAATAGAATTTTTTATCAAAAGTTCTTAATTAATATAACAAAATAAACAAACAATAAATTGCTCAGTATAAAGAATTGACTGAATATTTTCATGTAAAAAGTAATAAACTATTTCTTTACTAATATTTTTTATTACATTAATATTTTTACTTAATTTATGGTTTAAATAATAATAATTGTTATTATTAGAACTAACATAATTTAAATTTTATTTTATTTTACTTTTTATACGATCATTAAATAAATTCTAAAGTTATAATATATTTTGAGGTCAAAATATTATAGTTCTATTAAGTCTTTAAATATTTTATTAAATCTTAAATTAAATTATTTTGTTGATTTTAGATTTTAATTATTTTCATTTTTTTTATATTCTTGATTTTGTTAACATTTTATTTATTGTTATTATTTGAGTTTTTGATTTTAATGATATTTATTTTTAAGTTTTTCAAAATTAATTTGAATTAATTTTATTATTTTTAAAGTTTTTTTTTAGAATTATTCTATTAAGGTTTTTCATTTCTTATTTTAATGATTTTTTTTTTGCTATTTTGAATTTAATTATTTTTATTTTTTACATATTATTTATTTAGTTTAGATTTTAATTATTTTAAAGTTAAAATTTTTATAAATAAACAAAAAGTATATTAGGAAAATATTATTTTATTTAAAGTAAATTTTAATTTTTCAATTTTTGATTATGAAAACTATTTTTTTAAATTGATTTAGTTTTTATTCTGACTTTTCTTATTCGAAATATTTAAAGCTTTTCTATTATCGATTATTTTTGAATAATTTATTTTAAATTTGGTGTATATATCCTCCTTAAATTTAAAAATTAAAAATTTAATTAAAATATCTACTTATTTTCAGTAATAGTAAACGTATCTTAAAATATACTAAATTTTGTATTATTAACTTCAAATATTTAAATAATAGTAAGCATAGATTTAACATATAGTTTTTATTCAAGAACATGGCAGTAAATGAGAGTAAAAAGCGAGTTTAGTTTGCAAATTTAAGCGAAGAAAGTAATAACTTACCTATGAAAGAAAAAAAATTAATATAAATTAATGGAAACTAAAAGTAGATAGAAGCTAAGCAAAATGAACTTGAGGGAGTTCGCTTAGACCCTTTATATTAAGTTGTGAGATATGATTTTAAAGAAGAATTAGATAAAATGTTAGCTTTGATTGATTAAAGATAAAGTGCACGTTTACAAAAAATTTCTAGCTTGATTCAACAGTAAAGTAAAGAAAATAATGACATTTTGTTTGAGTTAAAAGATTTAAAAGAAGAAAATTAAAAGTAGTAATAACTAATCACTAAATAAATGCTTTAAGAGGAATTATCTTAAAAGTAAGGAAGTAAATCAAAGTAGATATTTTAACAATAACTAGACGGTTTTAATAATCACACTTCAACTAATATGAATAAGTAAAGACACAGCGTTTCAAGAGTAAAACTAAGCTAATTTGAAGAAGAAAATCCTATATAATAGCAAGAATTTATAGAAAGCTAGCTAATTATAGGAAATAACAGAAATGAAAATTTCATTAATAATCAAAAAAATCAATCAGAAGATTAGCAATACAACTCTAAATATATTAACCAAACTAAAACATTTTCTCCTTAAGGATTAAATGAATAAAATATCAAAGAGTATTTAGAGAGGACTGGGGTTTATACAACATTAAAAGCTAATATTTAAGTCTAATTCTTTTAAAAAAAAGTAGAAAACTATAATGAGGAATTAGTAGATGGATATTACTTTAAAATTTTGAAATATAAATTAATAAATTATGAATTTTATTTATATTAAATTTAAAATATAAATGAGATCGAATATAATCCTATTGTAGTTTCTAATTAGCTAATCAATTAAGAAGAAAGCTACTCCTAACTAAATGATTTTTACAGTGTACTATCATTTCCTGTTTCAATGTTATAAGGATTTTTCGAAAGTATTATTTAATTCATTTTGTCAGATTGAGATTGATTGAAACATCTATAAATTTTTTTCTAGTTTGTTTGTAGCATAGTTGGTTTTTAAATCTTCTCTTTATATAACTGCCTTACTTATTGTATATACATTTTTTTCTTGCTTGCATGAAGCTTACTTGGGTTTTAAACTTCTTTTTATATAACTAGCTCAGTTTATATATTTAATTAAGCTCTATTTACGTAAAATTAAAATATCTAATAGTATTAATTCTACATTAGTTAGTGATTTTGAAAAGTCTTTTAATAACCTTTCATTAATTACTGCTCTTTTCTTAAAAAATTAAAATTTTTGTATTTTTGTAGTTAGATTAATTAAATAAAATAAAATAAAATAAATTTATCTGTATTTTCTTATCATTTGTGTATTTGTATGATATATTAAATATGAAAACAAAAGATTAAATAAAATTTTGTTTATTTTTATTATAAAAAATAAAAAACAAGTTTATCAACTGATTAATAAATCAAAACTATAATTAACTACTTCTTTATATAATCATTTATTTCAAGTACCTACTATTGACTATGCTCTAGATTTAAATTTTTTTAGTGCTTAGCATACTTTTACCTTAATATATAAATACAATAATAAACTCTTAGGTTTGAAGGAAAATTGTTAAAAAATTGGTAATTCCTTTGTAGTTAGATTCTCAAAAAAATAAGGATTTCCTTATTTATATTTTACTTGTTTAAATAATGCATAAATTATTAAATATAATAAAATAAACTTATTATTTTTTAATTGAAAAATAATAATATAAAATAAATTCTAATTGAAATATAAAATAGTATAAAGTTTTAATTAAATTTCATTGGGAAAGTTAATGTATTTATTTATTATTTTGATATAAATTAGCTATATATATATATATATATTTTTTTTTTTTTTTAGAATTAATGTATTATGAGTATTAATTAATTATTTCAATTACTGTGATTTAACTAGAAATAAGACAAATTAACTTGATAAATCTATTATTATTTATAATAGTGAACTAAGTAATTAAAAGCCATCGATAGTTTATATTCCTCAAACATTCTAATCAAATATTAGGTGCAAATGCCAAGAATATTTTCTAAATCCATAAAGAGCTCTTCATTTTAGTTTTCTTGACTATATTCATAATTAGCATATTTGTTTCTGAAATTTTATAATTAGGTAGCTGCTTATCCTTATGGTAAAATCAATCTCTTGATTTGATGAGAAGGATTAAGTATGAATTCGTTAGATAGCTCATATAGCTTTTAATTTTATTTGCTGGAATCAATCTAAATTTAAATTGTTTTGAATCTCTTATAAAAATCATATATATTTAAGTTCATTCTTTATTATTGTGCTGTTTGTTTATTGATTTGCTAATCTTTTTAATTCAAAAAATAGATAAAAGAAATGTTGCAATACATTTTATTGTGATCTCCTTCATCTTCAATAAAATCATAAAATTTATCTAAAATTGGATATGGGGTTTTTTCTGCTATATACATAGATCTAAACAATGCTGGAATTACAGATACTATTATCATGAAAAGATATTAAAAATAATCTAAAATTATATTTATAAGGTAAGTATTATCACACCATTTATCATCATATCTACTCACGTTTATTGCAAATAAAACAGTTGCTTTAAGCCAATTAGTACCAAGATTCCATAGAGATTCTTAGTAAAATCTATAGTGCTTAGGTACATTTCTTAACAAGTGTAATTATAGCATAAAAAAGAAAGAAACTGATAAATATATAAACATCGTCGCAAAATCTCTATCCCTTCCTTAGCTGTAATAATCAAAATTTTAAATTGGAATATAGTAGCCATTTCTATTCCAAACAAGTGGTAGGCATGTTAAAATAGATACAATAAATACTATAATAGTTACTAATAGTTCATTTCTTAGTATGTTAGCGAAAAATTTAACTATTTTTGAAGGAGGTTTATACTGAAAAGTAGAGTTTGGTCTAATCAGCGAATCCTCAAGATGTTAACTATCAATACAGCAAGTAAATAAATTAGTAAAAGCAGAATAAATTCTTAATGATCTTGCAAAATAACCAAAATAGAGTGAGAACATGCTCCAAATATATATCCATTTCAAAACATACAAAATATCTTCATTTATTGTAGATTCATGAATTAGAATATACACTGTAGGATAGTACATTGACAAACCGAAAAATGATATGCACATAAGCATACTAAGCATATAAGATCTTTCAGCAATAGGGTATTTATACCTCTATTTATATAAAAAGAGAATAGCAGAAAATGAAAAGGTTGAAATGAGAACTACTGATATTATCATCAAGACAAATATTGAGACACTAGTATTACTAGAATTTATGCATAAATCATATTCCTCGCTGCTACTAGGACTTTAGTTTATCTGCTTAAATCGTTGCTTATATTCTAAATAGTTTTAAAACATTTTTATATCTGTTAAGCTATTTATTTATTTTTATGGTTTTTATGGTGCAGCTATAGATTTATATTTTACACTTATAGTTCCTTTTTCTTTTACTTGCTTATTATTTGCCTATTAGTATATTAAGGAAATTTAAGATTTTAAATATTTAATCAATAAATGAATGAAGTATATTTCAAAGATGTAATTTTTTATTAATAATTTATTTTTACTTACTCAATCAAATATTCACTCAATTAAATTTGATTGGCTTTTCTTATATCTCTATTCTTTTCATCTATAAAAGTATAAAAGAAATACCTATCGAATAATATACAAAAATGACATAATTATTGACATACATACAATTAATCAATCAATCCTTCACAAAATCAAGAATATTTGAAACTAAAATATTTAAAAAAATATTATAGTTTTTATAAAAATTATAATGATATTTTTTTAACAAAAAAATCAAATTGAATAATCTAAATTAAAATTTTATATTACAAATCTTGAAATAATCTTATGATTTTATAATGATTTAAAATTATAAAACAAATAAATTTTTATTTTGATTGAATAAATTTTCAATATTTGATAAATTTTACTTAAAAAAATAATATTTCTTCATTTTAAAAATTGTTGTATAATAAGCAACATTAAATAATTTAATCAAAGAATTTATAAAAAAATTAATTTATTTTTATTTTTTTTAATTTACTTTTCTTAAATGTTTGTAAATTAAAAATCAAAGAACTTATTTAAAAAACATAAAATTATTAGAAATTTGAATAGCAATTAATTTTATTTAAAATTAATGTTTTAGATTTAAAATTTAACTTATTTATTATTAAAAGCTGTATTTTAAATCTTTATACCTGATAAAATACTAGCTGAAAAAATTAATTTTAAATAAATCAATATTTTTAGATTGATTAATAAAAATTAGCAAAATTAAAAATTTAATTAAATTAAATTATATTAATATTTATGAATCGTAATTTAAATTTTATTATTTGAAATAATTGTAATTAGATAATGATGTAAATAAAGAGTAAAAATTACTTTTTTAATTAAATATAATTAGAATTTTTTATTATTTTATTCAAAATTATTTTGTAAAAAAAATGATTTAAAGCTAATCTTAATTAAATGATTTAAATTAATATTTTATTGTTTAAAAGATTAATTCCTCTATAAATATAGGTTTAGCAATGTTCAAGGTAAGAGAGTGTTATTAACTCATTTGTTTTGATTGAAAAAAAATCATGTTTTAATTTTTAACAATTTTTTAATATAAAAAATATTATAAGATGTGAATTAGAAATTATATATTAATATATGTACTAAAATATCGTTTTTACATTCGTTTTTAATTTTAAAATTAAGCAATTCTTAATTTTATTAAGAAGGAAAAAATTATTTGTTAATAAACAATTGATTTTCAAACAATTAATTAAAAAACCGGATAAAATATAAGACTTTTGCTTGTTGTTTGTTAATATGCAAGGAAAATTAATAGTATTATTTGCATGCCTTATGGTAGCAAGTTATGCACAGACTCGTTGCTGGAATGATTATTCAGTAATGAAAAAAGGTGTTTTGGCATCTTGTGTTGATGGTTGCAGAGATTATCCAACTCTTGATGCTGCCGCAGAAGCATGTGATTAAAATAAGCTTTGTGATGGTGTTTCTAATGAATTTAAATCTAATGGTGGTAGCAACTCATTAGGCCCTAATGCTCTTAGGTAAATTTAATTATAAAATATGGCAGTCCCCACATATATCAACAATTGAATTCAATTTAAACACATTTAAAAAAGAAAATTATAATAAAATGCATGATTTAATCCATATTTTTTACAAATACTTTGTTAAATAAATAAAAAGTGGTTGGTAATTGAGAAAAGGTGATCTTTAAGTTAATTATAAGTATAACTAATAAGGATATACATTTTTGAAAGGAACTTAATTTTGCAACAGTAAATACTCATTTTAATATTAGCTCAATTTATAACATCATATTTATCTCAACAGTTAACAATGTTATGTATGGTGGTCCTATTTTTGATTACACAATTAAGAAAAATTGTGTTGAAAGTTCTTGTACTACTTATAATAATTGGTTAAATGCTGCTTAATAAGCTTAAAAGAATGGAAATGGAGATGCATCTATTACTTTATTAAGTGATGGAAGCAACTGGGCACCTTACAAATTATAATAAATGTCTGCTAGTGACTATGCACTCAGCTTCTTCGTTTCATAATACTTAAACACTGAATGTATATTCATTAACTTAATAATATAATTTTTTATAAGATTTTAAAAAGATTTTACTTTTATAAGAAAAAATATTTTAACAAATATTTATTAATTAAGCCTTTATTTTGTTAACTTTTAAAGTTAATTTCTAATTAATTACTTTTAAAAAATTAAAAATTTTTAATTTATGCCTAAATTACTTATATTTTATAGATACCTCAGCCAAGAATCAATACTACGATGAAAAGAGAGGTTATACTCTTAGTACTTGTGTCAATAAATGCAAAGACTATGCTTCGTTAAAGGAAGCTTAATATTATTGTAACTAATCAGCTGAATGTGTTGGTGTTACATATGTAAAAGATTTTACTTTCAATCATTTTGGTTAACTTTTTAATAAAATAAATAGCAAAGTATTGAAATTGATGCAGGTGATAACTCTGTAGGTTATATTTAAGGATATGGTTACTAACTTAGAAAGGGTTCTTTGAAAGCTAGCTCTGATGTTATTTCTTGGGTTAAATAGACTGGTCTTGCTAATAACCCTGCTACTACTCCCTCATCACCCTCATCCTCATCATCATCTAGTTCTAGCTCTAACTCTTCATCCTCTAGTTCATCAAGCTCAAGCTCCTCATCTAGTTCATCTAGCTCATCATCAAGTTCAAGCTCAAGCTCCTCATCTAGCTCATCATCAAGTTCAAGCTCATCAGGATCAAGTGGAAGCAGTTCTAATACTTCTTCTGGATCATCAGGATCAAGTGGTTCATCTGGATCATCAGGATCAAGTGGTTCATCTGGATCATCAGGATCAAGTGGTTCATCAGGATCAAGTGGTTCATCAGGATCAAGTGGTTCATCTGGATCATCAGGATCAAGTGGTTCATCTGGTTCATCAGGATCAAGTGGTTCATCTGGTTCATCAGGATCAAGTGGTTCATCTGGATCAAGTGGTTCATCTGGTTCATCAGGATCAAGTGGTTCATCTGGTTCATCAGGATCAAGTGGAAACAATTAAGGTACTCCATCTTCTACATAACCTACTGAATAAGCAGCTGGATGTCCTATTCTTTATACTGAGTGCTACTATAGTGGTAATTCAGTATCAGTTTGTTCTAACAATCCTGACTTTAACTGGCGTCCTTACAAATCTCTCAAAATCCCAGATGGTTAATATGTAGTAATTTATGAAGAAGATAATTACAAGGGTGAAAAATACTACTACGATTAGAGCATTCCTTGTTCTGATGATGTTTAATTATTCCTTTTTGAAAACAAGAAAAGCTTTGATGAATAAGAAAGTGCTACTACCAGCCATAAAAAGCACCACAAAAAGAATCACCATAAGCTTAAAAAGAATTCAGATTGAATAAACTGATTATTATTTAGATAAAAATCTTAACTAAATATTAAAATTAGATAAATAATTATCTATGTAAAACTAAAATTTGTATAATTATGTTTACTTTTTTTAGTTAAAATTACTCAAAATATTTTTATAAGCAAACACTTTTTTTTTGTTAATTTTTGTTTAAATTAAATTGATTAAATAAAGTTAAAAAAAAATGCTGAATTTTTAAAGTAATTTTTAAGTTTTAAAAATTTTAATAAAATTTCAAAAAATTAGCATATAGGTTTAACATTATAAGAGTAAAAATTTAATTATTTTTTAAAGTTAAGTTAATTTTTAGAGGGCATGCACTCATGCATATGCATGACATGTGAGTGGTTTATATTGATTTTAGATATTAAATTATATAATTAAAATTAGTATAACCTATTAAATATTTTTGAATCACTTTAAATAAATGGAACAATAATAAACAAATTTAGAATACTCTCCTTATATTTTTGAGATTGAGAGCATTTTGGAAAAGAGAATTCATCCTAAAACAGGAAAAACAGAATTTTTAGTTTAATGGAAATGTATATTTTATATTAAAAATTCAAGTATTTATTATTTAAAATAAATTTAATTTAGAATGGCCAGATGATCCAACATGGGAGCCAGCTTAAAATATCTAAAGCTTTTTAAATAACAATAATTAAAAGAAAAAGGAAGATGATTCACATTCTAACTTGAAGCAAAGAAAATTGTAAAAAATTGAAGACAAAGTGAAGAGGTCTGAACAAGCAAATAATCAAACTTAGAAGCTAAATGATAGCTTGCAATATTTAGATGAATAAATTTAATTTCTTTAAAATAAATACGAGCTTTTTATTTCAGATTCAGAGACAGAGTAAAAAAAATTAATTCCTGATAAAATAAGCGAAATTGAACCAGAGTAAATTGAAAATGAAGAAAATACCAATATGATGAATAACGTTTAAATTGAGCCAATCTATAAAATATTAGACAAATAAGAAGTTGAAAATACTATTTATTATCTTATTCTCTTTTATGGTAATATTTATTTTTGAATTATTTATTGAATTTATTGTTTAATAATTTTAGATGAAAAATTACCTTAATGGGTGAAGTAAGAAAAGCTGATTGGCTATGAAGATGAAATTTTAGAATATGAAAAACAAATAATTTAAGAGAGCACTGAACTAAACTCTAAATAGTTATTAGAAACCAGTATATAAAGTATACAAAATGAAAATTTATAAATAGAAAAAGATCAAAAATAAGAAGAAAATTAATTTAAAAAGGTAATGGATCAAGAAAATCTTGAAAAAAGTAAAAATAATTTTAATAGGAATCAACAATTTTAAAATGATATAGATGAAGGTGATTTTTTAACAGATTAAATATAAGATATAGAAGCAAACTTTATGTTTACTTATAGTATTAATTGGAAACCGAGAAAAGATGGAAACATTCCTCTAAATAAATAAGTCTAATTTGTAAAAAAAATTACAATAACGCCATAAGAATTCATTGATTAAATCCTATAAAATAAATTTCTTAATTGAAAACAAAAATCTATAAAATAAAATTAATGATTTGTAATACACTATATATAAAATATTCTCGAACTTTAATAAATTATTTATAATTATAATATTATTTCATCTATTTGTTTGCTTACTAGCTTGCTTTATTTTTTTAAATTATAAATTTGCTATTTTAGAAGATTATTTGTTTTTTTATGCTCTCAATCAAATATTTTCAACCTAATTTTATGTATAATTTACAAAAACCATTCTAATAATTTTATTTTTCAATATTTATTATCATTTTATCTATTTTTGAAATTATACAAAAGAATCATTAATAATCTAATATAATCTAAAATTATTAATAAAGAATTTCTAAATATATTAAGTTCTACTAAAAAATAAAATGAATAACAAATATTATCATCAACCTTCCTAAAAATTTGAAATCCTGGCCATATTAGATAAAAGGGCAAATCCTAAGAATGGGAAAATAGAATATTTAGTCCAGTGGAAATGTATAAAAAAATTATATTTAAAAATTAAAATAAAAAATATTTTATTTATTTTATTTAGAATGGCCTCTAGATTATACATGGGAGCCTAAAAAAAACATTTAAAATTTTATTGATCAAAATGAGTTATTTGTTGATGATGAAGACCTTAGGAGACATTATAAGGAAAAGCAATATCGAAGAAAAATCTTAAGAGAAGAAAGAAATAATTAAGTTGAAAAGATATGCAATAGTATAGTTAATCATACTTAAATTAATACTACTTAGAATAGATAAAATGATAATGATTTACTTAGTAGTATTGATGATTATGAAGAAAATATAATATACGAGGAGAGCTTTGATGAATCGAATTATTAAGAAAACTGCAAGGAATCATGGAGCACAAATCCGAATACATAATAAACTATTAGTAATTATTAAATAAAAAATTTTAAATATCAAAATAATAATTAATTTTAAAATAATTTTTTAAATTAAGAGAAAAAGTATTTATTTTTATTTTTTTTTATTTAGGGAAAGATGAATTTTTTTTATAAGAACCTGATAGCTATTCTATGAAAAAGATTTAAAATAAAAAAGAGATTAGTTCATTAAAAATAGAAAATACTTTTATCAACTCAAAGGCATAAAAGTTTAATAAATCTTCTTCAGAAATAGATTTAAGTTAAAATGAAGGATCATAAAAAGTTGATTAAATGAATGAGTACTAAGTTAATTAAGATAATTTTAAAACTGAGGGATTTTCAGAAGAAAATTTATTTGAAAATAAATCTGCTTCCACTGAATAAATTCAATTCTCTAATGCTAATGATAGCTAAAAGCATTAAAAAATTGTTAGAAAGTATTCAAATGTGATTTCAAAAGATGAAGAAATCGGAGAATTTATGAAAGATGAAATTTCAAACATAGAAATGGAAATAAAATATTCATTTAAGGTGAATTGGAAAAGAAGAAGCAATGGAGTCACTCCATTGTCAAAAACAATAGAAGTTCTTAGTAAAAAGCATATTTCTCCTTAAGAAATGATTGATTATTTAACTTAATCAAATTAAATTAATAATGAAATAGATAAAAGTTAAAAATGAATCAATGATTAATAAAATTATTTTTATTTCTCTGCATAAAAATATAATTAAACTAATTAAGTAGACACTTTTCATAGTATCATAATTTTATCTTTAAATTTAGAAAAAGTGACTGGCTGATCGATTATTTATAAATATTTGTTTTATTTGTTCTCATTTGTAATGTAAATTTGACTCATTAAAATACCTAATAATAAATTTAATATCTTTTTATTTCTCGATCAATATTTAGATTGAGACACAAAAATTTTAGAAAAAGTAAAATTTGCATCTACAGTTAATTAATTAGTGATGAAATAATTAATGTAGATATCTTATTTTGCAATTAATGTAGACACTTTTAATTTTTACCTTTTTGATCAATAATATTATTTATATCTGACAAAAATTTTGATGATAATTGTTAAATTAATAAAAAAAAATTTAAAAAGAATAAAGTAGCACATTTTAATAAAAAAAGTTTTATAATATTTATGCATTCTCAAGACTAATACGGAATAGGAAAGATTGATTCTTTTCAATTAAATAGTTAACTTAGCTAAAATTTAAATGATATGTACATGTTTAATTTGTAAGTAAGTTTGAGTAGGAATCCTTTTGGATGCTATGATTTTAGTAGATAGTAATCTACTCTATCTAATATGCAAAGCGTAGGGAGGTTTTAATTGCGCAAAGATACTGCAATAAACGAGAAAGGAGATATTATCATTCAACAAAAAATTAATTAACAAAAATAATAAAATTTTGATAAAGATTTAGATGCCATAATGCTAAACAAAAGTATTCCTGTTTCAGTCTAAAAATCACTTAACATTAATTCTGAAGAGCTAGATTAAAGCTTTTTGAATTTACATGAACTTAAGAATTTACCAATCAATATGACTAATTCTTAAGATATTGGTTAAAGTCAGTAGAAATAATACATGAAAAATTCTTTAAACAATAGTATATTTTTAGATTAGAGTGACTAGCTAAGATAATAATTTAACAACTTTAATCCTTTTAATATCACTTAATACTAGAACGAAAGTTTAATGAAATATTCTAGCTAAAAAAAAAATATAAATTAAGAATTATTTATGTAAGTTAGCTTAATTGATAAAAAAATGGAGACTTTAAGTGAACCTGATTAACATGCTATTTATTATGACCAAGAATCAAGCACAGTTTAAAATAATTAAGAAATAAAATAATAATTAGATGATTAAAATAACGATAATTCATCGGACAATATTAACAATAACAATAATCATTTTATTAGTGAATAGTATGATTAAGAAAATATTAAAAAAAGTAATGTTAAATTAGAATCTTCAAAACAATAAGAAAACCCTTACAGTTACCAAGTTCACTCTGACGAGGAATAATAAAATAAGAATGCTCCTTCTAAAATAAAAAAGAAAATATCAAAAAAATCTTAGAAGTAAAACAAAGAATAAAAAAGAGTATCAAAATGCAGATAAAGTAGACATAAAAATGTATTTAAAAATTTTGGAGGCACTCTCATCCGCTTTATAATATATAATTAATATTTTTAGTAAAGAGTCTCAGACTTATTTAAGTAAGATGCATAGAAAAAAAAACTATTTTAAGATTGGCTATAAAGCAATATCAAGCTTGAAAGGAAAAAAGACTTTTAAATTGCCTGGACGACCTTTAAAACTGACTCAGAAACAATTAAAGAATACAAAGAAGTATTGAGAGAATTAAGCAGAGACTTCTTTGAAAATTTCTCATTTGTATATTTGATAAATTCAAGAAAAATAAGTGATTTAGAAATACATCTTAGATCTATCCATACTTATTTGGCTGGCATTAACAATCCTGACTCCCTAGAAAGATTTAAACCGATTTGAAAAAGATCAATTTTTACATAATATTCAATTATAATTTAAAATAAAAAATAATAACCTATTTATTTATCTTTGTAAATAATTTTTCATGTTAATATGTAATTTTAATTTTTTCAACTAATTCTCACCAATGAATGCAAAATCAATTAAAAATATTAGACTCATCATTATATATTAAATATTCTTTACATTCTTTAAAATTGAATTTTATTCAAGTATTATTTTAAAGATCAAATTAATAATTTAGACACTTTTATTATATTTTTTTAAAGTCAATTTTATCAATTTAAGCATTTTTTTGTAATTTTTTACAATATTCTTTTTAACTTTAAAATAATCTAAAATTTATTTTTTTGTTTTTTATTTATTTGCTCAAAAATAATTTTATAAAAATATATAAGTAAATTTTTATTATATCAATATTAAAATCAGTCATTTCTTAGTTTTTACTTATACCACATAATTAATTTATTTTTGTTTGTCAATCACCATTTTAATCACATTTTAGTTTATTATATAATGTAAATTTCTTTTAATTTGATTTCTTTTATAATAATTTATAATGATTAAAATATAAAGAATACTCTATTTGGTAATTTGGTAGTTATTATTATTTTTAATTATTGAGAAATTAACTTTTTAGGAAATATCTCATTTTTTCAATTTAAAAGTTCTTAGACACTTTAACTTAATTTTTCTCTTAAAAAAAAATATATAAATTCTTTTCTTTTGGAAGTTTATCTCTTCTATCCTGTTAAACTATAAAAAGCATAGAAAGGAGGGATTAATATTTGCTGTATTTCGTTCAATTTAAAAATGAATACTAAAATATTTGATGCATACAAGTTGTACTTATAATTTCTTAGATAGACACTTTAAAAAAAGAAATTTAAGCGCTTAAATATCCCTAATCATGCATATGAATTTTAATTATTTTATTTATTAATTTTTATATTATCAAAGTTTAAAATCTTCTATCTATTTTTCAAGAAAAGAATAAATAGATTTAGCGAAATAATTATAAAGAATATATATATTTAAAATAATATTAAAACTAGTAATTTGCTTGCCATTTAAATGAATTATATTAATTACAATGACTTAGGTAGAGTAGATTCTGCTACATTTGGAAACCTAGCTTCTTAAAGTATCAAATTTGATCAGTTTGCACTCAATATGACTTTTAGTATGGGTCGTAATAATAGTAGATTTTATGATTTAAATAGGTAACCAACAAATATGTCTTAAGTGAGCGTAGGTGGATTTAAAATTAAAAAAGATACAGCAATAAACTAGAATGGTGATATTATTGTTTCTCAATACTTTGATTTGCCTAAGCATGAAGATTTTGAGGAATTAGATAATGTTATGTTTAATAATACTAATAGCATTAATGTAAGCGGAAAGTAGTTAACCAATAACCTTTAAGGAAGTTTATTTGATGACAATAAAAATTAGAATAATTTAATGAACCCAAATGACCTTAATCTACCCATAGAAATGACATGCTCTTTTGAAATGGATAACAATTCTAAATAAAATTTCAAAAATTAATTGATGTCCAAATCAATTAATAGAAGAATGTATGATGACATTCTCTTAGATTAGAGTTCCTCAGTGAGATAATAAATGAATAATTTAGTTTCTGTCAATTTAACTTAATTTTAGAATGAAAATATGATGAAACACTCAAATGCTAATTACAAGTAAATATTACCAATCAGCCTAATTGATAGGAGAATAGAAACTTTTAGTGAGCCTGACTTAGAAGTTAAACATTATGATTTTTTTGATTTTACTGATGATCACAAAAAATAATAAAAAGATTCTCACAATCATAATAATAATTCTAATTTTTCTAGTAATGTTAAAATGGAAATGAATGATAAGAACAGTAGCAGTAGCAATCTTAATAGCGATTATATTAGCAATAATAATAATAATAATAATAACAACAATCATTCCAATAGTAATAATAATAATAATAACAATAACAATGTTCCTTAGAGTATGAAAGAAAGCTAAAATTAAGGATTAACAATTGAGCCATTCTTGTATAAAGACAACGCCTTCTAAGATTATCAATATCCTCACTCAGATGATGAGTATCCTGCTAAAAAAAGTCCTCCTAAAATAAAACCAGCAGTCACTTCTTAATAATAAAAAAAAGCACAAAAAGGCTCTCAATACAGATAAAGCAGGCACAAAAATGTATTCAAAAATTTCGGAGGTACTCTAGTGCGTTTTATAATTTATAACCAATACTTTTAGGATAGAGTAATTCAAGAGCTTAACAAAGATGCATAAAAATAAAAAGGCTTTTAAGACTGGCTATAATCAGAAATTAAGTTAGAACGTAAGAAAGATTTTTAGATTGCTTGGACTACCTTTAAAAGTGATCCTGAAAATATTAGGGAATACAAAGCTCTCCTGAGAGAGCTTAGCAGAGATTTCTTTGAAAATTTTTCTTTTATTTATTTGATCAACTCTAAAAAGATAAGCGATATGGAAATCCATCTTAGGTCTATCCATACATATCTCGCTGCTATTAATAACCCAGATTCATTAGAAAGATTCAAACCTGTTTGAAATATTATCTAATTTATTATATAAAACTTTAATCAATATGTTGTTTATTTTTGAAAACTTAAAAAAAGTAGTTAAGTTAGTTGTGTTTGTTTTAATTTATTTAATTATTATCTGATCATCAAAGATTAACTAAAAAAAATAATTTCAAATATTTTTTAAACTAAAAAAATAACAATTTTATAATTTTTTTATAAAAATAAATTTATCATAATTTTTTAATTTCCTGTCACCTCTTATCAAATTTAATAAAAACTAAAGCTTTCTTTCTATGAAGTTATAATATATAGTTGATTCAAAAACTCTTTATTTAAATTAAATTAATATATTAACTAATTTATTATTGAAAAATATTTAAATTTCTAAAAATTATTCTTCATCTCAACTTAATGAAAAATAAAATATAAAGAAAAAAAGAGCATATATTATTTTTTTAATATGTGCTACTCTTAAATATTTTCTATATTTAAACTATTGTAATCATAACATCGTCAGACTTCTTAATAATTAACCAGTATCTCTTTAACATCATTCTTATAATATTTGTAATTCTACACATAGATTTTTACTATTTTTACATAACACTTTCAAATTAAGAAATGAACAACTCTTAAATTTTTTTATATTTTATAATATTGAATCGCTAATCTATATTTAGTGTTAAATTTTTCTTCAGAATTGATTAATTAAATTACTGCTTATGAATTATAACTTATTGATCTCATAGCCACTATAAATTAATGAATATGTAGGTAAGATATAATTTTTCTATTTGAATTGCATTTTATATTCAAAATTCTGTATATTTATTTAAAGTAAGTTTCATCAAAAAACCTAAAATGTGAATTAAATTCTATTTTATTATAATAGAGATTAATCATATGAATTACAAGAATATGTTTTAAAATACAACTTCTGCTTCATATCAGCATTTTAAGTATATAACTATTTTGATTAAGTTTAAGAAGCTTAATTAAAATTAGAGAATATGATTATAAACTTTTAATTTAGATAAAAATAATTTTAATTTATTCTTTTATGTTACTATTCATGCATTGTTTAATTTATTTGAAAGAGGTTGTTATGTGATAATTAATAACTAATTGTTTCTATTTTATCAAGAGATTACTATTTTTGAAATTTATTTAGGATATTAATAAAATTTACGATTTAAGGAGCACTTATTTGCTTCTTAAATCTATAAAAAAATATGGAAAATTGAAAAAAGCTAGATTTTGATTTAATTTTTTAATGTGAATTTTAGAATTAGAAGATTGTCTTTTGCAATATTCTTTATAATAAGATACATATAAATACATACATAGATTATTTAACTTTAATTATATCTTAACCTGAATAGGAATTAATAGTATAAACAAACATAAATTAGTAGAAATCAAATTGTATTTAAAATGTTTGGTAAGTAACTCAATTTAAAATTAAAACCTAACGATACGTAGAAATAAATATTTTAGTAGCATTTAAGCGGTAATAACTAAATGCCTGTATAAAACAATATATAATGTAAAAACGAAGATAGCTCTTTTCAGGCGCGTGTTTTAGGTATATCAATAAATACTAACAATTTTCAATAAAGAGATCATTAGGTCAATTAGGTCGCTATTAATTAAGTAAATTAAGGTTATGTAGGCTAGTTTTAGATGATTAAGTCTAACTATCTGGATGAAAATGGTGATGTTTATATTAACCAAAATGCTTAAGTTTAAAATTCTTTTCTTTATAGTATCTGTAATATGATAGATTCATAGAAAAGTTATTAAAGTAATATTTAGTAAGAATTTCTAAAAAGCAGCTTGACGAATGGTCTCAAAATAAATAAATTCCTTAATTAAGGAGGGGAAATGAATAAAAGTATTGTACTCTATGATGAACTCTAGGATTAAGCGTAGGTTTCTGTGTAAAATTAACTCTAATAGTTTAATAATATTAAGAATAATTAGCTGGAAAATATGTCATTTATTAGGAATAATGCGCAATTAATAAATCAATCTCAGCTTGCTAGGTCTAAATTTTATGTAGACAAAAACAATTTTTAGAGATATTTAGACTATTCAAAGTGCATTTAGAATTCATAATTATAGGGTTAAATAATAGATTTGAATAGCTTTTGTTTAATTGATTAATAAATAAAGCCAAATTTTGATGCTCAAAGCGATGATGCTTAATCTGACGGATAATTTATAAATGAAAATTACCCTAAAAGTGCTCAAGAATTAGATGAAAATACTAACTATGTAATAAATAACTCAAACACTTATTAACCAAAATAAATTACAAATAATTAAAAATTCGAATAGAAATAATAAATGCAAAAAGATGTTATCAAACAGCAAACTCACAATTAATCTTAGAACAATGAAATAAGTTGTGATTTTGATGGAGGCATTAGTGATGTTAAAAACCTTAGTTCTAACTTAAATAGCAATTAATAAGATTCTCTAAGTAATAGTTATACTAGAAAAGTTAACTTAGTCAATAAAACAATAAAACAAAAAAGACAAAAGAAAGATTCAGAGAATAAGTATAGATAAAGTAAACATAAAAATGTATTTAAAAATTTTGGTTGCACGTTGATCAGGTTCATAATGTATAATCCTCATTTTCAAGATAGATTAAGCAATGAAATGCTAAAAGAAGACTCATAAGGTAAAAAAGATTTTTAAGACTGGCTATAATTTGATGCTAAACTGGACAACAAAACTACCTTCATAAAAGCGTTTACTACTTTCAAGTAAGAAACAGATAAAATAAAAAAATTCAAATAAATATTAAGAGAACTTGCCCAAGACTTTTATGAAAATTTTAGTTTAATTTATTTAATGAATTCAAACAAAATATCTAATTTCGAAATTCACCTCAGATCTATTTATACATTTTTAGCATCTTTAAATGAACCTTAAAATCTTGAAAAGTTTAAGCCTGTTCCTTTTGAAGATTTAAGATGATTATTAAAATTAATTTGTTCTTTATTTTTTAAATATTTTTATAAAATTCTAAATTTTTCTTTTACTCATAAAATAAACACTTTCTTTCATTTATTTATTAACTATTTATTTAAATTAATTTCATTTAAAGAATATTACTGTTAAATATTTTATTTGTCATTTAAATTATCTTTTTTCCTTATTATAAATGGGTTATTATTTGTTCATATTAATAAGTGCCTTATCTTTTTTATTTATATTTATTTAATGATCGATATCTCTTTAAAATATGGAGATTTCAAAGATGTTATTTGATGTATTTAACGAACTATTTCCATCTCAAATCAAACTTACAAAATAAAATTTTAATAAATTAATAAATAAAATTTACTTATATATCAAATAAATTAAACAAATAAAATAAATCAAATTCATTAAATTAAAATTATCTAGCTTAATATGTAAAATTTATAAGGTTAGAATTTAGACTTTTTAGTGAATACTTTTAGAGTTAAAAAATCATAAAATAATACTTTTATTAATTAATATCATAAAAGATTTTAAGGATATAAAATAATATTTTATCTATTTAAAAAAAAATAAGTAAAATTCAATAAAAATATAAATTTTGTAAAATTTAATCAAATTTAACAAGTTGGAACTATTTTATAATTGATTTTTATTATATTTTTATAATTATTTTATAAAGAAGATCAAAGAATCATAGGAGGGGTATGCGGTTTGCGTTCATTTTTTTTATTTATTAATTCTTCATCGAATTTCACTTTGTGAGAAACAAGGTAATCCTTTATAGGATTGAGTTTATCTTTTTCTTCCTCACTATCTTATTCAACAAAATCTTTTCTTACCTAAAATGGAGATTTAACGTTTACAATTCTTTGCTTTTTCTAAGGAGATAAATTTTAATTTTATTAGCCTGCTTCATTTCCTTAGGGGTGATTTCCTAAGTCTAGAGTTCTATTATTAGAAGTTTGCAAAGTTTCCAATATTTCTTTGTCAATCTTCAAATTTTTCTCATTATCTTCTTCTGGTAGATAGAGGTCTCCGAACTGATTGAAATTCAAATTATGTAATTAATTTTCAATCAATTGTGCATCAAATCCTTTTTGGATAGTTTAAATGTTTTTGTAAAGATCCACAAAGAAACTCTACTATAAAAACAAGCCTTCTGTAATAAATGCATTTTCAAGTTAAGATTGATTAATTATACCATCTAATTTGATTCTATCTAAAAGAGTGATAAAGCATGCTAAGACTGCATTTTCGAATCCGTCCATTAAATTCATACCAAATTCAAATACAACAATATCTAAAATTTTAGTGAAATTGAAGCTCTAGAAAGTATTCTAGAAGAAATTAGTGCTTTATTTAAACCATTAATACTTAATCGCATCTTACAACTAATTCTATTATATCATTAGCTTTGAATGAGGGTTTAACATAGTTTCATAGGCTACAATACCGATAGCAATTCTTTTCTTCATAGCTTGTAATCCTTATTCATTCTCCATAACTACCAATTGCTTAAAATAAAGATTATAGAATGCAACAGAAAACCAAAATATTTCTGCTCTAATAATTTATTCCTTTTGATTTTATTCATCCTAAGTAAAGTCATTTAAATCTATTTTTTTCAATGACATTTACAACTTTGACTTTTGCTTGTCATAAGTGAAGAAACCTGCATGCAAATTATCTTCGGTTTTCATGAAAGTAGGATACAAACAAATATAAATTCTTTATATAAATCTATATAAATTGTATCTCAACCTATCTTCATAAGTTAAATCTACTATTCTGTGATACTTCAAGTAGCTGGTGAATGCGCTAAGAATTTACTCTAAATTATCTGCATGCCACTTACCCATAATTTCATATTCATCCTAATCTAGGAAGGACTTAGAGCAATCTATTTCAGGTAATTTTTAATAATATTCATATCTCTTTACTAAATCATCAGAATCACTTACAAAACCATCAGATGTTCTTTGCTTTTATAAAATATCATTTAAATTTAATAAGTTTTTTGATTAAAAATAATATTACAATATCATCTTAAATAATGTTATTTATTTAAAGGAAATTGGACCAATAGAGGCATCTAAATCTGCTGGGGACACCGTAAATAAAAAGTCTCTTAAGATCTTCATAGCTAATTTAAGTTTTAGTTTTCTAAATTTCTTTAATAATTTTATGGATGTATTTAGAATCAGGCTCACCAATCTTTTCGAGAAGTTCTTGTTAATGATCTTCTTATTGCAAGACCTATATAAAAATAAAATAATTTAACACTGATGAAATATTATAAATTATTTATATCAAATTTACTGTCTTAGCATAAGCTGAGGTCAAGTACATAGATATAGACTCATAGAATATTTTTCTGAAATCCTTATAAATCAGAGCTTAATAAAAATTAAAATTAAAATTTTTGCATTTCATTTAAAAATAATTACGATCTGATATATCCTAAGGATACTCAACTTGATCTTTCTATTCGATAGCATCAATTAAAAACTGTAAAAGCTTGATTGAGCTATTTGAACCAAGACCTTCATCGATCAGTTTTTCTAAAAAGTAAATCCAAGAGGATCTAATAAGAGAAAGGTTTTTTAGACGAATTAAATAAATAGGATCAACCATTTCGAATTGCTTTGAACCAAATATATCTAAGAAGTCATCAAAGGAGCTATGAGTTTAACTTTTTATTGTTGGTGTCCTAAATATGTTAGCTTTCAACAATATTTTTGTATTGAAGTTTTTCATTGATTCTAAAGAGAAGTTTAACCAAATCTATTTAGCTTTTATTATTTATTTATTATTATTTTAGATAAAAATATTTTTTAATAAAATTTATTTACTTGTTGTTTAAGCACTAATTAAGTCAGAAACAGTAACAAAAGTAATATATTACTTTTGTCTATTCATTTCATCGTAAAGACTAATTTTTAATGTGTCTTTTTCACATGAATCTAAATCACCGAATTTTATTGTATCATCTTACAATTACTTATTTTAAAATTGATTTAATAAATTAAAAAATTATATTAAAAGTAGTGTTTTTTCATGCTTAATTTGTAGAAAAAAATTTGCTAAAATCATATAATTCATTTTTGAAATTATATAATTCATTTTTGAAATGATATACTTCTATTTTAGTTTAATTTTGGAGATGCTTACTTCTTTTTAAAAAGAAAAGAAATATTTTGGTTTAAGAATAAATATTTTACTTAGCTAGTGGTTTAGAATCCATCATAAGGTTAAAGATTCCATAGATAGCTATTATCACTCATTTTTGAATGCATTTTAGCAGTGAAAACCATTTAAAATAGCTCATCTTATTCAGGTTGCTTTTAAAAATTTTAGCCATTTATTTTTCTGACTAACTCTGAAGGAGCAGCTTATTATCCTTTATTCACAATAATTGCATCCTCATTACGCTTTTCATATTAATCATATGTAACTATATTTTTATTCACTATATAGTAGACATCAAGTATCGGTCTTACCATTCTTAATGCTGAGGATAAAATAAGTTGGCTGAATTACAAATGTAATTTCTTTTCATTTTTAGTTCTTTTAACTCTTTCAGCCCTTTCAGCTTCTTTTTCTTCCATTTCTCTTTGTCTAGCAGAGAAAATAGCTTTGTTCATAGCAGTTTTCAAATTGCGCCTATCAACTTACTTTAAGACTTCACTTGATTTTAATATTTACCATCTTCTCTCTTTTTCTTGATTTCTTAATTTTATCTACTCTTTTAATTGAGTGTCTTTTTCAGCTTTATCTGCTAATTAAGATTCTTATTTCCATTTTTAAATTACTTCAGATATGCATTTCTTATCAAATCCTTTAAAAATAGTTTCAAAGGTTTTCTTCTATTAGCTTTTATTATTTTCTTCCTAAGCTTTTAAATAATTTGCGTAATTTTTGATACTTTATCTAAATCTATTAGCTAAGAAGTATTTAAATCTAGGAGCAACATCTTACTTTATAAGAGTGAAACTCTTTAAGACCTTGTTTTAAATAGTATAGGATAAAATCTTATCACTAATAGTCTTATTTTCGCATAAAATATATATTTATCTAGGCTTGTCTGATCCCTCCTTTAAAACACTTGCATTTAGAACAATTTTATTCGCATGTTTTCCTGTAAACTTGTTCTATGAAAATAAGTTATTTGAATAAAAATATGTTAATAAAAACAGATATTATAAGAGTGGTAAATAAGCAAATAAATATATAAATAAATTTACTTCTCCATTTTCAAGCTTTTAAATTCTTCCTAAGTCTTTTTCGACAGGCTTATTGCCTGATTATTCTATTTATTTAAAAAACAAACAAATTAATTTCATTTACTCACTCATTCTAATCTACTTATTTGGATTAAATTTGATTTTCTAAATAAAACAGGTCTCTCTAACTTACTTCCACCAATTTTACCTTTTCAAATATAAGTTTTATAGGTTTGTAATTTATTTTATAGTAAAATTTATTTTTTTACCTATCTTCAAAATATAAAAGTTTTCTCCTCCAACCTTTTCTTCTTCAAGGAGGTACTTCTTTTTCTCTTCTTCTCTTTTTTCGATTATTTATACTGGTTCTATCGTTTAATTTGCTTTAGGATTCTTTTACTTTATCAAAAATTATTAATAAATGGTTTTAAATGCATGAATCTATTCTTACAACACCAAAAGCACCATTGATAAACTTAATATACTCGGCATTATTAGTGTCCTTTAACCAAGCATCTTTTATTTCTTTATTTTCTTTATTCGTGCTCATCAACCTTTAGTTTTGATTTTTTGTTCGTTGAATTTCTTAAAATCCTCAGAAAAAAATAAAAAATATTTCTATAAATTTAATTTTTTGTGTCAGTTCAATTATACAGACAGAATCTTTCTTTATATAATAATAATAATAATAATAATAATAATAAAATATTGATTAATAAGTTGAAGTAATAAGATATCATTTATTAATTAATTTTTTATTTAATAAGATTTTTTTGACTTTCACTTATCGATATAAAATAATACAAATTTTTTAAAAAAGTAGGAAGGCCTCCTTTTTCTGTAAAACAACTACCAATAATTATTCAAACAAATATAAAATTAGCATAAAATCATAATAAAATAGATAGTCCAACATTAATAAAAAAATGTATTGAATATTTTTTAATTAATATAAAAAAATTCTAATAATTAATTAAATCCACACTGATATTTTATCAATTAATTGTTTTAAAATCATAATTTGCTGAATAAAATAAATAATTTTTATTATCAATCCTTGTGGGCAAATAAAAGGCCTAAATATTCCTATCTATTTTATTCAGGAATAGAATTTTAAATTTTTGAGCTCCAAATCTTACAATTTTCAAACCCATTTTTCATTTAAACGTAATTGTCTAATATCTATTTTAATCCATCCTTATTGTTATGATAAAAGAATTAATTATTGTTAAAAACCTATTCATGTATTGGTTTTCCTGCTAACACTACAAGTTTAGCTCCTTAATTTCCAGATTTTAGATTTATTGTGTTTTCTTATTAAACTTCAAAAGAAGCAGCCTGATATTATTATATTTTTACTTAGTTTTGCCCTGCTCTTGCCTCTCCATCATACAAGTAAACTAGCCCCTGGTAATGGTCAGGTACAGTCTACTCAAAGTAGTAATTTTTAGGAAGGTGTATGTCAAGATAAAAAATAGGAGTACATGTTTATACTGGACCAGTAACTCCATATGAATTTCCAGCAATCACTTTTACTAAAGCATCTTAAACATTAAAATATTAAGCCTTATCAGAGTTGAACTCTTTGTAGTAAGGATCTCTGTTCTTATTCTTTTCGTCTAAGTTAACAAAGACTTGGAACCCAACTGTTTCTTCTTCAAATGATCCAGGCATCTCTGCATGAACAATACCTTTTCCAGCCATCATCTATTATATTTCTCCTGGCTTTAAGGTTCCTTTGTTTCCAGTAAAGTCTTCATGAAGAATAGTGCCCTATAGCATATAAGTGACTGCCTCCATTCCAAAATGAGGATGGTCAGGTAATCCGAGTGGTCTCTTCATGTGAAACTAATCAAACAATATAAAAGGATCTAACACTTTAACTGCTTTTTAATCACCAATTAATCTAAATATTCTAGCACCAACTCCTTCAGCCACATTATTAGGTATAATTAAATTAGACGAAAGAGTTTTAAATAATCTCTGAGCCATTTTATGTATCTTTTTTTCTTTAATTAATTTTTAAGTTTTATCAATTTTTTATTACAATTTATTTAATATTTGAAAGATGACTTAGTTTTTATTTTTAAGTTATGAGAAGGCGAAATTATTTAAAACTATTGAAAATTCAGTGCTCGTGAGTTGTTTGTATTCATATAAAATAATAATTTTGAAATTTACTAGTTAAGAAAAGTAAATAATTAAAATTTTGTCCATTACCATCTATTAAGTTATTTTACCTTTGGCTCAACTCAAAAAAACCATCAATTTTTTTTTTTTTTCATCTAAATGCTACACTTTATTTTAAATTTAATCATTTATTCTTTTTAAAAGCTATTTTTTTCTCATAAAATCTTAAAAATAATGAATTTTGATATCAAATATTCCTATAAATATATTAAATTTATCACTTGAAATTTATAATCGCTAATAATTTATGTATTTATGATTAACTTTTAACACTTAAATAATCATAAAAAATCATAAAATTGAAAAATTATTAACTAAGTAAATACATTTAAAAATTATTAATAAAGCGTGATGATATTAAATTAGTTCTTGATTTGTTTATGTTCATTTAAACTTTTATTAAATATATTTTAAAGTATAATTTTTTAATTGATAAAAATAAATAATTGTGATTAAAATAAAGAATAAAAATATTATTGTAAAGTTACTTTAATTCTAAAATGTCACATTCAAGTAAAAAAAAATGAATGATTTTTTGTTCATAAACTATTTACAAAAATTTCAATATTAAATAAATATAATCTACTGAATTAATTTCTTGTTTAATTAATTAAATTTTTCTTTGAATTTTTTTAACTAGATTATCAAGTTTTTTTAAATTATAAATTAATTCAATCCTTTTTTAAAATTGAAAACTAAATTATATCAATAAAACCAATACAAATGAAATTATTTATTTATTTGCATAAATATTTAGTTAATGATTTATTTATTTTTTTATTCAAATATCCAAAAACAACTTAAAAAACCTCTTATGAATATTAAATAAAATAGTATTTTCAGTTTTAGGGGAGTTTATTTTGTGATCCTACACTCGGTCTATGCCTGGCATTCATCTAATTTACAAATTATTTATTTAAAAATTAAAATCAGACATAATTAAAAATACATTTAAATTATCTTGTTCTAACTAGCTCAGCTGCTAATTTTACATTTAAGATCCTTTTATAGTACAATAAATAAAAAATTTAATATAAATTAAGTTTTTAAAGCTAATTTACTCTTCTCATTTTCAAGAGCGGTAGCCTTGATAAATTTAGATATTTCTTTTATCTTCATTGTAGTAACTTTTAAATTCTAAATAATTTTTTAAAAGAATTAATTTTTAATTAAATAATAAATTAAACACATAAAAAAGCAAAAATGTTCTTTTTTAAATTAATTTTCAAAAATTAAAAAAAAAAAATTGCTTAATATATTATTATTTTAGAAAATAAAAATATTAATAGTAATATTAAATAGATGTTAGATAAAAATAACTTGAAATTCTACTATAAAAAGTAATTTGTAAAAGAAAAAAGTAGCTATTTCTAAAAATAATAATGAGAAATTGTGTGATTATTTTTTAAAATAATATTCAGAATTAATTCTTTTGCTAAAAAGTAAAACTAAAATAATTCTTTTTATACTTTTTCTCTTTCTTTTAGGATTAATAACTTTTTATCTGCTTAGTTTTGTTGCTATTTCCTTTCTCTTTCTAAAGCTTTCATTTTCTCTACAAAAAGTATTTCTAAATCTTTTTTTTCCTTTTCCAAATCTCTAACTCTTTCTTCTAAAATTTATAAACCCTCCTCTGAAATCTAAATATTGAATAAAACTATTTTTTTTTATTGATTTAGTAATTAAATTTACATCTTCATCAGGATCAGGTTCCTTTTCACTTTAATTAGGTTTCTTTCTCTATTACTCTTTGATTTTCATATTTACTGTTCTTATTTTTTCAGTTCTTAACTTTAATTCATCAATATATTTTTTCAATTCTCTATCTTTTTACTGCAGTTCTTCCTGCAGTCTTTGATTCTCCTCTCTTACATTATAAAACTATTTTCTAACTACCTCTAGCTAATTTTTAAAAATAATAATTTACTTTCATTCAAAAATGAAATAAATAATTTACCTAATCTTTATACTCTTATCTTTCAAATTCCATTTTTGCCTTTTTCTGTTCTTCTTGTATTCTTTTTAATCCCTATTTTTCTGAAAGAATTTCTTCCAATTATTTTTTAAGTCTTTTAACCTCATTTTCTTTTTCTGTAATCCTTTTATTTATAAACTCATTTATTACATACACATAAGTTATAAAAATCTAAAGTAACTTACCTATTCATATCAAAATTAAAATCTAATTGACGCTTCTTTTGCTAAATAATTATTCTATTTTAAGAGATAATTTCTTGCTGCTTTTATAATTCCTTTTTCTTTTATTTTATCTATTCATTTTCAATATTTTTATTGTTTTAATTGTATTTCTATTGTCTTTATTCTTTTTCTTTTTCTATAATTTGGTCAAGCATAGTTGCCATTTCCTTTAACTACTCCCTCAAATTTTAATTTTATTTGATTTACTGTTCTATCTAAACCTACCTTTAATCAAACGAGTTATTAGATACAGGTTTAGAATTGTTATCTCCTTTAGAGCGGTTTCTTTCTTGTTATATTTAACTAAAATTATTGTTTTCAACTTTTTCATTTTTTTAATTATTTCTATTTGTATTCAAATCATCTAAAATGTTGTTGTTGTTAGTATTGTTATTTTTATCAGCATGAACCCTAGTTTTAGATAGAAAAAAAAATTTTATACAAAAGAAGCAAAACTAAATTTAACTATTTTACATTTCTGATTACTCATTTATCTAAGAAGATTTATCTAATTATTCGTAATTTTAGCTAAAGGGTGTTTAATCAACAAAACTATCAGTCTAATATCTTTATTAATTTTCATTTTAATTATTTTATTTATAATCAATGTGGTTTGTCTTTTAATCATATTTAGGGCTGACTTAATGGGTATTTTACTGTTCTTAATGATGCTACTGATCATATCTTTGATTTGGTGTATTTTTTGTTTACAAATCCTCTTTTTATTACACATTTTTTTATGATGGAGGTCTATCTTTTAAAAAATATTGATAAAATCTAATAAGAATAATGAAAATATTTACTTTAACTATTTTGTACTTTATCATTGTGATAGCTATCATTAAATGTATCACTCATATTCATTTTAATTTAACTTATATAAATAATGCTATATTGTATATTTTTTGTTTATATTTTAGAATTAATTACTATTAAAGCAATTAAAAAAAATAACCAAATTGAAATTTGTGAAAAATTAATTATGAGATATTAATCATTAAATTTCTAATTTGTATATAACTCAAATAATTATACTGTTACGGAAAATTAATTTAGATAAAAATAAAAACAAAAATAATTTATAAAAAAGATTTCTTTTTTTTATCAATAAATATTTATTTGTAATCATTAATTCTTATTATAATTAATAAAATTATTTTTAATTTCTATCAAATAACAATAATAATAATAATAATGATTTGGTTTTTCAAATAATTTGTTGTTTGGTTTTGATTAAAAAGAATATTAAAAATATTGAATACATTTGATTAAAGGTAATTCACTTATTTTAAATAATGAATTTTACAAAAAAATAATTTTAATTAAAATGAATTTGAAAATAAGTTAATAAGTTAATTATTATCCTAAAATTAGCTTTAAAATGTTTCAAATTACATAGGAAATTCTAAGCTTACAAAAGTAATTTTAAATAAATTTATGCATTGATAAAGAATTTAATCAACTAATTTCATTTTAATTTATTTTGGATAGTAAATCTCACATTTGAAACTGAATTTAATTTAAGTATGTGTTTTTAGTCGTTAACAAATATTATTATTTTTAAAAAGTTCTTTCATAAATACTTAGTTGAGTAACAAGGATGAGAAGAATTTGATCATAAAGTTATTTTTAAATTTATCAAATTATAAATTGGTTTTTTCAAATAATTTTTGTTAAATTTAAATTAAATAAATAATAAAAATGTTAAATGCATATATATGATTAACATTAATAAGATTTCATTGATAATATTTAACAAAAAATAATATTTAATTAAAATATTTTGAAAATAAGATTATAAATCAATTAAATTTGTAAGAATTTTATCAAACCATAAATTTGTTTTTAAAATAATATACTGTTCAGTTTATATTTAAAAAAAATAAATAATAAATATATATGTCTAATATTAATAAACAAGATTTTGTTTAAAAAATATAACAAATAAATGCTTTTTAGTTTAAATATTTCTGAAACTAAGTTAATAAATATATTAAATAAATTCATTAATTCTAAAATTAATTTTAAATTAATTGAAATTAAATAAAAACTTCTAATTTGATAAAAATAATTTTGTGTTAGTTCTTGTAATGATAAAGAATAAAATCAATTAATTCTATTAAAATGTATTTTAGTATAGTGAGTAATCACATTTATAAAATACTGAAGTTTATTTATTTATATCTACTATTGATTATAAAATAAAGATTCAAAAGAATTTAGCATGAAGATTATAATAATTTTTAGAAGATCTATTTATTTGTCCACAAATAAAGAAATAATAAGATTTTTCTTAAAAAAAATTTGATTAAATATATTAAATCAAAATCTCAAAGCTAGATTTAAAGTTAGTAGATCATAGTAAATTAGAAATGTCATCTGTTTGGAATTTACTTAATCCAATTAGAAATGGTGCAACAGGCTTAAAATTATTGAGCTCTGGCCGTGAATTATTCGGAACAGTTATATAGCACGGAAAGATGGATAAGACTGTCACTGTAATAGAATAATTATCAAATAAGAGATAGAAATATTAAATTTTTCTTCTTCTTATCATAATAATTTGAAAAATTTCATTAAAATCATTTAGAAATAGCACAAATTCTAAAAAAAATTTTCTATAATTATTTTAGCTCTAAAATTGCAATTGAAATATATTAATGAATTGTATTGCAGCATACTACTTTTTATATGGTTTAACAATTTAAATTTTAATTTGCATTTTTAATTATTAGGTTAAGGTTGATTACAGATATTGGTATCCTAAAACAAAAGAATTTAAATCAAAAACCAGCAAATATCAAGTTCATGATTCTGAAAACTTTTGCGTTACTGGAGATAAGGTTGTCATTAAGTCAATGTTACCAATTTCAACAATGAAACACTATTATGTTAGAAATATTGTAAAGCCATTCCCTAGAGATACTTATTATAAAGAAGGCCAAGAAAAGAAAGAAATGAGTGAATAACTTAAGAAGGAATATTAAAGACTTTATCAAGAATTTTATGAAAGAGAATAACAAAGAACTGAAATTAAGAATAAAAAGGACGAAGTCACTTTAAAATCTGCTCTTAAAGCAAAGGCTTTAACTCGTGCTATGGCAAACTTAAGAAAAGTTGAATCAACATAAAAGAAGAAAGATAAAGTTAGATCTAAATCTGAATCTAGAAGAGAGCAAAAGTCATTATCTGAAGCTATAGACTCTAAGCTTTCCAAAGAAATTTGAAGTTATTAAATAATTATGCAAAAAAATATATTTTTTTTCATTTAACAGTTAATTTTAAAGTAGTTCTAAATGTTATGAACCATTATCCAACTAACTACTATTATAAACTATTTGAAAGCTTTAGTTTGTTTGAGCCATATTTGCATAAATAATATGAAGTTGTTGCTATATTTGAAGAGATTTAAATTAGATTATTTCATTAATTTATAATTAACGTATTATTTAAATAGTTATCATATGTCCTATAAAAGATTTTAAAAAATAAATAAATAAAAAATTAAATAAAAAATATAGACATAATTGTTTTTAGTTTTCTCAGTTAATATAAAATAATTTCAATTCTTAGTTTACTTTTCATGTTTTATATCACTTTTTAAATTATTTTTATTAGCTTATCAAAATAAAAATGTTATATTTTAATATTTATTTCATGAAATGCTATCAAAATAAATGTATTTATCAAAAATATTTTTTGAAAATATCTACTATTTATTTACTTTTTCTTAAAAAAAATATATTTTTGACTTTTAATCAATACTGACTAACGTTAAATAGCTTTAAAAAAATATATTTTCTAACATATATTATAAATTTAAATGGTAAAATAAATTTCTATGTTATATATAATTTTTTGAATTTAATAATTCATATATATTTATCACTTTATAATGGTAGCATCTAAATTTTAGAAACACAAATATGTCTTTTTGTTTCTCATTTCCTTTTCCTTTGTTTGAGAAAAATTTTTTAAAAAGGAGTTAATTTAAGTTAATAAAAGGTAATATATAGATAACTATTGGTTAAGTGATTAGAAAATCTGCTGAAAAACGATGGCTTTATTAATCAATTAATAAGCTTTATTTTATATTTAATTTTAATTCATTTTCGAATTATTCATTCAAACAGAAATAATAAATGTACGTGTTATGTGTTAGCTGGTTGCATTAGTAAATGTTTATCAGTTTTTATTTAAAAAATTTACAAATATGAAACTCATTTATTATTCTGAAAAGACATATATTTAAAATTGATAAAAAGAATGATAGATGAGACAAATGAATGATGTGTGAGAAATTGTAAGTTGATTGATAATCAAATATGCAAAAATAAACACTGTGAATAAATACTGATCTTTTAATTAGATACTCTTTATGCACATTTTGTTATTTTGAAAACATGTATTGATTTATTGGATTAATCCTCTTTTCATCTTAAGTTACTTCACTTAGACTTTAAGGCATCAGCTCTACCAGCAGCCAAAGATTCTTCGAGGTCACCCTTCATGTAGAAACAACTTTCAGGATATTCATCACCAGCACCTTCCAAGAGAGCTTTTGAATTAGTTAAAATAAATGATTGAATATAGATTGAAAAATGAAAAATAAAGTTAATTATTTACCCTTGAAAGAAGCGATATTTTATTTAAGGTTAACGAATCTACCGGGAATACCAGAGAAAACTTCAGACATGAAGAAAGGTTGAGAAAGGAACTTTTGGACCTTTCTAGCTCTGGCGACGACGAGCTTATCTTCTTCAGAAAGATCATCAACACCCAAAATGGCAATAATATCTTGAAGTGACTTGTAATCTTGGAGTAACTTTTAGACACCTCTTGCAACAGTGTAATGTTCTTCACCAATGGTGATGGGGTCTAACATTCTGGAGGTAGAATCCAAAGGATCGACGGCAGGATAGATACCTAATTCGGTCAAACCTCTGTTAAGCACAGTAGTAGCATCCAAGTGAGCGAATGTAGTAGCGGGAGCGGGATCGGTCAAATCATCAGCAGGTACGTAAATAGCTTGGACGGAAGTAATGGAACCCTTTTGGGTGGTGGTAATTCTTTCTTATAAAGCACCCAAATCGGTAGCGAGGGTAGGTTGATAACCGACAGCAGAAGGAATACGACCCAACAAGGCAGACACTTCAGAACAGGCTTGAGTGAATCTGAAGATATTGTCGACGAAAAGCAAGACATCCTTACCTTCTTCATCTCTGAAATATTCAGCGACGGTAAGACCAGTTAAACCGACTCTAGCTCTGGCACCTGGGGGTTCGTTCATTTAACCGAAGATGAGGGCACATCTGGATTCACCTTCCTTAACACTGATGACCTTAGAGTCCATCATTTCATGATAGAGATCGTTACCTTCTCTGGTTCTTTCACCGACACCAGCGAAGACGGAGTAACCACCGTGATGCTTAGCAACGTTGTTGATAAGTTCTTGAATGAGCACAGTCTTACCGACACCAGCACCACCGAAAAGACCAATCTTACCACCTCTAGCGTAAGGAGCCAATAAATCGACGACCTTAATACCAGTAACCAAAATTTCAGCAGAAGTAGCTTAATCAGTGAAAGAGGGAGCATCTCTGTGGATAGGATAGAGCTTAGCAGCCTTAATGGGACCTCTTTAATCGATGGGTTCACCTATTTTATTAAATTTATATAAATTATTTTAATGCTCATTTCTCTAAAATCATCTCAATAGTAAACAAACAAATAAACACTCATATCTCAAAATTAACTCAACCAACTAACCATCACTCTAAAAGAGGAAGGAATACTATTTATTCTATATTCATATATTCTATCCTTTATTTATTTTATTAACATGTTAAGCTAATCAATATATTTGATCAAAAATTTCCATCTATCATTCTAGCTATTGATTTCTTATTAAATTTATCAAAAATTGAAATCCTATTGGTGTATCTGTATATACAAGACTCAACTATAGTTATTTATTTATTTCGTTTCAGCTTATAAATTAAGAGAGCTTTAATCAAGATAGATACATTCTCCTTTTTTAGAGTTCGAATTCAAAAATTTTTAAATTAATTATCACAAACAGAGAAATTTATTTGTTTATTTATTTATTTTTTCTTGATTCTAAGAATTTATTTAAATTATTTTCTCAAATATAAAAAAAAAAAATAAATATTTAAACGAATCTTTGTCAAACGTGTTAACAACACTGTAAAAGATTCTTCTTCTTCTTCTTTCTTACTTTTTCTTTCTTTCTTAATTATTTTTTTTTTTCTAAACCTATGTCTATAATTAATAAATTTCTTTACTTTCTCTTATTTATGCATAGAAAGTAAGAAAGATATGTTTTTTTTAATTTGGTGCGAAATCATATTCTTTCCTAAAAATTTGAGCTACTAGAGGCTTCATTTTAAATATGGTGATAATTTGTATGAATAATGTGCTTATTAATTTAAGATTTTGAGGAGTGAAAAGAATGTTCGAAGAATTATTTGAGTATCTTAAACTATATTGATAGATTGTAATTTATTTCTTTTAATCAATAACTAAACTAAGAGTGGAATTTAATTAAATTTTATGTATTTTTTAGATAGATATATTGATAGGATAGAAGATTCATAGCTATATTTTTATATTTTTTTTTTTTTTTTGCAATGCTTTGTGTATCCTAACTAAGTTTATTAATGATTGAGATGTTTCATGATGGATGGATAGATGGATGATCGAAAGTTTAGAGTATATTAATACTCACCAAGAAGTATTTGTTTGTTAGGTGATGAGATAATGAATGATGAGTGAATTTATTTTTTTATATGGATAATAATTAGTTGAATAATTATTTTACCAATAACGTTCATGATACGACCAAGAGTACCAGGACCGACAGGGACGGAAATGGGTAAACCAGTATCAACGACGGGCTAACCTCTGACCAAACCTTCAGTACTGTCCATAGCAATTGTTCTGACTCTAGAGTCACCCAAGTGTTAAGCAACTTCCAAAACCAATCTATGTTAAGTTCCTTGAACTTCTAATGCGTTCAAGATTTAAGGTAATTCACCTTCGAATTGGACATCGACGACGGCACCGATAACCTAAGATACTTGACCATTGGCCTTAACAGTCTTAGGAGCTTCCTTCTTAGCAGTGGTGCTGAAAGCTATTATTTTAAATAGTTTATTGCCATTTTGTGACTAAATAAGTTAGTAAATTTATTTTTATCGAATGGTGAATCACAATATGAATGAATCTAAAAGAATTCAATAAATGCAGCTAACACATAAGTTGCAACGCAGATCGAAGCTAGCTTTTACAACAAAAACAATTACTCCTCTATCAACTTTACAACTACTTTTGGAAAGCTTTTGTGTTAGCTGATTTTGATTCACCATTCCGATATTGATGAATCCACATTTTTTCTTAATTGTTATAAATATTTACCCCTAGCAATACCCCTTTGGAGAGCCTTAGAGAGCATTTCTTTTATTTTCTAAATATCCTGTTTTTTATTTTAAATGATAAATAATTTATTATTATTTATTTAGTTTTCCTTTGTATTGTCATATTTTATTTAATTTACGCTCTTATCTTTTTTTTTTTCTCTCGTAAATTTAATTCCTTCCCACTTCCTCAATGAATTTTCATTTCTAAGTTCCTTTCCTTTTCTCCTCTCCCCAATTTTAATATTTCTTTTCCCTTCTATCTATCTATTTATCTTCTTTATTCCTTTCTTTCATTTTATTGTTTTTGTTTATTTCATGTTAGATTATTAAATAGATTCTTTGTTTATTTATTTATTTATGAATTAATTTTTAATTCATAATCTATCAATCCCTCACTCCATCTATATATCTATGTATCAATCTTCTTTTTTCATACTAATTAACTAATTTATTTATTTATTTTCTCTTCATTGATTCTTTTATTTAAAATAAATCACACTTCAATAAAAATATCATAATCATTTTGAATTCTTAATATTTTAATAGCTTTAATCAATTAGTATCTCTCTCAATCTGTTAGTTATTTATTTATTCATTTATAAAGATTGAGTATTTTTTATTTGATTTTTATGAATTTTATTAAAAAGATATTTGATCAATTTTTCATATGTATTGTCTTATAAACCTAAGATACTAATGAACAACTAACACAATTCAGCGCTACCTATTCGTAATCTATTTATTAACATTATCTTTTTGATATATTAATTATTTGATCAAGTAAAATCTTTCTTATCAAAATTATTTATCTGATATTTTTTTCACCTATTTTGTTACATTTTTATTAAATTTATTGAATTTCTAATATAATAAAATATTTTTCAATCAATAGATGATTGATACATTTATTTTTCTGTTAATAAAATTTTAAAACCTATCATTATCATCTTTATGAAATAAAATAAAATTAATTGAATTATTTTTAATATCTTTCAAAAAACTTGATTATTTTATATAATTTTTCAAACAAAACAAATAATTGTTTTAAATTTAAAAATGATTTAGAATTTTAAATTGAATAATTTAATAATAATTATTCTAATTTTAAAAACAAGAATGAATTAATAATAATAGTTTAGAAAATATTTAAATTTATGATAATAACTAAAATAAATTTCTTATTTTAGTTAACTACTGATTTGCTCTTAAATAAATTTATTTATTTTTATTTAATTTAAATATATCGTTAAGTTAATATAAAAATATAATTCTTTTAATTTAAATATTTAAAATGTTTTGCAATACAAAAATCACTTTTATTAAATAAATTAAAAAAATAATAATCAATAATTATGAATGCGATATAAATTTTTTGAATTAGTCTACTCTACAAGAAGTAATTTTTTAATATCTTTATGAGTCAATATCTAAATAATTTTATTTTTAATTTGATTAACTATAATGTAGTAATTAAAAAGAAGTCAAGTTAAAAATATGTGGATGAAAATAATTTTTTCAATAAAAACATAAATATTATAGTAATTAATTTATCAATTAATCAATAAATTAAAATTCTAAAAAATTAACAAATAAATCAAATCTATTGAAAATTGTGAAAATAAATTTCTTTGTTTTTGTAAGAATCTTTATATTTAAATATAATTAACTACTTTAATTTCTTATTTATTGATTCTCAAATAAAATAATTTATCATATTTTTAGAGGGTATTTTCATAATAAAAAATATAATTTTATGAAATATTTTTTGAAGGGTTAATAAATGATAGATTAAAGTTGATATTTATTTAATTAAAATTAAATTTAGTTGCTTGATATTATTAAATTATATTACAATTTTAAATGTTTTAAATGTTTTTTAAAATAATTTATTAGCATATATTTTAAATATGATATATGAATATATAAATTCTTTATTTTCATTTATTCAATTTATAGAGAAATAATCAAAATTAGTTATTTGTTTAAAAATATTTTAGATTTATTAATATAATAATAAATAAATTAATTCACAATATTAAGTAAGATATTTATTTTTTCAAATATTTTCTATCCTTATCAAATTTATTTTTATGAATTAAGTTTATTAAAAATATTGTTTATAAAATAAAGATGCTATAAATATTAAATTAATTTTATTTTTCAGAATAAATAAAAATTTCAATTTTATATTTTTTAATTTTTTAGATTTTAAAATAAATTTTATTACTAATCTAAATTGTAAGGATAATCTACCTTTTTATATTTATTGTATTTTTAACGATAATCTTTTTTTTAATGTACACTATTTATTACTAGAAATAAATAACAATTTTACAAGATTTTAATATTTGTAGTTATACCAAAATAAATAAGTATTATATTAAATTGATCAAAATATTATTTGAAAGTTTTAATTGTTTTAGTTCAAGGTTTATTTTGTTATTTTAATAGAATAAATAAATATAAATAATTTATTCATCAAATTTTGTTCAGTATTAAGAAAAATAAATATTTATTTATATAAAGAGTGATTCATATAAGATTACTTTGTTTTCATATAAATTGAAAAACTAAAAAGTAGAAAACATAAAAAAATATTGTAATTACTAATCAAAAGAAACATAAAAAATATATATAGCTTCTTAGTAATATCAGGGGAAATATAAAATAACTTACGAAGTTTTATTTGATAGAAATGGGATAAAATTAAGTAAAAAAGTAAAAAAAGTATGGAGAATTTGATGTGAAATTAGATTAACTATAGCTAGGTTTTGAGTAAGAAAGAAAAAATAATTTTGCCATGGAGAGATCAACTCATCCTCAATAACCTCTTAGTAAATCTGAATAGCCTAGACCTTTAGCAGCTTCTCGTTTTTAAATGACAGAGAGTAAGAATCAAAAAAGATCAATTTCATCAGAGAAAGCTTATATGGCATTAAAATTTTAGCAAGATAAAAAGAAATAGAGAAACGATGACCCAATATTAAAGAAGATGAAAGAAATAAATAAGTGTCAAAATGTAGCTGACTTTTTTTTGAATGGAATCTAACTTCAAAATGTAACAAATTAATTATTTAAAATTCAATGATTTTATTTATCGCTCAACAACAAATTCTATAATTTTACAATTTTTTAACTTAAAAAATGAATTTAGTTTTTATTTATATAAAGGTTAACTGCTCATTAATAAATACTATTCAAATGAATTATAATATTATTGCATGTTAATAAAGATAAGAAGATGCTACGTGTACAACTAAAAAAGCTGAAACAAGTTAATTTGTAGTTTATTTATAAAATAAAGTACTTACAGAAGTAGATAGGGTAGAAAAAATAGATTTTGAGGAATTGAAGCACATAAGCGTAAACTATCAAGCTGTCGATTAAGAGAATTTAAACGACTCATATCAATTTGATATTTACTCATAAGAGAAGAGTAAATTTCAAGCAGTGACTAAGATAGAGAGAAACAAACAGAAAAAGCAATCAGAAATTAGTTAAATAATTTCTAGCAAGAAAAATGATAACAGTGTATACATGCAACCATACGATTAAACTTCTATTTAAAAAAGCAAATATTAATCTAACCTGTAATAGAATAGAAAATAATCAACTTTTAATGAATTTGAAGAGGTTTATTTAGAATTGTTATCAGATAAGTATTAAAATGACAAAAATTATGATAACTAAGATGCAATTTCTACAAATTCCAATAAAATAAAATTGTCTTAAATGGTAAAAAATAATAACAATATTCACTCTGATCAAGTTTCTTCGAACAGCAGTCTTATTAGAGAAAAGAAAAATCCTCAAAATTATAACTTTAAAAGTGAATTAGGGTAACAATTTAAACAGCCCATCAACATTTATGAAATGCCTGTTTATGAATAATAAGGAGATTTAGATTAGGAGATCGTTAAAAAATCTCCTCCTTCTAATATTAAAAGTAAAATTACATTTAACCCTCTAGTAAAATAAGAATCTACTCCTTTGAATGCATATCCAGATGAATACACTAAGTATCCTAAAGAATAGACAAATTCTAATCTTTTTAATAATCAGAATAATCCATAAAATAAAAACTATAACATCAGTTAATATAACGGACTTATAAATAACTCTGATAAAATAATAAAAGATGAGTCAGTTCATAGAGTAGTAAATTAGTTATAGTTTAATTCTTAAAATCCTGGTTAATTTAATTAATCTCCTCTTTCTACATACGAAAATAAGCAATCAAAATAAGTTTAGGATAATGCAAATAATTATAGCAATCTCTAAAAAAATAATTAGAACTTAAACCAATATAAAGGACTTGCTGATAACTCAGATAAAATTAATAAAGATGATTCAGAATTTAGAATACCGCATTAATTTTAGAATGGTTCATAACTCACTGAATAGAATTTTTCTGATCCTTCAAATATGTAAAACAACCCATAAAATAAAAACTATAATATTAGCTAATACAAAGGACTTGTGAATAACTCAGAAAAGATTATAAATGATGGGTCAATTCCAAGAATAGTAAATTAGTTATAGTTTAATTCTTAGTAACCTGAACAATTTAATTAATCAGCTATTAATCCTCCTCAAAGCTAACATTAATAACTAATCTAAGGAACTGATAGCTTTAATTATAATAATCCTTAAAATAATAAAAATTACAATATAAGTTAATATAATGGACTTATCAATAATTCAGAAAAAATTATTAAAGATGGCTCAGTACACAGAATAGTGCACCAATTATAGAATGGTTCTTCTTAGCTTCAATCAAATACAGCTAATTTTAACAATATTGCTAATAGTTAAATAATAGATAACTAATAAGTAAGCGGCTTAAATAGTTAAATTAAAACTAATCCTTAGAATTAGAATTATAACATAAGCTAATATAATGGCTTAATAAATAACTCTGATAATATAATAAAAGATAACTCAGTCAATAGGATAGTAAACCATCTCCAAAATGGATTGTAAAATGATAGCCAGAACTAATTTAACCCAAATAATAATAACTTTGATGTATAGGCAAGTCTCCGCCCTGCATCAAACAATCTAACTTCAAATCCAAATATTTCAAATGGATAATCTTAATTTTAAATAAGAAGCAATTAAGGTCCAAATAGTTTTATTAAGAAATAAGAAAGTGGTGACATTTAGGATTTTTAGGCAAACTTAAACTAAAAGGTACCTGAAAATATTGTAAGCGCAAATAACTTGACATAGGAGAGGAAAAATCCAGTCACTTATATGAATATTAGGGATAACAACTTAGAGAGCTAAGCAAGCATATCTAATAAAGGATAGCATATTAACTCTCAAGTAAATGGTATGGAATCTTTATAAATTTAATCATTTTAACCGATTTAAAATACAACAAATTTAAAATAAATTAGAGATTTAAAATAAAGTAACCAAAGTAATTAAGATATTGATAATTTAATATCAATTAATTAGTAATAAAAGCAGCAGTAGGCTGAATTTTAAAGTAACTAAAATTCTAACTAATCATCTAACTTTATTAATGACCAAAGAAAGATTCCTATAAAAAATGTTTAATAAATAACTTAAACACAGCCTTTAGCATAAAATTTAGACTTTGAGACTGAATCTATTCCAAAAAAAATTACTAAATCTCAAAACAATCCAGTTGGAGCTGATAAAATGTTATAAAATAATCATAGAGATAACAAAAAGGTATTAAATCCTAATTTGGATTTCGAAGAACCCTTACTAAATTAAAATAAAAAAAATAAAGCTGAAGTTGATTTGCTTAAGAGTAGTTAAGCATCGGAGAATTTCAGTTCAAATTTTATTAATGAGAAAGGAGCTTAGTAGAAGATTTTAATTGAAGATAGTAGAAAAAATGAAACTCACAGCAACTAATAATAACTCGAAGTAAACAATCAAATACCATAGCCTATCTAAAAAAATGTTTAATAGAATTTACCATAAATAAATATAAATTATTATTAAGGCGATTCTCATAAAAGTTCCACTCATAGTGACAGGAATCAAATAAATGGCAATAATTTTAGCACTAACAAAGCAAATAACAATTTTAATAATAATTCTAATACATAAACTCAATATATAACACCATAGAAAACACAATACTCCTCAACTTATATTGACTCCACAAATATTATCAAAAATATGAAAGAACCCTATGCTCAAAACATCGATAGTTAGGATACAAAATAAAATAAAAACTAAATACCTATGAATGGAAATTAACATCATCTAAGCTATACATAACAGCCAACCTAATTTTAAAGCAATTTTGCAAAATAAGAACCTGTTTAAAGATCAAGAGCTAGCTCAACACAAAATTTAGATTAATAGCAAAATATTTTTTCTTCAAATATTAGATTAAAAGATTAGGTAGACCCAAATTATAATTCTTAAGCCATTAATTAACGATCAAGGGTTAATTCAAATCATACTTAAGATTCTTAATTTTAATATCACAATAATTTTAATCAGCTTGCATCTAATGGAGGACCTTAGTCAAATACTTATCAAACTAATCCTAATGCTTACAGTGTAAATAATAAGTAAGACTCTTTTAACAAATTTGATAATAAAAATTTAAATTCAGCTCCAAACCTGATTAAGGGTTAAAATAATTAAGCTTTGATAAACAACTAAAACCAAATTAATAGTAATTAGTAGTTTAATCCTATTAGTAACCAAACTCAAAAAATTAACTAAAATGAAGATTATACTATTAATAACTAAAATGGAATAAGAGATCCTGGGTAGTTTAACCATCCTAATATTAATAATGCTAAAACAGATTAATAAAAAGATTAGGGTTAAAGAAAGATAATTTAATTAGGAGGAAAAACTTACAATTAACCTTCAAACCAGAATTCTCAATAAAAAAATTATTAAATGATGGAGTCACCATATAGATCTAGTGATGAGAAAAGCAACCACTAAAGCAAAAGTTCAATATCAAAAACATAGATTAATTAAAATAAATACTTTGCTCCTAATTTGGAAAAGACTTCCCCAAGTAGAGTAAAATATGCTTAGACAAATACACCTATATAAAATGTAATTTACTATCTCTCTGAAGATTAATAATAACCAAATAATATAAAGTAAAACTAATTTGATGCCAATGATAAAAACAGCATTTAAAACTTAATTTAAAATAGAAATAAATTAAGGGGTTAATAAAATGACTCAAGATACAATTCTCGTAGTATAAATTAATAATCTCCTGAATTTTCTAAGACATAATCTCCGAATATTAGAATAAATAGACAACAAGAAAATATCAAGAAATTTTATGAAAGCAAGTAAGAGTAGCTAGAAAGGCTTTCAAACACAAAATAAAGTGAAAGTTCTAGTATCATAAGGAACGAAAATTTATCTAACTCATCTGGGAATTTAAATAAATACATTCTTCCTAAAACGACTAGTTAAAATAATTAAAAGATTTAAGGTAATATTGGAATTAATTTAAGTAAATTAAATAAAACTTAAATCCCTCAAAACAATAACGATCAATCTTCTTTACAAAGCCAATTCCAAAAAAGGATGAACAACTCTTAGATTTCTCCTTCTAAACTTACATAGATTATTGTAAAAGAAAAGCAGTCAAATTTCGATGATTCTTTTGCTAATAAAGACTATTCTGAATTTAATCCCACCAAAGTTTAAGGTTCACAAAATTAAATCTCCTCATATTCACATATAAAAGTAAAATAATTAAAATTATATAAAATGAAACTCAATAATTATTTAAAATTATATAGAGCATGATATAGGAAACATAATCTAATTTGAGAATAAATCAACAAATAGAAACCATGTCACAAAAATCAAAATTAAATTCAAAAGGAAGAAGTAAGTTTTTTGTTTAAAGTTTAATAAAATTTTTATTAATTTTCTAAAAAAACAGTTTTTAGCGAAGAAAAATTATATTCACCTATGAATAGCAAGCTTTCTCAAACTGCAAGAGAATACAACAGATTTAATAATTGAGATATTTTTAACATCTGAACTATGATTATAAAAATTTCCACTTATTTTAAAAATAAATATATTATAAATATTACTTGTATTTTACTTTATTTGTTATGTAAATATTTTCTAAAATAACTTTTATTTTCTATTATCAAATTGATAAAGATATGTATGAAACAAAAATCACTTTGATAAATTCGATGAAAAACAAACAAACTTTAAAAAGTGAGATAATGACAGATTTGAGAATTAAATATTTTATATTTCAAAATTTCAAATATAATTGTAAAATTACTTTTTTAATTTACTGTTAAACACCTATAAAACTAAAGTATTATTTTAATTTTATTTAATTAATTTTTTAAAATAAAATATCTTACTTTAAAAAAAAAATAAATTAAAAAATAGCCTTTTTGAGTTGAAAAATATAGTGAAATTTTCAATTAACATTTTTAAAAATTTTATAAATATGCTCTGAAGATAAAAATAATTTAGTCAAGTGCATATATAATATATATTATTTTTGATAAGCATATGATTATATATTTATAATTATAATATTTTATTATAACTTTAATTTATAATGTAAAAAATTTTATTAAAAAATAAAAAATAATAAAATTATTTTAAGTACAAGATTTATATTTTATTAAATTAATAAAAATAAAGAATATTCTATTTAATTCATAAAGCTTTTTGATATTTGAATTACGGTTGAAGAAAAATTAACATTAATTGATAAATTTATAAAGTAATCAAAATTCACCATAATTAAATTTATAATAATTTAATTAAGAAAATGAAAAGTATTATATTGAAATAATTGTCAATATTGCTTTTTGATGCGAAATATGTTGACTTCTTTATATTAAAGTATTGCAAATATTTTAGTAGACTAACTCTTTCTTACTTATGCTTGCTTATTTTGAAGGGTTAAATATTTTTAAATAAAAAAAGATATATTTTTTACTAAGTATTACTATAATTTATTTCTATTTAATTTTCTATAAAAAAAAAAAGTAAAAATATTGATTCAAAGCAATACCGCTTAAAATGAAACCAAGCGAGCAAGAAATAAAAGAGGCTCATGCGTTAAAGGACGCTTTGAGAAGCAAAAGCAAGTTTCGTCCTGATTACTCTCAAGAAAGGTTAGACTAATAGCAAGAGATTTAAAAGGACAGAATCAAAGAATATGAAATTAGAAATTTTAGAGAAATGTTAAGATTGATTCCAGAAGTGAGAAAAAAGATTCCTAAATCAGAATAAGAAACTTCAATTAAGCTTTATGATGATTACAATAATAGTGTTTAAAAATCTACTTTATTTATTATCCCTATTTCATTTTTCGCTTTTTGCAATAAACGCATGTAAAATCTTATGGGAAAGCCTGGAACTTTCATTCTTTCAATAGCATCAACGACTATGATGACATTTACTAATTTAATATTTTTCTAGCCTCTCTTACATTAGGAAAAGATATAAAGATTAAGGAATATTTGCAATTAATATAAACCAATCATTAGAGATCAAAATTATTTAGATTATTTAAATTTCAATAAATCTTATAGGATGGATGAAAAACTCCTTTAAAATGAAGTTATAGCAGATCGTGTTTAAGCTGCTTATTAATAGTTTATACCAATATTTAAGGAAGGAAAATATACTTACTCTCATAGAGGATAGTTAAGGAAGTAGCTTTCAGAATTAGAAGCAGAAATAGATGAGGATTTTAGAAAATAGCTTGAGGAAGGTAAAGAATTTGCAAGACAAGTACAGTAAAAAATGCTTTAAAGAGAGCTGTTAAAACAGTAATAAGAATAATAAAAACAATAAGAAGAATAAAAAATACTATAATAACAAAAATGAAAACTATTTTAATAGCTAGTTTATATTTATTCCACTTAAATTTAATACTAATTCCTATAAACAAAATTAAATTATAATATGCATTTTTGGCCGAAATATAATTAGTTCTATCTATTTTTTAAATTTAGTATTTTACTTAATTAATTAAATAAATCAATTTATTTTAAAACATTTAATTTAATTTTTTAAACAATGCTTATCAAAAACAACTAGTAAATCGAATATTTCAACATTAAAATTAAAATTTTAATAAATATAAAGAACAATAAATAATTTCAAGTATGGTATATTTGTTAATTATATAAATCTGCACAATTATCTGTCTTTCAAGCTAATATTTTATAAAGACAATAATAATAAGTTTTAATTAATTCCTTATTTCATATTTTTAAAAAATATTTAATTAGTAATGTTTAAAATAAACCTAAAAATGGTTAATTACAATAATCAATTTAAAACTCTAATATTTTTCTGTTATTTAATGGGTTAAATTTCGTGAAAATTACAAAACTTAGTTTATAAAATTTTACCTAAATATTTTAGATTAAAAAATAAATAGTTTACTTTATTGAGTGATAAAAAATTTTTTGCAATAATTGAGCAAAACGAAATTATTTGAATGAATAAATTGATTGATACATAATATAAAATGGCATTCATAGAAAACAAAGCATTATGTTAAATTTTTTATTGATAAAAATATTGTAGATAACATTAAAATTTTATATCCAATACAGAATATAATCGTTATATACTAAAAATTACATTATTTATTTATTTTCTTACTTACTTAACAAATCTTTTAATTATTTTTTAAAGCTGTTTTAATTTCTGTTACTATTTTGTTTATATAACTAATTATGCTAATTTCATTTATCTTTCTTTTGTTTAGAGATTAATACTTACTTTCACTCAGTAATTACTGAGCTCTTTTCTTCTTCAGTGAGTTAGTTAAATATAGGGAGAGAAATAGAATTGAATGTTTTAATGTTGACTTATCTAACTCTATTGTGTTTAATCTTTTATTTTAATAAATGAGGAACAGTGTTGTATATTCCGTGAATAATGTTTTTAACAATATCTTTTATATTCATGTTTGTTCTGGCTACTTTGATGGTACTATTTATTTTTATAAAAAGTTAGCTTAGATATATATCTACTAAAAAATTATATTATTACTAGACAGGACCGTTACCCATAGAGAAGTAGGTGTAATTAGCTAAATCATTTAAATATGCTTAGTAGTCGTCACCAAACTTTTCCTTTTAATCAGCAGGTACTTCCTTGCAGTTAATAGGGAAGGGAATTCTATTTATATTATAAAAATAAAATTAATTTATTAGTTTTCTAATTGCTAATTTATTTACTTCTTTCTTTCATAAAAAACTTTTCCAGTAGGTTTACGAATCAATTCGTAAATAGAGTAGTCAACAAAGAAGAGATCGTAAGAGTAGAAGAGTTTTAGCTTATCTTTGTAAGTGGGGAACTTCTTGTCGATCTTTGAGTATCCCATAACACGAGCAATATTGGGAATATCTAAATTTTTAATCTTATCTTTGTATTCTCTTTGAGGATCCTTGGTGAAGATACAGAACTTGGAGCTTTATTCTGCGCCATAAATAGGAACAGGTAAAGAACTATTTTAAAAGATTGTGTTAAAATATTTTTTATTTTAATTGTTTTAAAAACTTAGTAAATGAAAGCAATATCTACAAATTGTTCTACTTAACCTTTTAAATAACACTAGTTATTTTATTGCTATTTTATTAAGCGTCTAAGATTTTAATCTTATTAAAAATTTTAATAGCTAGTCTAAATAAGAGAATTCGATAGAATTATCAAGTAGGATATTGCTTTTATCACTTTAGTTAGCAAGAAGCTGTTTAAGCTTAATTAATTTATTTACATCTAGAGAGGTCTGATTGAATATTCTTCAGGAATCTTGGAAAGGACAATTTCAATGTAGATAAAATCATCATCTTAATCGAGTAAATCATTCTATTTCTTGTGACCTTAGTGGTATTTGATCAAAGATTTAGCAGCCTTCTTTATGAGTTCCTTATCTAATTTAATTTTTTGGATAGTACGTTTGCGCAACTAATTGTAAAGATGATTTTCTGCATTTACAAAAGCAGCATAGTCATCGACCTTAGGCTTGGTAGAACTGATTTTTTTCTTTTTTTCTTCAGCAGCCTTGACAGGATCAACCTTTTTGATGGCTTTAGATTTAAGAATCATTTTTTCTTATTTAGTCATTTTCTTTGCCTTTCTTTCCTTGGCTTGACCTAATTTCTTTTTGATATCTTCCAACTTTTGAGTCTTGAGCTCAGCTCTCTTCTCCTTTTTCTTATCATCTTTTGTTTGCTTTTCAGCTAAGAGTTTTTAGAATTATTTCTTATCAACCATTTATAATAACTTATTTATTTTAATTGATTTTATTTCTTTCTTAGAAATTAATTAATCTTCTTTGTTTTTAGCTGTTTATTAAAATTCTATTTATCAATTTGGTCTTAAGATCTCAATGAAGATTTTATGATTTTTTAAATAATATCAAATATTATTATCCTTTTCTCGTTTTAATTTTGAACCTTCTACATATCAATACTAATAACCATTCTAAAATGCTCTTTTTACTTCGCATTCTTATGTGTTAATTAATTAATTCGTTAATAACTAATTCCCTTCATTTATTAGCAATGCTAAATGAAACCAAGCGATTTTTAAATTTATTTTTACAATTAAAATTATTTTTCTTTTTAATTTAATTAATTAATAAAAATAAAAAAATTTTTACAGCAAAGTTGCCTTTTACATTTCAATTTTAAACTAAATATTTATTTTTATTTAAAAATTTAGTTAAAACAAATAAATATTAAAATAAATAAAAGAGATCTTCCAACATATTTAAATTTTTTAATTTTACAAATAAATAAATATTAATTAATAAAATTCTAAAATAGTTTTAAATAATATTAAATTAATTAAAAAATGAGTTAAACTTTTAATGTTCAAATAATTATATATATATTTTTATGTATGAATTGAATTAAGTATTATTCTATATAAATCCATCCTATTACTTCAAAAAACAAATAAATTATCAATTAAAATAAAAATGATTAAATGAAAATTCATTAATTGATAAATTCTTGGTTTATAAAAAATAAATCAATAGAATTATTTACTAAATTTAGAAGAATATTTTTAATAAAATTGTAAATGAATTTAAAAATTTTATTTAAAACATTTTTCAAAGAAATTATAATTTTACTTAGTATCAATCAATATTTTAATAATAAATTTTACTGAATTTTTAAATGTTTATTTAGAATGTATAATCAATTTCATTTTTAGTTTTATAATATCTTCTTAAAATTTTATGATTCCTCAATTTTATAATTTTATTGAATCTAAATCTATTTTTGCAAATATTGATTGCAGAATTTTTTTAAATTTATTTTTAATTTAAAATAGATTAAAAATTGATATATATTTTCATTCAAATCATAATTTATATGGGTTCAAAAAATACTTATCAAAAAAATTTATTTATTTTAAGTAATTTTAAATATTTTTTTAATTTGAATTTATTACAGATCGGTATTAAAACTATTCTAAATATCTCAGCACTATGCTTATTTTACAGAAAGTACCTTAAATCCTTAAGGAATACCAATGTCTTCATAACCTTTGTAGCTAATAAATCTAAGCTTGATTTTAAATTAAAAACTCTCAAATTAACTTTATGTAAAATTTTAATAGATAATTTTTATAAAATATAAATAAGTTATTTTTAACTTTAACCAAACAAAGTTATTAAGTTATTATTCTTTATTGAATAAAATTATTTATTGTTTTAAAGTGAAAAAATAAATTTGGTTAATTTATATATTAATATTACATCTTTAATTTAATTATTATTTTTACTTTTATTTTTATTTTTATAGTTTTATTTATTATGTTATGTTCATTCATAATTTTTATGAAAGCAAATACAAGTCTATCTTAATTAACATAATTCTACTTTTAAACAAAATGAAATTCATTTTTGTTTACTTAATTAGAAATTTGTTTTAAAATAATTTAAAATTCATAAAGGAAATAATTAAAATTTTAAGTTCTTCAAAACATATTTTTTATCTATTATTTATATTTTACAATTAACTCAATAAACATTTACTAAAATAAATTTGAATAAAAGTATGTATAATAATTTAAATATTTTAATTTCAGAATAATTAGAAGATATTTCAAATTTCAAAAAATATTTTATTCTTCCTTCACTTACGAAATTTTTAGCGATTCTTGAATAATGAAGTCCCGAAATAAGCAAAAACTATTATCATGCTGAGAATAATTAATTCATTTCTTAGATAGCAGACTCCATCCATAATAATTATTTTGGGAGATAGTTTTGGAACAAACTCAAATTTTGATTCGTCAGTGTTTTCTTCAGATTAAAAGAAATAGGATTCTTCTTGTTCTTCCTTTAAAAGCTTCATTTTTTATTAATACTCTTTAATCTAAAAATCTATTTCTGATTGCTTTTTAATTTTAAACTCTTCACAACCTAGTGCCAAAAAGAGTATCAAAAATAGGAGTGCAAGTATAAATAACTAAGTCCAGCCAATTTTAGTCATTCTATAAATAAAATTTTTATTAAAAACGATCATTTTAAGAATAAAAATATTAATTTTAATGTTGAAAGATTAATTACTGGAAAAATGAAGGTTTATTGGATTATTATGATATTGCAAGTATTCTCTTTTTCTTATTTTAATCAAATTAATATGATAAGTCAATTAAACTTTCTCTTTTAGGCAAGCTGCCTTTGATATCTTTTTTTTTAGAATTTAATTCTTTATCAAAAACGATCTTTTCGCCTAAAAATATATGCCAAAATCCCATTCCTGATGCAATAATAAATGCATCCCTAATGTCATTAATAAATTTGAGTTCATATTAATCAAGATCAGTATCTAGCTTAACATAATTTTTAACGTAATAAGCAGATAAATATTCCTTTAAAAATTTATCATTTTCGAAACTTTCTTTGTCTGTAATTTCCACTAATTTTGCATACGATTCCATCCTAATTCATAGAGTTCAAATTATTTAAGTTATGTTTAAAATATAAAATACTTTTTTATTGTGTCTTTATCATATGCTTAAACATTTTATGGGAGAGATAAATCTATGTATTTAGGCTTATAGCAGAATAATCCAATTCTTTCATAATTAACAATTAAAACATGTCCTTCTTCATAACTAATTTAATGATTATTGAAAAACAAAATATTCTTTTTTACAGAAAGAAATTACTTTATATTATAAACTGGATTTAACACAACTGCGATAAGATATTTGCTTAATACTTCATCGGTGAGATTTTCAGTAATAATTTGATCTTTTTATATAAAACATCTATGTTTATTTGATAAATGTAGATTTAAGTCTCATGATATGTTAAGTGCTAATCTAATCTGCTATGAAATTACATATTTCTTTTATCTTTTTTTGCTTGAAAAGATCTGGATTTAGCTTCTCATCAAAAATAGTTCTAAATTACTAAAGAATTTCTGAGCTTAACTCACATTTTATAATATTCCTTTATTATAAAAAAACGTTGCTTTAAGTTTTTTAACTCATTGTTAAAGACTTATTTGATTTTTTTTAAATTTTGATAAAAAACAGACAAACAAAGATATTTTTTAACTTTAACTTGATTAATATTTTTTTTAACGTGTTTTAAACTCAATAAAATAAACTCAGTACAATTATTTTTAATAAATCTAATTTATACGATATATTTATTAAAAAGATAAACCTTAAATTAATTAATTAATAATTTTGAGTTTATTAATAATAGATTAAAGAAATTATAAAAATATTAAATAATATAACATAGTAGGAGTATTTATGAATCAAATTGTATTAAGATTTAAAATTTTACTGTTATCAAGAATGATATATAATATTAACTATATTTCAATTAAGCCATGAATTTTTTGCAAAAACTTATTATGCTGTTTTTAAAATTTTTCTTAATTGTAATAAGTTAAACTTTAAAAATTAATAAAATTCTTTTGTTTTTAAAAAATATTTATTGATGCTGTTGTAAGTTTTTTTTTAATCCTTGTCAAAAAATAAAAGAGAAAAATTAAATGATTTTATAACAATAACGATAGGCTACTCATATCAATAAAAATATGAGATACAACAAAAAAATGCATATAATATTAGAATAAAATGGTTAAAGGATTAAGATACATGATATGTAGATGTAAAAGTTGGTAATAGCATAATTTAAAATAATCTTTATTATTTATCATTATTTTATAACCAAGGATAATAGTGTGGGAGGAGGGAGTTAGTTATTTAGTTAGTGTTAGTTATTAAGGGATTTTAATCTTAAGATAATAAAATTGAATATAACATTTGGTAAAAGTTGGTTAATAAAAATTTTTTTATAGAGTCATATTTAGTTAAAATATATTAAAGTAAGAATAAAGTCGTTCAAATGTTATCCTTTAGTTTATTTCTAAGATCGGAAACACCTATTTATCAGTTAAAAATTTATTAATTTGATTGTTGAAATTTATAAAATTAATTAATTAATTTACCTTTTTATTTAACAGGAGAAACAATTTCATCCTTAGCTTCATCTACTGTGTCAATTTTTCCATTAAAGTCTTTCATATTATTTAGCAGAGCTCTTTTCAAATTATTTTTTGACATATCAGGACTCTTTTAACCTACTAATTGAACTCCAAAAGAAGTAGATTTATTACGCAAGTCAGGGCTACCAAATTGAGATTAGCCTGGGTGACCTATTTGTTTCTTTAAGTTGTCTAAGCACTAGAAACTATCATTATTCTATGAATCATGAAGGGAGTCAGTAACTCTTCCGTTAAGAACAGGAGTGTTAGCCATTTTAAATGTGAGACAAGAGTCTTGATTTAATGGTCCTTAATTAATTTTTCTAGGACCAATGTTAGGAGAATTTATTGGTGAATTCATAAGAGAAGAATTTCTATTTAAAAATAATTGAATTAGAATTTTAAATATTTAATAGAAAATAATTTAAGTTTACCTAGAAGTTACATCATCTTCCTTAATCTCGTCTTTTGTGCTATCGTTAAGAGTTTGACTATTTGATTATTGAATAGGTTTGACTTAGTTATTCGAATCAAAGAATGGATGTTTCAATGCATCTGCAGCGTTGATTCTGTTTTTAGGATCTTTTTCTAACATCTTCTTCAATAAGTCGTAAGCTTTTAATAAAAAAAGTAAACAGATAAAATTTAAAGCTTCAACATAATGCAAATTTATTAATATTATGAATTCACAATTAAAAAAATTTACTCTGTAAAGGTAACTTTAGGTACTCAACTGAATCAAATTTAATGTTGCATGCTCTATTTTAACTCAAGATATCGTTGTAGGTCTTTCCATCAAATGGAGACTTTCCAATCAATCTATTTATAAAAATAAACCATTTTTATTATTATTACTTAGAAAAATTAATTGACTCGTATTTAAATTTAAAAGCTAATAATTTCTTTCAATCTATTCACTCATCCTTAAAAATAATTAATTAAATTTTGTGGGGGAAACATTAAATTTTTTAATTTTGTAATCTGATGTAGAATAAATTGAGAATTCTAGCTTAGAGCTTGTTGAATTATAAAAATAAATAAATTTTTAACTAGTTATGATTTATTAAAATTAATTATTACCATAATTTATGATTCAATAACGCTTTACCAAAATAAATTGAAAAATATAAATTAATTAATTGCTTACAATATGTGGAACATAAGCCCTATTGAAAAAAGATCGCATATAGGATCATAAGTTGTGTTCAAGTTTTTAATATTGACAACTTCAGGTGCTACAAAACCAGGTGTACCGCATCTTACAAAAAGATATTCAGGTAAATCGCAGCGTGTAGCTAAACCGAGATCAGCAATAACAATTTATTTACCTTGAGGGTCTTTAAAAAGCACATTTTCTGGCTTTAAATCTCTGTGCATGATTCTTTTTTAGTGCATATGAGCGCAGCCTTCTAGTAATCCTCTTAAGATATCTTTGATTTCTTCTGATGTGTAACGATGCTTAGATTTCATTTTATCGTATAGCTGACCACCTTCGAGTAAATCAAGAATAAAATAAAGAGAGTTTTCTGTTTCGAAAACTTCATGAAGCTTCATAATATTTGGGTGGTCAAGAGCTCTCATGAGATCTATTTCGTTTAAGAGTGCTTCCTATTATTAGTATATTTAATAAAACGCATAAAAATAGAGCTGGTTAATAATTATATAGTATTTTATTATCACATTTAATTTTTTAGGTAAGAGAGTAGTTATCAATTAATTAAAAAATTAATTAACTTTTCTTTGTTTTTAATCATAGGTAGAAACTATTCAAAATTTTGAGAGAGATATTTAATTGCTTTTTTATTTATTAATTGTTGCTTGCTTGTTTATTTTTATTTATATGTGTTTTTTACAATCATTCTTAACTCTCTCTCACTTTTTCAGAGCTATATAATCTCTAATAAAAAGTATCTTAATTTAAAAATTGTGTACCTTTCCTTTTTCTTGAGCATAGGCGGCTTCCTTTGAAAATGCTTTGACAGCAAACATTTTTTCATCCTCTAATCTCTCAGCAAGATATACCTATTTGGTATTAACAAATTATTAGAAATATTAGTAGGATTAATTAAACACATAAACAAAATATTTATTTTTATAAGCTAAAATGAATTGTTATTTATTTACTGATGCAAAATTTCCTTTTCCTATCTTCTTGTGGGCACGGAATAACTCATGGAATCCTCTTTAGTTTAAGATTTTTCTTAAGGCGTCACGCCATTTTATTAAAACTTTATCTTCAGGGCTGTAAAGTTCACAAACACACCCAGATTTATCTAATTTAATTCCTTTTGGTTTTCCAAGCTTTACTTTATCATCTTTTTTGTCTTTGTTTTCAGCAACCTTTTCTCTCATTAATTCAAAGCATAATTCGAAGCTTAAATCAGTATATCCCTTAGGTTAGTTGTGGTCTTTTTCCTTATTTTGATAATAAAAATAAATATTTTTCATTTTCTCATTAGTTTTATGGACTTAATTAATTGTTCTTGGAAGAAAAAATAATTATATTGAGATTTTAAAAGAAATTCAAAGCATGTGAGTAGGTACACTAGCTTTTATGACATTTAAGGGATTAATTTTGAAAAATGTAGATATTAATTACTGAATAATAGTAAATCTAAGTAGGGTAAAGCTCAAAATAGCGCTTAGACTTCATTATTTTTCCTTGCTTTGAGAAATAATCAGCGATAATCAATTAAGATTTATCAGGGTGCTGGTTGTTGCCCTTAGAGAGTTTTGTCCAAATTTTACCTTTCTAAGCCTTTCCTGGAGTTGTATTTCCGCTTTTTGTTTCAGAGCTCATTTTAGTGTGTGTTCAATTTATTCTTTATAGTGTGAATGTTTTTTTTTATGTTTATGTTTTACTTTATTAGTTCTTTGCTTTTATTTTGAGTTTTGTAATTAAATTATTTTTTTTATTTTATTGCAAATTGCAATACCATTCGATTAATTTATACTAAAATTAATTAAAGAATATTTAAAGAAAACTCAAAATCTACTTCTACTAACTTTTAGGACTATTTATTTTTTGATATTGATATGACAATTCTTTGTTAAAGCGTATAAACATACATACATATTCATTCATTCATTCATACTCACATAATTTATATTATTTATTATTATTATACAAAAGAAAAGTAAAATTTTTATTTTTTTTAATATTAACCACTAATAACTTAAGAAAAAAAATTTTATTCTTATTTGCATTTAACTCGCCTCTTCAGAACTCAATTTTTCTATTTCCTTATATTATTAATTCAAGTAAATTAGCACTAAAAATATTTCGTCTTTAGGAAACCAGTCTCTCTAAATTGATTTCTGAATGAAAATTTATCAAAAATAATTGTGGAATTTTTAAAAAGGTGAGAGATATTATATTCTGGATGAAGATATAATATAATTTAAAGTTATTTTATTTAAAAAAATACATTCTATTCATAAATTTAATAGGTATTTTTTGTTTATCTGTTCATCCAAAAGATTATAGAATGTCTAGAAGATAGAATTTTATCTAAAGAACAATGAATGGTGATAACCATTTAAATTATGTTGTGTTATTGTTTAAATTATTTTTAAAGAGAATAAAATTCTTAATAATAATAATAATTTTATTTCAATTTAAAAATTATTTTCCAAACAAACTAAAAAAAGTTAGTAATTTTTACTTCTTATAAAATATAAATTAAAGTAATTCTAGATTAGATTTTTTGGTATAGAATTTGTTTTAGTACTATAACAATCTTTTAATTAAATACATTTCTAAATTACTATCAATCTATTAAATATTTATTTATTCATTTATTTTAAAATAATTACCTTTAAATAAAGGAATTTTATATCTTTTTAGAGACTATTTTACTTTAAAATATTTAAATTACTCAAATTTAAAAATAAATTAGCTAAAAATTCTTAAAGTGTTTTTTACTTAATAAGCAATAAAGAGTGGGAGATCTGTTCATTTAAAAGCAAAACCTATAATTTTATATTTCCCATTTACTTTTTTGGTTAGTTTAAAAGAAATACCTATTTCTATTGAAAAAAAAAAAATTTATAATAAAAGTCAACAAATTTGTATTCATTTATAATAAGAATGAAACCACTTCAATGAAAAAAAATATTTTAAATTCATCTACAAATATAAAAATCTATAACTTTCTAATTAAAATTTAAAATTAAATATCAATATATTCTTTTCAAAGTTTGTCTGTGGTTTTAACTATGAATAAAAGAAAATTGCATATACTAAATTAATATTGAAATGATATCAAAAATGAGAATTTACAAATATAATAAAGATGAAAAATACTGGTTTAGTTTATTTAAAATTAAAATTGAATTTTTAAAATTTATAATTTTAGGAAGGATGGATAGTTAATATTTTATTTTATATTAGAGTTAATCAATTTTAATAAATTATAATTTTTATAATTAATTGCTGAAACTGCTCAAAATTATGGTTTTAATTTAAAATAATAATTTCAATTGAAATAATTATTTTATTTTTTTTATTGATTGCTTTTTTTATCAAAAAAGTTCAGGATTAATAACCTTATCTGTAGGATTTTGTACCCAAGAAGAAATTTCTTATTTAACTCTATCGAAATTTTCAATAGTCACATTTGTATTATTTTCATATATAAGGACTGGAAGATTAGTTTTTTTCATGTCGCCCATCAACCATTCATCATGGAGTTAGTGTAAATCTTATAGATATCCGAGAGGAAGGGTACAGTCTTCTTTTCTATTTCTCTTTACCATACGATCGCGAGTTATTTAAGGGTCAGTACGCACATAAATAATACCTTTAATGTCATAGTTAATCCATTTACAAGTGTCATCGGTGATTTTACGAATTAAGTCCATTTCAGCATCACACAAAACATTAGATTTATATTGTTATAGTGCAAATATATTGATTGGTGAATACATAGAACGCTCAAAAAAGTTAATTTATGTAGTATTAACATCCATTTATTGATTATCACGATAGACATTAGCAGCAGTGTTTAAAACCATTTGCTAGAAAGCAAAAGTCCACTTACGAGGATTATCATAAAAATATTACAAGTAGTTGTGGTTATTATAGTTAGTCCAGATATTAACTGGTTCAGGGACGATCTTAATAGGTGCGCCTAATTCAAGATATTTGAGTTTATCAACAAAAGTAGACTTACCAGCTCCGATATTACCTTCAATCAAAAAGTTGAAATTGTTATTATTATTTTCAGCAATCATTTTCCTTTTCTTATTTAATATTGAATTATTTATTCCAATAAACCTATTTCCTAACTTATGCTTCAATACAAATATGTATTTTATACTTATTTAGATAATATTCTTGTTTGTTAATAATTATTTACTTTTACTTAAATATTTTTCAGTTTAATTTTGTTTATAAAAAAATCTTTATTTTCATTCATTTAAAACCTCAATTTAATATTTCTAAAATTTCGATTAATGCAGTTGTTTATGAAAATATATGAAAGTCAAATACAATCGCGCGTATGTTAAAATATTTAAAAATAAATTTAACAAATAGCTTACCTCTTAAAATCCCCCCTAATTATATTTTTCAAATATGTTCATATTCTTAATTAGTTAACCTAATTATTTTTTTATTTCTTTGATTTAAAGATACTCTAAAAGGCGCTATTTATAAGATTTAGAATTCGAAATATTCGAAATAACTTAAATTATCAATACAACTGTCAAAATCAATGTGTCATCATACTTTTATCTAATTGCTTCAAGTTAAAAAATTACTTAAATAATAAGTTTACTTAAAAATAGTTTTTTAACATACCTCTATTTATAGTATAACTTTTTTTACAAATTTTGTTAAATTAAGCTTTTCAATATTATTTTTCAATTTAAAAATAAATAATTAAAATAATATTTATACTGTAATACCTTAATGCTAATCAGTAAAATAATTCCTATCAAGAAACTAATATGGAATTTTTTTAAAATTGATTATATTTAACTTGGAATTTTTAAATTTATATTAATTTATTAAAATTAATTACATTAATAGAGAAAATAATTTTGTAATAGGTCCTAAAAATTATTTATAAAAATAAAGACAAATATTTTTTTTTTAATAAGCAAAATTAATTTAAATCATTTTTTTTTAAAAATTAGCTTTTTTATTCAAGCAAAATTAACGAATAAATTAGTAATAATTTATGGTTAAAAAAATAGTGTTAACAAACAAATAAATTAGAAATTCTTTATAAATTTAATAAATAATTTAAATTATATTTATTAAACTTATTAAAAATTATATTTTAAATATCTGTAAATCTATTTATTGCTGTGATACAATTTAACATTATTTTAGAATAAAAGCTAAAGTAATACAAAGTTATACTTATGTTTCAAATAGAAACTAACCATAAAATTTTATCTTATAATTATTGGCTGGAAAATACTATTTGATAAAAATTGATAATTGATATCTATCAAAACCTCTTAAATAATATACCACAAAAAAGATTGAACAATCAAATAAATCATAATCTGTAAAAATATAAAAAATTTATTGAACATAAATGAAGACTAAATTTCTGAACAGAATTTTAATTTTATTGTCTGCTACTTGTTTATAATATTTGCTAGCCTCAAATTATTGTATCTAAAAATGTTTAGTAGATTCTTGTTAAAGCTATAAAGTTTAAAAGGATTGTCTCCATAAAATTTTATAAGAGTTAAACGAAGTTAAGAATAATTGCTCTCCAAAATATGCTGAAAGCTGTCTTTAAAAATATTGTACAAGCGATGAGTGTAGAGATATGATTGATTGCTCTGAAGATTGTGACTATGATTTTCTTTAAGTCTTAGATTTTAAATTCAATTTAAAATCTACTCACAAAAATATTAAAAATAATCACCATTTAATAAAGCATTATGAAGAATAAGGAATATAAACAAATGTAGATGACACATTTATTGATGATACAATCAATAAAGTTAGAGGTCATCATGGACACAATAGACGCCATGGCTTATCTGGCTAAGTACTATCTGCAATTTTACCAATAATTTTAATTATTTTATATACTCTTACCATATGATTTAGTGTCTATCATTGATTTACTTTAAATTGTTTAATTAGTAATTAAATATTAGGATATAAATTATTTTTTGGATTATAAAATATTTTATATCCTACTTTGCGTTTAAATAAATTAATATTTTATTTTTTTGTTAAATATTGTTTGTTTTAATAATTTATATAATAGTTTTTGTAATTATTTATTTATTGAGCGTCTATAATAATATAGTTATTTCAGTTATAGACATATTTAATATTTAATTATTTAGAGATATCTTAAAATTAAATATACTAATTTTTTTGATAAGTAACTCAATAATGTCAAGATTTCAGGGTAAATTTTGTTTTTAATTCAAACGAGAAGGAAAATGCTAAAAAGGTGATGATTGTGAGTATTCTCACACTCTCCCAAATCGAGATTAAGGTATTGACACACTGTTTCGAGGACATCGTTAAAATAATAACAATAATCATTATGAAAGCAAAGGATAAAGTGAAACATAATAAGATTAAGAGAAAACTAAAATTTGTAGATTTCACCTTAAAGGAAATTGTTAACATGGAGATAATTGCAAATATTTGCACACTCAAAATGAAGATGGGTAAGCTAATCAAGAAGCTCCTAATAAAGAAGATAGATTCGGAGAGAGATCAATTTAAGATAATTAAAGAGGTCAATAATAAAATTAACACAATGAAGATAGAGGTTAAGATGATGAATTTAAAGATAATGAAAAAACAAAAATATGTCGCTATTACCTTCAAGGAAATTGTACAAAAGGAGATGAATGTAAATTTCTTCACCAGAAAGATGACGGTGAAGCTAGACCTAAAAAAGTTTGCTATAATTTTCAAAATACTGGTTTTTGCAAAATGGGAGATAGATGTAAATTTTCTCATGATGATGCTTCGAAAGTTAATGCTGATAACTAGGCTAACTAAAAGGCTGTTAATGAGAAGGATATAGATATTTTGAATAACTAAATTTTTAAATTTTCTATAATTGATTTGGGTAAAAGCTGCAATTTAACTAATCCAAAAGATATTTTTCCTATTGGGTAGAGGTAGCTAGTTGCTTTCTTTGAAAATGGTTTTTTGATTCTTAGAATGATAACAAAAAAAACTAAATAGCTTTTAGAAATGTAAAAAAAGACAATAAGCAAAAGGAAAAACAGTTAGGAAATGGAAGAAGAAGATATGAAAACTGGAGCTCATTTTTCTTAGCATGGATTGATTCTTGAAGTTTTAAAATAATTCTATTATCCTATTAAAAAGATAATAGCTGATAAAATAATAATATCTGCTAAAAGATGGATTTTTGTTTCATTTTAGAACCCATTAACTCAATCTTATGGGTTTTTGGTCTACGATCTAAATGACTGCACCAAAAATAAAGTTACAAAATGTGCTGCTGTTGATATAGCTCATTCTTAAAGAATAAATTCAGCTGAATTTTGTTTGAAAAGTGAGGTTATGGCTTAAGTAGAGTAATAAAATAATTTTACTGACTAGTACAAGAATTTTGGTACTCAAAATGATTTGGAGAATGAATTAATTAGATAGAAAAATATGAAACAAGAATTAAAGATATAGAAAAAGTAAGATCTGATAATGAATTACATTATAGGTCTAGAAAATGAAATTGACGATTTATTTGCTTAAATTGATGAAATAAATGCTGATGATTCTATATCTCAAGATGAACGAGACAAAAAAACCACTTAACTATAAGAAGAACAGGAGAAGAAGAAGAAAATATTATACAAATATTAAGATATTTATGATTCATTAACTGAAGAATAACATGGAGATTAAGATGAAGATGGTGATGATTAAGAAAAAGGAGACAATAAAGATGAAGATGAGCAGGAATAGGAAGAATAAAAAAATGAAGAAAATTAAGATTAATATGATTCATATAGTAGCTCAAATGTATCACAAGACGATTTTTACAAAAAAGAATTTTATGAAGAAGATGAAGACTTAATTGATGAGATAGAAGAAGAAAGCGTAAATCCCATTAATTTAGATTCTGATGATGAATAAAATGATTAAAAATCTGATTTAGCTGACAACTTTTATTTTAAGTCTTTAATTATCGAAAGTGAATATGCAACCTCTCTTGACGAGTTAGTTATATTTACTTCTTCTAAAGATGGTAATAAAAAATTAACATACATTTATAAAATTTTTTTGAAGAACATTTGTTTACTAATTTGCTATCAAGCACTATGTGTTTGGTTCAAATAAAATAAATAATAAACTCTTTTATGATTATATAATTTTTTTAAATATAGGAATGGTAAAGGTTTGGAATATAACTAAAGTTGGAGAAGAAGCCGATTGCGGTAAATAAGAAAGTGAAAATTAAGAGTAAAAGTAAAGACCTAGACTAAGAGGTACTGTACATCAAGATTTACAAGCAAATTTAACTGCAGCTAATAATAATGGCAATTTATAAAGTGATAAAACTCCTAAATTAAATTCTCACTTTGAATATTAAGCTATTATCAATGAAGATCTATCACTGAATATTACAGAAAATATTTTGAGTAAGCAAATAATTAAATCCATCAAATAAGTTACAATAATCGTGAAATCTATTCCACCAGAACCAAACAAGCTAAACAGGATATTATTATTAGGAGGAGTAATTAATATTTTATATTTAGAAATTTAAAAAAATTATATATTTATTGAATTATTTAGGAATAAGGAAAAATGTATAGTATTGGATTGAATTTTTCGTTAAGTAAGGTATCTTAAATTGGAACAGAGAGCCAAGTAATAGACGAGTTTTACATCTCCAAACAAAATTAAATATTTTGTATCTTAAATAGCTATGAAAGTAGTTAAATAATCCAAATAGGCCACGATTCAAGCTCTTTAGTTGATGAAGTCAAATTAAATATAGATTCTTTTCATGTTAGTTTCGAAGAGGAGTCAAAAATAATAAAATTTTACTATGGAAACAGCAATTAGCTAGTTATGATTAAAACAAAAGTACCTGAAAAGAAACTAAAACTTTCAGAAGAAGAAATGCTTGAAATGGAATTACAAAAAATACAAAATGAAATAATTTTAGAATCTGCTTAATAAGATAAGGAAAGATAAAATGATTAAGATGTTTAAGACAAAGCAGAAGAATCTAATAAGGAAAGCTAGTCAAATAATGAAAAGGAGAGAAGCGAAAACTAAGAAGAAAATAAACAGAAAAGTGATGAAAATTAAAAGGAAAAAGAAGGGGAAAACTCCAACTCTCAAATAAAAACAGTTCTTGATTTTACATAACCTTACAAAATTGATTTCAAGAATGATGAGAAGCTGTTTTCAAAAGAGCTTGGTTTCAAAGAAAAAATCCATAGAATTTTAGAAATAAAAATAAAAAATAAGTAAGTGCTTTTTGCCTTAGTAATGAATAAAAATAAAAATATTACACAAGATTGCTATCTTTTTAACTTCGAATGCAAAAGTGGTTAACGTAACTCTTATAGATCAAGAGGATAGAATGATAGATCAAGAATTTAAAATGATAGATCAAAAGGTTAAGAAGATAGATCAAGAAGTAGATCAAATCTAAATGTAAATTAAACAGAGAGAAATTTTCGTGGTGCCAATAGATAGTTTGCTTAAATTTAAAGAGAATAGCAAAGTGGTGAGTAAAGATAGAATTAGAGGAGAGATTTTAGAGATTAAAAAAGAGATGATCATAAATTTTAGGATCATTCTTAAAATAAATAAAATGAAGAAGATCACTAAGGTTAATAAAGATAGCATTAGTAAAATGATCGCTAGTAAGGATTTAATAGATAAAGAAATTAGAGCAATAGAAATAGTCAACAATAAGGCAGAGATCATTTCTAAAGAAGGGATTAAAGTTAAGGGGATAGAAACACTAGAGACTAATAAGGAGGCCAATAAGGTGGTAGATTTTAATCTCGTTTTAAGCCTAGAAACGAAAGTGGAAACCGCCTTAATGGCTAAGGCTAAGGTAGAAATGGAAATTTCTAAAGACCAGGTAATAGTAGTTTCTAAAACCCTAGAAATGGTAGATTTAATTAAAATTAATAATAAGGAAGAAATAATTCAAGAGCAACTCGCTCAGATTGGAACAGTGATAAAATAAATTAATGAAAATATATTAATAATAATAGTAATTAATTTGAATAAAAATAATTTATTTATTTACTAATTTGTATTTATTTATGTTTATATTTATTTTTATGTATTTTTGATAATAAAGTTTTAATCAATCAATAAATTAATTTTTATTTAAATGATTATTTTTAAATTTTCATAAAATTATTTTAATTTAGTTTTTTATTAATTGATTTACTAACAAGGATTTATTTTTAAGTAATAAAACAAAAAAGTTTATCTTAATTTGATCAAAATCTGACCATAAATTAAAATTTAACTAGGCAAATAATAAAATTATATTAATAATAAGGAAGAAATAAAGAATTCAAGAGCAACTGGCTCAGATTGGAATAGTGATAAAATAAATTAATGAAAATATATTAATAATAAACTTAATTAATTTGAATAAAAATAATTTATTTATGTTTATATTTATTTTTATGTAATTTTTGATAATAAAGTTTTAATCAACCAATAAATTAATTTTTATTTAAATGCTTCTTTATTTTTAAGTTTTCATAAAATTATTTTTATTTATTTTTTTATAAATTGATCTACAAACAAGGATTTATTTTTAACTAATAAGTATTAAGACAAAAAAGTTTATCTTGATTTGATCAAAATCTGACCGTAAATTAAAATTTAACTAGGCAAATAATAAAATTTGTTTATGATAAATATTTCTATTTTAACTTATTCAAACAGATACAAGTAGAAGAAATTATACAAATCTATTGACAAAGTTAAATTTTAAATACTTAAATATTCATTTTTCTTTAAGTAGCATGAGAGTACTTACTCACTCATTAACCATTTATAAGGCATTAAGAGAACAAAGATTCAAATTAACAAAGAAATAAGATATAAAACAAAGAATCTTTTTAATTAGATTGAATATCTTATATATTAATAAAGCAAGATAGATTTAAAATTTACATAACTAACTAAAGAAACAATGGCTGAAATTAAGGGTGAATATTTAAAATAAATAAAAATGTTTAAAATTCAATAAATTTTATGATATAAAATAATAGCAATTATTAATCTTAGACTTCTTGCAGGCATTGCTAAGCCTAATCCTAAAATGGGTAAATACGCTAACTTATCTTATTATTATCTATAAATACTAAATTATCATTTTTAATCAGCAATTAAGAAAGATTAAAAAAGAATATTAAATTTAAATGCACAAATTGTTAGCTCATTAGGACTAAATTTTAAAGTATCATTTTATTTTCAAATAGGTTAGTCTTTAGGTCCCTTAGGTATAAATATGATGCACTTTTGTAAAGTATAGTATTTGTTTTGTTATTGATAAAAAGAATATCATCTAAATAATGCATATGCTTACATGGAAAGTTAATAATAAAATAATTTATTAATAGGATTTTAATGCTGCTACTGCCCATATTAGATCTGATATCCCTTTAAGAGTTTAAGTAGCTGCTAAAGTAGATAGAAGTTACTCTTATATCATAAAGCCTCCTGAGACTTCTTGGTTAATTAAGAAAGTTATAAGTAAATAATACATATAAATCTAAAGTTTGATGAATAGTTTTAAAGTAACTTTTGTCTATAAATAGTGAAAGAAAAATTGACACAATATGCAGGTCACGTGAATTTAGATTATATTGATGTTAGATATGTTTATGAAATAGCTAAAATTAAGAAAGAAATTGACATCGATTTTAAAAGAGCTACCTTAGAAAGTATTTGCAATGTAAATAGAACTTTCGATCGCTTGTTATATAAAAATTACTAATAATCAATTGATCTCTCTCTCTACTATAAATATATTAATTATTTTTTAAATAATATAAAAAAATAGTGTATTATTGGCTAATGCAACAGTATGGGAGTTAATGTTAGTATTATTGATGAAAAACCCAAGCCATTCAATCCTAAGGCCAAGGTTTGATTTAAATAAGATAGGTGGCTGCTAAGCCATTCACTTCATCCTTATTTTTTATTTTTAACACAAAAATATTTTTTCATATTTAAACAATAAATTAATAAAAATCTTTTTAGAATAATTGTTTTTTTTCGCTTGATTGTTGTATGTGACTAAATAAATATTCATATTAATTAAGTTAATCTTTAAATTAAATATTTAAATTTGCATTTAAGATTATTTTACTTCTATAAAAACATTTAATTTGCTAAACAAAAATAACTCTTTCTAAAAATATTAAAAACATAATAATACACATTGTTATTTTATTTATATTTAAGTAAGCTTTTTATCAATAAAACTTATCATCTTTGTTGATATTAATCTTAGCTAGTTTCCTTACTTTAAATAATTAATATTGGAAGTCCTTAACTTCAGATGCTGTTATGCTATATTTAGTTTTTACGAAGATTTTAGTTAGAATTAATTTTATAAAAATTGATAATTTACTTTTAGTATTTAAATTCAAATATTTTTAATTCTTTGCACTTTTATAAAGATTTTGAAAAATTAATGTAGCCCTTGTATCCAAGCATATTATATCTAAAAATAAAATGAATAATTAATTTTTTATAAATAAAATATACGGCATGATGAATAATTTCAAAACTTGAAGTCTATTGCATTATCTTAAACCATCACCCAGGTATTCTAAACCAGCTGATTCTATCATATTATCTCTAATTAAAAAATAAAAATTTATTTATATTTTGATCATAAATTTTGTTTGTACTCTCCTATCATTAAGGTAAGTTTCTCTAAATTTTTGCAATAAGATAATCCTTAGCTAATTGTTAATGCCCCTTCTTTTTTAATTTCATTACTATTATTTAATAAGTATTGATTTAATTATCATTTTTTGTGATTACCTAAAAAGCTTAATTGAAGCTATTTTGAGATTAATGCATCCTTTTAAAATACAAGATATTCCTTAAGTCCCTTCATCTTGAAGCTGATTGCTATTAAAAATTAGTTTTATAAATAATTTACTTAAATCAACTATTAATTAATACATACCTATCGATTTAAAGAAACAGTTTAGTAAGATTCTTGCAATTTCCAATTTAATCTCCAAACATTTTAAATCCACCTTTAATTTCATTTTATCTAAAATTTTTTATTAAATATAATTAAAAATATATTAATTAACATATACCCTATCTAAATGGTCAATTGATCTAAATTCTTAATACTACCTATTCCTTCACCAATATAAAGTATTTCTTCTTATCCTATTTAGGTTTAGCTAAAAAATTTATTAATAAATATAATCTAATTAATAAAAAGATTACTATCCTATGTCTATTTTTAATTATTTTAATTTTTAACAAAACTAAAATCCTTAAGATAATTCAATAGCTCCTAAAATTCCTATATTGCAATTTCTATTTTCATATTATTACTTAGCAAGGTATAGTAAAAAAAAATAAATACTATGGAATGTTGATGTAAAGATTTTCTAAAAGTTTAAAAGATTATAAAGAGAGAGCTAAATAGTTACAGTCCTGCTAATTAAATTCCTATCCACTGAAAAATATATTGAAGAAATTAATTCAAAATTATTTTAAGTTAACCTTACATAGCAATAGAGAAGCCAAGCTATTTTATGTATGAATATTATTGATTAATTAACTAATAAAACATACTCATATCCTCACCATTCTATATTTTATAGCTTTTAAAAGTTTTATGATATTTTTTTTGAATTTTCCTTTATTATACGTATAAGCTAAGCACTCCCCTTAAATCTGAAAGTTTCTAAAAATAATTTTTAAATATTTAAATTTCAATCATCAAAATTAGAAATGGTGAAAATATTTTTTACTTTGGCTTCATGGAATCAATTTTATTATTATATTTTTTTTGCTTTATTTCTTTATAAAAAATCAGATTTTGTTGATTTGTCTTAAACTTGGTCAACTAAAATATAAAACTAATAACTTGTGAAAAAAATATTTATTATTTATTGCATTTATAAGTCCTTAAATGATAAATTAATCAATAAATATATTATAAAACATAATCTTTACAATAAATAAATTTTCTATTATAAAATAGTACAAAGCAAGCAAATAAATAAATTTACTATTATAAAATAATAAAAAACAAGTAAATAAATTTAGTGAATGCTTAAATAAATATAATTTATTTTAATGATTTCTCTTCTTTTTACTAAAATCTACTTCTGTGGAAAATACAATCAATTCCTTTTTAGTTTAAAAGTAGAATTTTTTGATTCTACCTTCCTTCCGTAATATAACTAAACTAACTAACATATATAAAAATAAAATTAGAAAAACTATGAAACAAATTTAATTTTAATTTTTGGAAATAAATAAAAGTAGAGTATAATTTTTATATTTTGCATATTAATAATTTTATTAAAGAAATAATTAATTCATTTTAAATTTATAAAAATTAAATAAAATTTTCGTTTTAAAGAAAGATAGCAAGCAATAATTAAGTATTAGACCTCAAAAAGACCATAAATTAAAAAAAGTAATGAGTAAAAATGATATTTTACATAATTGAAAAATAAAATTAAAAAAAAATAGGTAATTTATAAAAATAATGAATTGTCAAACCCACAAGTAAGAAATAGTCTAGGTTTGCCTGAAAAAGGGATGTGATAATCATCTACTTTGCCAAAAATGCTTGATTATTCATCCAACAGATCATACTTCGGAATTCGTAGAGAAAAGTAGAGTTTTTGACTCTGATGGTAAGGTCATCTTAATGAGTCGTACTTATGATAATTTAAAATAAAGAGTTAATCAAACTATCTTGAATCTCAAGTCGTAACAGATATAGCTAACAGACGAAATAGAAAATTTAACTTTTGATTTCCAAAGAAGACTCCAAGCATATTTAGATGAGAAACTTAAATAATACAAATCAGAAATTCGCAAATTTTATCACTAGTTATAAAATAGCCTTTATACAGAATAAAAAAAGCTTTAGAAAGTTAGAATTTTCCCAGATGATCCTTATGATACATAGATCAATCACTTTAATGACTTTAAAAATTAAATTCTTCGCAAAGTAATTGATGAAGTTGAAAGCGTAGAATTTAAAGCAGGATAGAAGCAGTAAGCCTTTATAAGCAAATCAAATTATGATAACTCATACAATCGAATCACTTAAACTATTGATTAACATCCTTTCGTTTTACTTAAAGTCGTTAATGATATACCTTTTGAGCAATAATGCATTCAAGCCCTTTCTATTTAAAATAAGTTCTATGAGCATAAAGATTGGATTAATAAGCTTTGTTATTTAGATAGCAATTAAATTTTCGCTTCTGCATCATCAGATTCTACAATAAGAGTAAATGAATTTTTGAATAACTAAATGAGATCCACAAAAATTAAATAAAAAAAAATTATTCTATTAATTTTTATAGCTACACCCAAATAAAATAAAAATTTTACTTCTTAACTTTATTATTCTCTATGGCGATAATGCTATTTTTTATTAGATATTTGCAATTTTTTTAAAGAATTATTTAGGCAAAAAATTTCAAAGTTAACAAAAAAGCTGTTTAAAAAATGATATTATGTAAACAGTAAAGTAAACAAAATAGAAAAATTTAAATTATTAGAATTTTGAAATAAAAAAATAGAAGCATTAAAATTGTTTTTAAAAATGTTATATAAAGCTTAATTTATCAATAATTTGAATGAAGAAACAAACTAGTTTGATTTGAGAAGTTGTGTTTTTTAAATTATTAATTATGATAAAAAGGTTTTTGATCTAAATACTGATTCAGAAATAGCTAAAATGGAAGGACATATAGGAGCAATTAACACTCTGTTATTCTGGGATGAAACTACCCTTATAAGTGGAGGATTAGATAAGACTATAAGAGTGTGGGATTGGTAAGTCTAAACTGATGAGTAACAAACTGTTTTGTATGGACATGATAAACCAGTTCGTGCTTTAGTAAAATTGGATGAAGATTTGTTTGCATCAGGTGGAGGTGAAAGACAAGTACACATTTGGTCATTTTAAAGTAAGAAACTAGTAAAAAAATTACCTGAATGTGAAGATACAATTCTATGTTTAGCTAAACTACATGGGGACTACATGGCATCAGGATCTTCAAAAGGAATTATAACAATATATGATTATTAAAGACTAAATGGTAATATAATAAAATTCTTGACTATTCATAGTGGTGCAGTAAAATCAATGCTGTATATGAAAGATGAGCAAAGATTAATCACAGGAGGAGATGATAACTAAATTTACATTATAAAATATATGTAGGTTGATCACCCATATAAATTATAAGGCCACAAAGGAGGAGTTACTTCACTAATATATTTGAACTCTCCTACATTTTTTGGGTCTGCTGGATGGGATGGATAAATCATGCTTTGGGACATCGAGAAAAGGGAAGAAGTTCTCTCTATATAAGAGAATGAGAACTATATACAATCAGTCATATATATGAATGATGGTAAAACATTAATATCTGGTGGATCAGATCAAACAATAAGAGTATGGACTATGAAAGCTCAGGCTACACTGGAAGAGCTTTCAATGTAGTTATAATCGTTTGCTAACATAAATGAAAACCTAGATAACTCGTAAAATGGAATCCAAGGAAATCACCTCGAAACTCCTAGATAGGGCAACTGTGAAGTCTGTAATATTTTCTGAGAAGATGAATAAATATGAAGTTATAATATAAAAAAATTCTAGATAAAAATATAATCAATAAAATAAATCCAAATATCCTTTTTTCGTTTATAAAAAAATTTTATTTTATCTTTTGTAAAATATTTTGTTCAATATATTGTAGTTAATTTTAAATTATTTTTTTGAATTAAGATAAATATTTTTTTTCAAATTTAGTTTAAAAAGCTAGATAGAAATAAGAAAAAAAGCAAATAATGAAAGCTCAAATATTAATTAATAGCAATATCTTTATTATGATGAAATCATATTTTGCTATCATAAAAAAAAGAAAACATGCGTAATCTTTTTTATTAAAATATAGAAAATGAATGGTTACATAGTTTGGTAATATAAGAATTTAATTATAGTTATCATTAATAATTTAAAATTTTCAATGCTAATTAATTATTTGATGATAAATTATTAATTAAAGAAAAATGAAAAAACAAATAGAAAAATGTAATAGTCAAAACTAATTAATTAAGTGTAAATACAAAAAGTAAGTAATCAGTTAGCAAAAAAAACATGTAAATTAATTATTACCTCAAAAGAAATTAATATTATAGAATTCCATTTTATTACTTTTATTTATAGCTTATCATCTTTCTTTGTTGAATTATTATGAAACGGATTAAATAATATGGTTAGTTCAGATTTATAATAAGTTAATTTGTATTTATTAATGTATATTCATTATTTTAGATTCATAAATATTTGTGTGTCGAATAATTATCTTAAAAATAAACCAATACAAAAATTACCTTAGTTTTTTAATTGCAAAAATTCTTTTATATTAGATTAGTGCTGGAAAATTTTAATTAAATATGTAATAACTTATCACCAACATAAATGGCAAGTTATCTTATTTATAATTATGTGATTTAAACACTTTAGGTTAATAATTATTTTTATTAAAATTTACTTGTTTGGAAATCGATAAATCAGAGTGAGAGTTGAAATCAAATAATTTAATAAATTCATTTAATTATCACATAAATTCTTATTAAGATAGATCAAAAAAAAGTGTTGTAAGATTTATTTTGGATAAATTATATAAGCACAAGTAGTTTTAATCATAGAACTAATCATGTTAAACTACTAAGTAAAAAGTAGTCTTAGCTAATAAGAAGAATAATGTGCTTTAGAAGAAATTTTAAGTTTTCTAGAAGATTAACTACTTTAGCATAAAGGTTTAAAGACTCTAAAGAGTGAAAAGTTACAAAAATGCATGCAATTCTTACTTTTTGTTTAGGAAAATGACAATAATAAGATAAATTATGTAGTTAAAGCTACACCCATTGTCAACTAATATAATCGCAAGATAGAGAGTGATTTAATCAACCAAAGTAAAAGCCAAGTTTAGCATCTTAAAAATTTAAAACACCCTAACATTGCAGAAATTCACGACGAATTTATTATTGACTACTTTCATTTTATTGTCTTTGATTAATGCAATAGCTCTCTCTCTACTTAAGCTTAGGAATATAGTACTTCATAAATAGGTGACAATTAGTTTTAAGAATTGGCAGAGCAACTTACAGATGCTATTGATTACCTTCACAAGAACTCGTATGTATTGAATGATATTAGCATAAATAAAATATTTGTTGGTAAAGATAACTTGATAAAACTATATGATATTCTTTACTTTAATACATTACCAAGTCCTTCTCTTAATACCCTACCAAGCACTACATAATCTGTAAAAAAAGTTAGTTTTGATTTACATTTAGACACAGATATTGAAGATGTTAAAGTGTTTGAAGAAAAGAAGAAAAGTGATATATGGTCTATTGGTATGATTTTAGCTTAATATGGTGGATGCGTTCATGAATTCTTTGAAAAAAATAGCTTTTACACTTGTTAAAAATAAAAAACATTAACTCCAAAATCACCTAACCTTAGCATTTAAGCGAATAAGCTGATTGAATTTATTTTAACATAAAGTACTTGCCAATTAAATTTTTCAATTTAAGATATTAAAGATAAAATAATCGATTTTTAATACTCTTATGAATAAGCATAATTGTTATCAACAACAAAAAGAATGCAAACCTCGCTTATGGAGTTAAGCAGTAATCTTTAAGATAATGGAAACAGTACCCGTATTAGTTTACACAAATTCCATAACACCACAGAGGATAATTAATTAATTTCAACTGATAGATAGTTATTAACTTCACATCTTGAGAGAATAACAGAATTCAATTTTTTAAAGGGCAAATAATTACTGAAGCAATATAAAGATTTTATCAAATACAGGAAGGATGATATTGATGCGCTGATTTCTTTGGGTTATTTAGAAATTAAAGTTAATTGCAATGTCTAATTAGCCAATAAATACTTTGAAAAAGCATTAAAAAATAGTGCTAATGAGATAGATGCATATTTTGGATTATGTGAATGTATTTTAGCTGTTAGAGATAGCAAAAATTATTTCAAAGTTAACCAATACACGTAAGTATGCTTAAAAATAAACAGTAAAGATTGGAGAGCTGATTATTATAATGCGTGGGTAAATTATGAATTATAGGAATTTGATTAGGGGGAAATCAATATTGATTTAGCTCTTTAAAAATAAAAACAATAAGGTATTATTTATTCTCTCAAGTCTATAATTGTTTTAAAAACAGGAGAAAATGAAAAAAGATCAAAAGCACTAATTGACTACGCAGATTCGCTAAATATTAAAAATGACCCAATAATAAATTTAAGAAAAGGAATCTACTATTGCCACTTTAAAGACTACATAACAGCCTAAAGCTGCTTTCAATAATCCCTAAAGATGTGCCCAAACTAATTCTAAACTCTTATTCAGATGATAGAACTTTATAATATTTAAAATATGACTGAAAAGATATAAAGCTTAGTCCAAAAAGTTAAAAATCTTTTTCCTTAGAGTTTTATTGTTTATTAAATTTTAGGGGACCAAGAATCAAATTTACAGCAATAAATGTCTTACTATTAAAAATCAATCGAATTAAATCCAGATTAAACATATTCATATAAAAAAATTGCTGAATTGAATTATAAACTTGATTAATATCAAGAATCAATCAAATATTATCTAATTTTAATTTAAAAAAACCCAAAAGACAGTTAATCTTTGTATGCTTGTGGAAAAATTTCCCACTATTAATTAAAAAATATTGAACAAGCTAAAGAGTTTTATTCTAAAGCTATCGAATTTGATTCTAAAAATACTGAAATTCTCTTTGATCTATCAAACATATACGCCTAAATTGGGTAATACGATAAGTCTTTAGAATTAATAAAAAATGTTAAAGAGTTAAATAAAAACGACAATAGAGTCCACAAGAAAATAGCATTCTTATCATTAAGGAATCCTAAATATAAAGCTAAGTCATTTATAAAAGAATTAAAAAGAGCAATTTCAAAAGATCCTCAGATTGAATTTACTTTAGAAGAGCTCTAACTCTTAAACGATGTTGGCATGATTAAAAATGTAGAAGATTTCTTAGTTGAATTAATAGAAAAAAACTCTCACAAATCGTTAATTTACTTTCTATTGAGCTAAATTAAAATATTCTTAAATGAAACATTAAATGCTATTGAATTGTTGAGAAACTCTCTTTAAATATCACCACTTGAAATTAAATACAATATTCTAATCGCTAAGTGCTACAATTCTTTAAATATGTAAGAAATTTCTTAATTTCATTATAAATAAATTTTGTAACAAGACCAAAATCATTTAGAAGCTCTATTTTAAATGAGCAAAATTAAATACAAAGAGGAAAATTATGAAGAATGCATTAAACTAATAAAAAAAATGGAAAATATTAATTAAGAATAAATTGAAGCATATTACATTCTAGGTGATTCATATCTAAAGAAAAAAAAATATGACAAATCTATAGAATACTTTAAGAATTATGCTAAAAAGGTTTCTGAGGGTGATTTGAATTTTCAGTATTATAAACTGCTAGCTAATGCGTATCAGCTATCTGGGTAGAAAAAATAGGCTTTAGAAAATTATTACAGTTATTTAAAATTAGACCCATTAAATATTTAAATTTTATTTACAGTGAGCGAATTAGAACAATAAACAAATAATTTTTAAAAAGCTAAAGAAAGCTATGAATGCTTATTAAAAATCGACCCCAATAATCACGAATGTAAGCTAAAGCTTGGATTATTGTTATAATAAATACATGATTATGAAAACTCTTATAATTATTTGGAATAGTATCTCCAAATTAAAGAAGATTCTATTGAAGCAAGATTAGCCATCGCTTAGTTATAAGCTATTTTCAAGAAAAATAACCTTAGTGCTATAAAGCAATACTAAATTATTTTAGAAAAACAACCTGAAAACTAATAAGCGCTATTAGAATTAAGCTGCTTATTTGAAAAAAACTAATAATTTGAATTAGCTGAATAATAAATTTCCGAATACATAAAAATTTACCCGAATGACGAAAAAGGTTTTATTCTAAAAGCCAAATTAAATATGAGAAACCAAAAATACAATGAAGCTTATTTGAACTTCTAAAAAATAATATCTATCAATCCATAAAATTTCATGGCTTACACAAATCTGGGAGATATATGTAAGATACTAAAGAAGTTTGATGAAAGTGAAATATATTATGAGAAAAGCTTAGAAATAAATTACCGTTACTCAATAAGTTATTATGAAATAGCTCATCTCAACTTTATCAATAATTAAAAGAAAATAAACTATGACAAGATAATTCTTTACATGAAAAGTGCAATTTAATTTGATCCAGATAATATTCAGTACTTTTAATTCTTAGGATAGGTTTATTTAAACTAAAAAATTTTAATTAAAAAAGAAGTTATTTAATATTTTAATAAATGTACTGAAAATTGCAAATCTTAAAAAACCTAAGATGAAATTAATATGATTGTTAAATAACTCTAGTAAATATATGATTAAAATATGAAATAGCCATCTAATTTATTAATTAAATTTACTAATGCAAGTTTAAGCATTTTTTCATAAAAACCATCACAACAACACTTTTCTTTAACCAAACTAAAATCTGAGCAGCATATCAACATTAAAGCTGATAGTGATGAAAATAATCAATAGTAATAAAAACAATAACAAGAATAATTATAATAATAACAAGTAATTAAAAAAAGGTATTGCAACTGCAGTATATTCTGATTTTATTTAATTTATCAATTAATAATATTTTATTATTTAAAATTAGTAAAAAATATATACAATTAAATTTTGAATTCAATGATATAAGCTAAATTTCATTTTGTAAATACTTCTAAAAGATTAATTGAATAAAGATAAATAAAATTTTTCTAATTATTTATCAAAAAGGTTAGGATTTTAGTTCTATTTTTAACTTAAAATAATTATAAAAATTATCAAAGAAAATTTTATAAATTTAATAAAAAATGAAAAAATAAATAAAATCCATCATCATCTTTGATAAAAACAATTTTTATTCAAATTTACTAAATTCTGTGTTTATTTTAAAATTGATCAATACAATTATGAAAATAACCAAACAAAATAATAGTATCTTAGATACTTTTCGATATTGAGGAAGAATTTTTAATAATTTTTTAACTAAGAGAAGAGGTTATAAAATTTTGAAAATAAGTCTATTAGCTTGCGAATATGTGGACTATACATAGAATAATTAATTTATAATAAAAAATATAAAATTAAAAAACAACTTTTTTTATAAAAAATATATTAAAAATAATATTTTAAAAGTAAATTATTTTATTATCTTACAACTACAATTACATTTTTTTACTCTCACTCATATTTGATATATTTTATTTATTATTATAAAGCAAATTTGGAAGGATTACTCATGTCTTTTTAAATAACTATTATCATTTATATCTGCTTATTCTTAATCCATCAGTTATGTTAATATATCAAGCTTTTCCATTATGTTTTTGGTAAATATATTATAATATTCAGTTATTTAAACTTTTTCTTCATATTTTTGTTTGTTTGCGACCCAAAATTCTTTTATTTCTTATAGTGGTTTAACTTGGTCAGGGTAAATATCTAATATTTACTATGTTTTAAATTAGTTTTATTCATTGGCCAATAGTATAAATTGCTCAAAACCCATTTCATTCATTATTGATTTACTCTTAAACTTGGTGTTTAGTACCTATTGTTTCTATTCATCTAAGTTGGCAACAAATGATAATAATTAAACACCTTCTTCATCTATGAAGGCTTTTTCCATATTAGACGATATTGCATAAAATAATGCCATATATTCTTCTTATAATTATAGTTTTTTTTATTTAAAAGTATTCATAAAGAATTGAATGATTTCAAATACATCATACTTCTGTTAATTAAGCTCATTTATCATTTCTGTAGATAAGTTGTTTATTTGTAAAAGATCTATATTATCTAGCTTTTTATGATTATCTTGATCGTTTTCATTATTTTTCTATAAATTCATTTTTTATTCAAAATTTTTTATTTGATCAAGAACTTCTCTTTAATATTATTCCTTTTTTAGCACTTGAGGAATTGTTGTTAGTATTTTATATTTATTAGTTGTACTTTTTTCTACTCTGACTTATTAAATGTTTTCGCATAAATGCATGTAAGTTTTGCAAAAGAAATGAAGATCTACACAGCTAAAGTCATTAAAATAAAGGTTCATAAAAAGATTTATTTATGGGTATTCATTTTACATTAGCATGCACTACTCTATAACTGAAATCATTTTCAGTTCTGCTACCTTTCTCAAACCGAAGAGGTATAAAAAATATTCATACATTTAAACATAGAGAGGATTTAAGATTTATTAGTGATTTTTAAGGCACTTGAAATTATCTTGTACAATACTGTTAATCATTTTGAGGATTTAAGGCATGTATTTAAGAGCATTTTTAGGTGCTTTTATATCATTAATTAAACTCGATATCCTATTTTTTTGCTATAAAGCTGCTTCAATGTTGATTGAATACTGCTTGTTTTAAGATCTGCTGTTTTATGAAGGTGAGTTTGAAAAAATAGATGATCTTGGGCTATCTAATTATCCTTATTAAGGATAAATTAAACTACCATTTAATAGACTTAATTTTTTAGGCTTACCAGATTAAGGGGAATTTACATCCTAAATACTCATTTTTTTTTACTAAGAGGTCAATGAAGAATAAGGAGATTTTTATTGTGACTGATGTCCACTAAATAATGAATAATGACCTGTGTAAGCTTAATTTGATTTTGGAGTAGAAATGTCAGAATTAATGGATGCTCTTCTACTTTCTTTTTTAGTGAAGTTAAGATTTAGCTTTGAAACTTTGAAATTTCTTTGAATCATTTAGCTTTGCTCTTCTACTGTATCTTATATTAGTTATTCAGTGTGAATTGCTCTGTCTCCTGAGAAAGTCTCAAATATTTCTTCAGCACTTTGCACATTATTTTCTTATTAAATGATTGAATTCGAGATAGTATTTTAGCTACCTGCTTGAGAATTGCTCAATTCCTTCTTTTGTGCAGAATTACTGAAAATACTTGTTTATTTGCTTTATTTTCTGTTAAAAGGATGCTTTATACTACCTTTTTAGGAGTCAGATGAGATATGATTTCCTTAACTACTTGCATTTCTTACCATATTCTCTATTTTTTTTTCCTATTCAGAAGCGCTTGATAGATAGCTAGTAAAATTTTTAGTTTAATTAAAATTATTTTTCTATTATTTAGCCTATTTTTTACTTTGATATTTTTCTTTAAACAAACTATTTCTACCTGAAGAACCATCACCTCCCTATCTTTCTGAGATTTATGAAGTATCTAAGTCCTCATTTTCAATATGAATGCTTATCTTTTTATTAAATTGGGAATTAGCTTATTTTTTATCCTTTTTATCTGCAGTTTTAGAATCCTTTTGTTGCTTCTCCAATTTGGCTATAAGCTATATCTAGTATTTTTTAGATTACTTGATTTCTTCTTCTTTTTCCTTAATTATCTATTGATATTTTTAAACTTCTTTTTATAGTTTATCAGACAATTATTAGCTTTTATTTACAGTTTAATCCACTAATTCTTAAATTTTTAAAATATTGTCAGATTTAGAGATATTTTCTTTATCATTAAATAGGTCCTTAACTTCTTTGACCTTATTTTCATCTAAATTACTTATAATTGAAGAATTTAAACTTGTTTCTTTTCTTTCTTATTCTTTTGTTAGCATTTATCGTGAAGAATCTTTGCTTTTTGGCTTACTTTTACTTTTTTATTTTAATTATTTTACAAGATTTGTTTATCTTTGATTAGGTGAAAAAATACTTTTAGTTCTTTTATCAATCTCAACACTTAGATCTTTGTTTTCTATATCATCTAGCCCTGTAATAAAGTAATTTGAAGAAGGTTTATCTTTTTCTTTATATTTTGAGCTTATATTTGATGAATTTTTATTGCTTTTACTCAATCTTGAACTATTTAAAGATTAAGAACGTTAAGATTTAGAGTCATCTTCACTTGATTCTTATTAATTTTAAATCTATTGTAAATATCTACTATTATTCTCTGCCTGAAAATTACTTTTTTGGTTTTTCCTTTTGGTTTGTAAGATTTCATCACTTTTAAAAGCTTCTGTATCATTAGCAGAATCTGTATAAATTATACTCAGATCATTACTATCTTAAGATTATTATTCAATAGACTACTATGAATTTTGAGAAGCTTGCATTTACTATCTTTTCTTTACCTAACTCCCTTTTTTATTTTTGAAATTGGAACGTTCTTTTTTTAGCTCTTATTTTATCCTTCTTTCTGAATCATTTTATTATATTTCTTAAATTAAATCACATTAAACCATTATATCCATAACATCAACTTGCACAGTTTAGCAGAATACGTTATAGCATTCAGTTTCAGTTTGAATATTTTAGTCAGCTGACTCAACTGAAATGTAAACCTAAGTTCCATTTTCTTTTAATTTTGTTCTTTTCGTTTGAGTTTATCCATCAGAAAATTAAAAAACTTGTGTGTTAGTTTCAGCATTTTTCACTTCTCTTAAATCATTTGTATCAGTAGATTGATTCTTCCAGAACTCTTTTAAAACTAGTTACTTATTTTCATCTAATTCGTTATCTTATTCATCCATATGTTCTTATTCCTCCTCCTCCTCTTCTTCTATCTTTTTACTAGTTACAGGCATGTTAGACTCTCTATCTATAACAAATTATCTAACAATCTATTTAATTAAAAAACATTTATCAAATTTAATATAATTTTAACTATAAAAACATATCAATTCAAAATAAAAATTATTTTTTATTATTACCTCATCTATTTCGTGTTTCTTCATTTATTCTTCTAATGTAAGTTTCTCTTTTTTAAAGCTCTCCCCAACCTTAATTAAATCATTTCTCATTTTTCTATTTAGGTTTATTTCTTCCAACATTTTTTTCTTTTCTTTTAAGGCTGTTTACCAATCTATTTTATTTTGATTCATCAGCAAAGCCAAATTTTCTTAGAAAAGTAGATTGTACTCTTCTTGCAATTAATTTATTTGGTTATTTATTATTTTATAATTTTTCTCAACTTTTTAACCTTTTTTTCTATTTATTCTAAAGTATTTTTAAAAATTTTATCAAAATTTTGAAGAATTATTTATTTGAAAAAATTATTTTTTCTGAAAGTTATTTTATATTTTACCTGCCTTCCGTAACAGACTGTTAAAGCTGCTTTTTTAAATCAGCAATTAACTAATTTCGATCATCAATCATTTGGAATTGTTTCTATAATTCATTTTGATAGTTCTTATGCAATTAATTTATTTACTCTAATGATTTTTTTTCAATTTTGTTATTCTCTTTACTTAGGCTTATAAATATTTTTTCGCTCATTGATATTTAGCTATCCCAAATTTCTTGCAGTAGCTGACTTCTTTCTTTGCACTCAGAAGCAATCTATCTCAATATCTCACTAATAGATGCTTAGAATACATTTTAATAGTAAGTAAAAACTTAATTTATACTTAAATTATCTGTTTTTACAAGCTCATCTAATTTGTCCTCCATCCATTTCTTTACATTAAGAACTTCTTATCTTTTCTATAACTTATTTTTTTGTTCTGCAAAAACTGGCTTAGGTTTTTATGCTGATAAATCAATCTTATTAATTATATCTTATGAATTTTATTTAGTTTTCAAGTTTAAATCTATACTATTTTTTGAATTATTTCCTTAAAGCAATTATAGCATGAAATTTTTAGTTGACTAGCTTTTTGATGGTACCTGATGCTAAGAAATTTCATGAAATTTTAATCCGGTCTTATTAAATCCTTTTTTTAATGATTAAATTTTAAAAAGAATAAAGTTCAAATTTAATTAATACCTTGCTAAGTATGGGGCCTATAAGTTGATTTGCTATGAGCAGAAGTTAATAGATTTACATTATTCTATATTTAAGTATTTGGAGGTCCTCCAGTCATAGTTTAGGTAAATGTTGTTGCTAACATATCTTTTGGACTTGATTAAAAACTATAAACTGATGATCTTTAAGAAGATTGTGGTAAAGTATTTTAAGGATTATTATTTTAAACTGAAATTTAGTTTGTTTTAGCTAAATATGAAATTGTTGAAAAACTTTTAGCTTTAAGTATTGGTTTTTGAGTTTTTTATTCGTTAATTGAAAGTTGTTGGCCTTATTTTTATTAATTTTGATAAGCCTTCTCAGAAATCTATTAAGAAAGTTAGTCTTTTTACTTTTCTATTATTTAGTCAAATGCGTAAGGCACAATGCCTTCAGTCACATGGAAATCATCGTATTTTTTAGGAACAATAATATTGCCATCTTTATCATTCAAGTTATATATAACATTTCTGTTTGTAAAAAGACTTTATTAATCGCATAATTCATGGATATGAGAATCTAATTCTAAATAATTCATATGATCATGAAAACTCAATTTGGTTTAAGCTTTTCTCAAGTGATTGATGTATTAAACTTCATTTTTCCTTGTAAGTAAACTACCTTCAACGATTTTATCTTTTTTGTTTTCAGATGTTTAAGGAATCTGCTTGATTTATGTCTAAGTTTCTTCTTCTTCTTTGATTATTGGAGTTACTGCCTAAGAATAATTTCTCCTTCTATTTGTTTATTCAGTTTTAGGTTTTTACATATTGTTTATGTAAAATGATTTAGGTGAGCCATTTTTGCTTAAATTTTAAACTGATTAAACCACTTTCATATCGCTCTAAGGAGAAAAAATAATTTAACCATTAAATTAAAGTTTAGTCTTTGAATGAATACTATCTATAGATAATGTATTGCTACTTGGAGTTATAGATCTAATATTATCATAATTATTTATATCTTCTATTTATTTTGCTATTTAATAATCCCTATTTTATTGTGATTCTGTATTACTTTCGTTCTATTCCTAGTCTGGTATAGCAAGCAGTTTTCCTATTTTTTATTTTATTTCGTTATATTCTTTAGGGCCCATTTTAATAGCCCCTTTTTAAGCAACCGTTTAAGATGAAGATATATTCATCTGTGCTCAAATTTTAATTAACAATAATTGGTCTTAATAATATATTCTGAGAAATTTATCAACTAAATTTTTAAACAAAGCTATCAAAAATGCTTATTATAAATAATAATGTAATAACATTCTTACAATACAATTAATAGTCTTTATCATTAACCATATGATTTTTAATTCTTTTTTATAGTACTAAATAAAAAACAAAATTTTAACGTTTAAAAATGTTAGATTGATAAAAAGAAAAGCCAAACACAAAATTTAATTTTTTGCATAGTTTACTGAATTAATAATATTTTATTAAGCCAATAAATTTAATAAATGAAACAGCTCAAAAAATCCAAAACATAAGTTAAAATCAATTTAACTTCATTGATGTATGTTTATTTATCAAAGAAGACCTTAATAAGTGTAGCATGGAACTAACGGCAGCAAATTTAAAAACAAGTTAAAATAATTTATTTTCGAAAATACTTAATAATGTTAATAGTTAATTAAAATAAACAAAATAAATCTATTTTTTTTATTTTAAGGATTGTAAATTAAATATTTTATTAAATATGATAAAAATTTACTCTTCTTTATTTTTTATATATTTCTTAATCCAGAAATATAATTAATTAAGTTTCTTGCTTGATTTGATTAAAAAATAAATTAATTTGAAAATAATCTTTTTTTAAAATAAATTAGTTTATTAAAAAAAAAATTAATTTGTTTTAAAATCTGATATTTTTACATTAATAATTATTTATTTGTAAACATTATATCAAATAAGAATATAAACAACTTTTGCATAAAATAATAAATAAAATTTAAATCGCAAATTATAAAAAGAAAATTACTTTAAGTTAAATTTGATTAATACAATAGCTTTTTCTTTGCTTATTAAATAAATTAAAAAAAACAGAATAGACAAAAACCTACTTATTATTAGTCCTAATTTAACAAATCTATAATAAAAAATTGTTAAATAAGCTGAGAAAAGAATAAGTAGAAGTAAACTAAATATGAAAAATTAAAATACAAATAAGAAAAGAAAACTGATTTCATATTAATAATTTCAAAATGTATTTGAAAAATATTATTCTAATATAATATCATTTACAATATGCATTTAGTATGGAGTAATAGAAGCTATTTATATGGATAAAGATGGATTTAAGATTTATATTTGGGTTTTGTTAACATTGATTGCTTTACATAATGTATCACTTTTAACTATAAAGCATTTCAAAATTATTGAAATAAAAAAATAAACAGAATTAAAACTAAATATTATTCTGGCTTTATTAATTGATGAAATATTCCTTATGTTTGATGAAAATAAATATTAGTTTTCTTTAGTCTTCTCGCTACTTATCCTTTAAAAAATATCAGAAGACTTCGAAGACACCAAAATGTTTTTCCTTTTTACATTTTTATTATAAACATACTTGGTTATAAGGATAGCTATATAAATAGGGATTAACTAACAATCTATTACAGAATGTATATAAGTATTTTTATCAGGATTTTTTTCTTAAATTCGATCATTTTCTAAAGTTTACTAAAAATAATTTGAGCATCACCTATCTTTAAATAATAAAAAAATTTAAGATGATTTAAATAAGGTTTAAATACTAAATGAATATTAGGAGGAGAATCTCAGGAATATTAATAAAAATGAATAAATTGAGGATTAAATAGATCTTTTAAGAAAGAAATGTTAAAGTATATAAAATGAGAAAAAACATAATTACTCTTATTAATTTCCTTAAGAGAGTGAACGAAATTCAATCATAGATTGTACTTCTACTTACAGATAAAACGAAATTTCCTTCAAAAATCCTAATATTTTATAATTATTTGCTAATGAATCATCGATAGGAATAATTTTTATAGATAGCTAATTATAAATTTAGTATAACAATGAATAATCTTATTCTTATTTTGACTCGTGTTATAAAAATAATTTTAGATCAAAATTATTTTAATGGACAGTTAATATAAATAAAATCTAAAAAGATAATATCGAACTAAGTTGTAATCTGTAGTAGGGTTCTTAAAAAAATTCAAAAAAAATTAAAAATCTAAAGAGATCATAATCTTTCATGAATTTCTCATAACCGAGCTAGCTTAATGAATCAGTAGCTTTAGATTGTTTGTTTTTTAATGCATCTTCGTTGCCTCACTAAAATTTAATTACAGGATATAATAATGAAAAATCTAATTTATTTAACAACACACTAAATTATGATCTAGATTAATCAAAAATGAGCTAATGTTTAAATTAATAATATTTATTTTCCCCATTAAAAGCTTAGGTTTGTTAAAAAGAATATTCCAATTTTAAAAAAGCTGATTTGAATTACAATTATTAACTTTTAAACGCTCTCAAAAAAGGTAAAAATTTAGCAGTTGGAGACATAATTTCTATCATTTCTGATATATAAAACTACTAGTAACCAAAGTATTTCAAAGCTTATAATAGCGAATAAATAATTGAAAGTTCCAAGGATTCATTTGAAAAAGAATCTAATGACGAGGATAATAATGCATAAAATAGTTAATCTGATTTACAGTTTAAGATTGTTAGTAATGTCTTGAAAATCAACATGAAGGATGAAAAAAATAATATGGTATAAGTGTATTTTAGAGTTTATTATTGTAATGAATTAGAAAATAAATAAACCACATTTCAATCTCACCAACAAAACTAAAATAAAGAATAGATATATATAATAATGGAAATAACTGAATCTAGCTATCTGCCTTCTAATTTAATTGATGTGAAATAGTTTGATTATTTTAAAAAAAAGATTCTCTCTTCTGTCTCTCATGAGCTTTAAACACCTTTGAATTGTAGCATATAATTATTAGAAATTTTACAAAATAGCGATATTTTGCAAGAGACCCAAAAAAAAATGTTTGTAACACCAACATTAAATTCAAATTAGCTGCTAATGTACATGATCAACGATATAATAGATTTTGCTTAAATTGCAGATGGAGAGCTGAAATTAAATTTTACACATTTTAATATTGTAGATACAATAAGGGATTGTCTCAGCTACTTTACAATTTAAGCAGCTTTCAAAAATATTACTATTGATTTCAATTTTGATTAAGAAATCCCTTTAATTATTCATTCTGATCCTATGAGATTAAAACAAGTAGTTATTAATCTTATAAGTAATGCAATAAAATTTACTAATAAAGGATTCATTTCTGTCAATTTAGATCTAGAGGATGAAAATTTAATTAAAATATCTATTTAGGATACTGGTTGTGGGATTCCTTCGCAATTAGGTTCTAATATTTTTAAAGGAGTTGAAGATTATAAAAACATATAATAGAAATTTAACACAAAAGGAGCAGGATTAGGATTAACGATCGCAAACAATATTGCAATGGGACTCGGTGATAATAGGAAAATAGAATATACTAGCTAAGTTGATGTTGGAAGTGTGTTTACTTTTTTTGTGTTAAATAGATCAAAAAATATAAGTGGATGCAAAATAAATCATGTAAATATATTTAATAGGAGTTACTATTAATGGATATCACTAAAAAAATTATCTATGGATTATGTATCAAGAAAGTCCTTAGAAAATCAAGAAAGCTCTTTAAGATCTAAATACTCGTTTAGATATTCCTACAATTAATCTTTTAAAAATACTAGTCAAAGAGAATTCTAAACTTTATCTATTGAAGCAATTAATTAAATAGAAAATTTAAAAAGTTAGAATTTTGCGAAAAAACAAAATATTTCTGCTCTTTAAATTCTCACTCCTGAAAATAGAAATTAATAATGTGAATCACAATCAGCACTTTGGAAAGAACCAGAAAAATAATATGAAGAAGAATATAACTCTTCAATTAGTTCTTAATCAATTTAAAATATAAACTTAAATAAAAAAAGAGACACCATCGATACAGGGTTTAATTCTTATTAGACAATTAAACTTTAATCAAAAAATTCATATTAAGTCTCAGAATAAGAAGATAAATAACCTTCTATATAAAGTTAAATGAAGCAGTAGCATCTATAAGCTAATCATGAAGATGAACCTTGCAACATACCAAGTGACAATTCTATTTAGTATAAAACTCATAAAAGAATCAATTATAATTATTTCAATGTAGCCCATAGAAAAAATATTAAATAAATATCAACTAGAGGATAAGATTATATAGATATTGATAAAAATTAATATATGATACCAAAAAGAATAAGAGATAGTTAACTTGATATTTTGTAGTCAGAAATTTTAAAAGTTATCTCTGATTCCTCTCTAAGTGTTTTGTAACTATTAAATCAACTTTATTCTTTCTAAATTATTTTGTTAAATATATTTTAACTATTAGAAGCCTAATATTAATAATTACTTATTTAATTTAATTTAACCCTGATAATTTGGTTCTACCCTAAATTATGATAGGATTTCCATCTCGATTAATATTTTAATTACTTATTTACTTACCTATTTATGTTTTAAATAAAAAATTATTTATAGCATAATTAATATATTTGTATTAACAAAAATAAAAGATGATGCTATCAATTGCCAGACTAAATTATTAACTAAATATTAATTTTATTTATTTTTAAATAATAGGTCTCCTAAAAAAATTCCAAAGAAAAACAATGACTAAAGACATAAAAGACTTAGCATATAATCAACGAGTCAACGTATTTTCTCATAAGATTCTGCATTAGATAGAAGATTTTCACTCAGCTAAGAAGATTTAAATAAAAAGACCATTAAAAAAAATTACTATTAAACTGATTTAAGTCCAACAAATCAAAATAAAATATTTAAACATGCAAAAAAAATGTCAACGATATCAGAAGAAACAATAACAAATTATACGAAAAAGTTAATGCAAGAAACTTAAAATAATGGAGTAGATTCTGATTACAATAAAAGCAACTATATTTATAATAACTCTGTCACCGATATTAAAAACTGTCAATGTCCTAAAATATTAATTGTAGATGATAATCCATTTAATTTATTTGCACTTGAGCTTCGTCTTAAAGAATATTCATATGAAGTAGACAAAGCTAATAGCGGGATGGAGGCTATTGAAAAAGTAAAAAATAGATATAATAATTAAAAGAGTTGCTGTAAACAATATAAATTAATTTTTATGGATATTGATATGCCATAAAAGAATGGATATGAAACAACTCTTGAAATTTTTGATTTCTTTAATTCAATTAATGAAAAATGTTGTCCAATATCTGCATGCACTGCTTATGTTTAAGAAGAAGAAAAGAAAAAGGCATTCAATACTGGGATGTCCTACTATTTAACAAAACCTGTTCTCTCAGAAAAATTATTAAAAATATTAATTTCTGCAAATTTATGATAAATTTATATTTTTCATAATAACTTAAAAATTTAATTAATATGAAAAATTAACAATATTTTAGAACTTTTTTATTATTTTTTTTTTAAAAACTGATAAAATATTTACATAATTTCTCTAAGAAGTTGTTTTAGCAAAAAAGTCATTGGTTAATGCTTCCATAAAAAGTTAAATTTAATTATTTAAAAGGATTTAAAGAATACATCTTCAAAAACAAAGACAGACGATTGATTTAGTATATAAATATTACTTATATATTTAAGGTACCAATTTTTCTAATAAAAATTACAATGTTAAATTTGTCATATTATTTTTATTTATGTTTACTTAAATATCCTTCTTTTTGTTTATCTATATTTTTATAAAAGGAAAAATTTACATTAAAAAAATTATAATTAATAAATAAATTTTAATCAAAGAATCATAAAAGCTCGACCATTTTTAAATTAATTTCAATAGCTATTTTAAGATTAAGATGTACTTTAAAAAAGGATTGATTATTAAAAATATTAAGAATTACGGCAGAATACCAGAAAAGACGCAAAATGATATATTGTATGTCCTTTTTATTAAGACTCAAACAAATTAATTTCAAACAAAACTTTTTGAAATAAAATATAAATTTTAATAAATATTTTAGCATTTCTACTGCTTCACTAAAAAATTTTACAGTATCAAAAATTTTTTTAAAAGTAGAATAAATTTTATCAAACAAAATATAAAAGTTTACAATAAAATTTTTATTGTGTAAGAAATATGAAATTAATTGATAAGAATTTAATGAACTAAAAATATTTGTAGTAATTATTTTGAATTAAGTTTTAAAGTTTTGCAAGGAATTAATTTTTTTAATTAAATTAAAGCCACATTACATTAATTTGAATACAAAAATCAATTATTAAATTGATGAAAGCGTATTTGATTGAATTTTTCCACATTTCATTTTTATGAAATATTAGAAAGAATTTACCTGATTGAATGATTTAAAAGTAAAATATGAATTTTTTCTATTACTTGAATATTAAAAAGCTGATATTTATTGTATTTTTTGAGAAAAGTTAAAAGAAATCTTAGCAAAATATTTGTTTTGTTTTTTTAATTTGTTTCATGTCAAAAAATAATTTTAGATATAGAAATATTATAACATCTTACATTAAAATTAGCATAAGCAATTTTTATTTTAGATTATATTTCAGTAAATAAATGCTTAATTTATGAAAAAAATTTGGATTAAAGTGGTGATTAATGGCTATTATGAGTTATGTTTTATCTAATAAATTATCTTTACTTAAGAATAGCGAGAATTCTATCTATCTCACCTATTAATTTTTTTTTTTTTACATACACACTCTACAGATATGAGTAGTTAGTTTAGGGTATTATTAATTTAAGCTATGCAAATATCATTTGGAAGCAAAACAAATCTAAGTAAATTTTTTTAATATCAAATTTTTAATTTGTGCTTTAGAATAATAAATAAACTCAACTCACCAAATAACTTTTATCATTTCCTATTTGTTAATCAATTCTCTTAATAAGTGAAGTAAATAATACTTAGCATAAAACAAAATACCTTTTTAATTTTTCGCTCTCCTTTTTAATATATTAAGAAAGAAGTTTTTGCATAGAATCTTTTAGGTAGAATAAAAAAGCTTATTTGGAGGGAGTAAATATGAAGCTCCTTTAAAAATCAAACTAGCATAATCTTAATGTTTTAAATTGCTTCTTACATTTAGATACAGTAATTTTTAATAATTATAATTTTTTATTAACACTGTTAGGGAGCTCTATCTATTTAGCGTTAACCCTAATTGACCTAGATTTCCAAGATATAAGATATCATGAAAAGATATAAATTATTGTGACTTCAACTCTCTTTATATTTAATATAGTTTTTTATGTAGTTAAACGCGTCAAGTAAAACTTCAAAATAATGTTTCATATACTTTAAATGGTTATTGTCTTGTTGAGTATGGAGGTATTCTTTTTGGCAGAAAAGGGTTAAAGCCAAGCTTATTTTATTTCTTTGTTATAATTATAGCATATACTTTGCTAAAATATAGAAAAAAATATGTTAATTTAGTTTTTTGTTTGGCTCTCAGTTCTCTATCTTTCAATTAGATTATTTCTTATGCTTGAAGTCTATTCAAGTAATTCTATAATAGGAGCATGCGTTATCATATTTTCCTATTTATTTGCTTTAGTTTTTGGCTAAAATGTAGAAGTTAGTGAGTAAGAATAACATCTTGTAAACTAAATAAAATATGATGTGGGAGAATAAATACAACAGAGAACTAAAAATATATTTTAGCTATATAAGAACAGTCATATATCAACTAAAAGCTATTTAAATGTGAATAGTAACCAGCCAAGGATAAAGGAAAGAGATAAAAAATCTTCGACTTAAATTTTAATAAATAGAGATGGTTCAAATATAAACCATGTTGAAGAATAATAAAACCTTAATGTTACCAATTAAATACAAACTCCACTTGTTATAGGTGTTAGATAAAGAGAGAGCTAGATTGAAAGCGTAATAAATAGTTATCGCTTGCCAAAAACGGAACAATAAAATATGAAAAGTCAGCTTTTTTCAGATACGGATAAACTTAACAAAAATGATATAGCCTCTCATTCGAGCTCTAATTTACTTAATTAGAATTTAACAAACATCCCATAAAATGAGGAGTAATAGAAGCCCTCACTGCATGGTTTAGAATAAAATAGTATTTTGTAAGAATTAACAATAGGATTAATTATTATCGACGATGCTAAAAGAATATTATTTTCAAACGATCGTTCTCACTAAATTTTAAAAGAAAACAATTAATCAAATCTGATAAATAAACTTTAAGAATACTAAACATATTCAAAAGGATATTAAAATAATAACAGGCAATCTAATCTTTACCATTAAGACTTGGTGAAAAGTGCATCAGCAAAAGATGTCTTTGAGGAGAAACATTCAAAATAAGAAAAAAAGCCAGCATATTCATAGATTTAGAAGATGAGTTCAATAATCTTAAAAGAAGAAGATTCGTGCTCTCCCTTACTGGATCCAAAAAAAAGAAAAAAGGATAATAAAAAAGGTAGTGTGAGAATATTTCCTTCTTTAAGAGAAATAATAAGCTAAAACAATAGCATAATAGAAAAAGAAAGTAGTAAATTGATCAAAACAAATATTATAATTAATGAAGACAAACTTTCTTCAAGTGATTGGAAAGATGATGGGTTGAGCATACTTCAGCCCTTCTGGAGAAACTAGCATGGGTATAAACTAACAATGCATCAAAATGAACCTTCTTCTTTTTTACCTTTCAAATCTGATTAGCACATATTGAATTCAGAAATAAAAAAGAGCGAAATTAGGAGGTTAAATATAAATTTAAATAAAGAGCTGTAGAGCTTTTTGAAATCTAAGTAAAATCAGACTGTAAGCATTAGATAAATTTTTGAAATTTTATTAGAAGCTGGCAATTATTAATCAATAGAACAAAATAATTAAAATTGCTTATTAAAAAGTAAAAGCGAGTAACTAATTGATACGGAATCATCTGAATCTAAGTATTTTCATAGAAAATAAGAATTCATAAATAGTTAATCTAAAACTAAATAAGAGTTTCTTTAGGGTTCCACTATTATTAGAAATAGAAGAGACTCTTTTAATAGCAATGATAATGATGATTCCATTTTCTAAAGCAGAGATATTAATCCCCTCAACTGCAGCATTTAAGATAATATTTTGGTTATAAAGGCTTAGAAAGGGAATGATATCATTGATTTAAAAATATCTGCGATGCTTGAGTTTTTAACAATATATGAAACCAAAAGTTAAAGAGGGAGTGGAAGCGGTGAAACTAGAAATGATAATTGCTAAGAAAAAGTTAGCTTATCTCCTTAGAAGTTAGAAAAAATAAGTGAGTCTCTTGAGGAGTTTAAATAACAGCATAACTAAAAGTTTGGTAGCCAATAACTAACTTAAATCACCAACAACGAATAAAAGACTGACAGAATCATATTTAACTTTGCAGACAGAAATAAAAAATCAAACAAAAAAATAAAATTAAGTGATATGAAACTCTTTTTAATAATTGAAGTTTAAGATAAAAAAGAGGACATTAAATAAGTAAATTAAGAGGCTTTTAAAGATTTTAAAAATAAAATACTTTCTTCTCTATCCCATGAGTTAAGAACTCCTCTAAATTGCAGCTTATAAATGCTGGAAACTATTTATTAAAGTGATATCCTTAATTAAAATTAAAAAAAAATGTTTATACTTCCTGCCATCAACTCTAATTATCTTCTGTTAAGTATGATTAATGATATTCTAGATTTTGCACAGCTCATAAATGGAGGTCTCAACTTGCAATTTGAAGTTTTTAATATTGTCGATCTTATTAGAGAATGCATGAGCTACTTCACTCTCTAAGCTGCTTACAAAAATATTCACATGGAACTAAATTTTGAGAAGTCAATACCAATTTAAGTGAAATCTGACTCTATGAGATTAAAATAAGTTATTATTAATCTTTTAAGTAATGCGATAAAATTCACAAACTAAGGTTAGATATCAATAAATGTTGACTAAGAAGAAAAAGATTTAATTAGAATATCGATTTCTGATACTGGGTGTGGTATTTCGCCTGAAATAGGAAACTAAATTTTTAGAGGTTTAGAATTTAATTATAATAATACTTAATTTAATACAGAAGGAGCAGGAATGGGATTAACTATAGCAAACAATATAGCCAAAGGTTTAAGCGGAAATAGGCCTATTCAATTTGTGAGTGATATGGGAAAGGGATCCATCTTCTCATTCTTTGTTTTAGATCGTCCTTAAAAAATAATCGGATGCAAATCAACTAAGTTTACAATATTTAATCGTTCATTCACTAATTGGAAACCTCTATTTTAAGAGAATTCAGATAAAATTCAACCCTCAACAGTTTTTGACTAACTTACATAAAACAACAATCGCATTTTAGGATCAAATTCGGTACTGCCTCCATTAAATCACTCAATAATACCAATGAATAGCTAATTTAATCAAAGTTAATATTTAATACAAAATGCTTAGACGCCGCAGGTTTCATAAATGTATCCAATAGTTAAGAGTAATACTTTTTCAAATACATCTTTGCCTGCTAGAAGTTTTAATGATTTTGGCCAAAGAATAGCTAATTATGTAAACTCCAATAATAACTAATCTAATCTTTAGCAGCCTATTCTAACTAATAATAATAACAAATATTAATCCTATTCAGAAGATTAAATACATTCTTTTAATTAAATTCCAAAAAGTTTCTAAGACCTCAGTCTCAAACATACATTAGAAAATAACCTAAGCATTGAACAATCAAATAATAATTAAAACCACTAGAGTGAAGGTAATATAAATGTTGAACAGTCTTTTGATATTCCAAAATATAAATAAACTAACGAATAATAAATCCATAAAAGAAACATAGAACATCTCTATAGAATTTAATAGCAACTACTCTATAACAATCATATGTAACTATAAAATACTCAACCAAATTAAAAATAAGAACAACCAATTTCATCTTCTTTTAAAAATATAGCACTTAATAATAATATAACAAGTTTAAAGCATATAGAAGAAAACAATTCAAATACTTTAGTGAAAAAAATATCTTGTGAAGTAGATACTGAGTATTCTAATTTGAATAAACCTGCTTCACCATTAATATAGTAGACATATTATGTTGTTGCTCATAAAAAGTATAGTAAAAATTAGCAATAAAACTATCAGTTTAAAGGAAATCAAGCAAATAAAATAGCATTTGAAGATACCTTGGACAAGCATTTAAAATAGGGATGCTTTACAGACGAGCCTTCAGGATCATACTAATACTATTAAAGAGATGATTTTAGCAATAAATAACTCTCACCTAAAATTGTAAGCAGTTTAAGAACTTTACATAATGATGGATTTTCAGTTCTAGAACAAAAAATATCCAGACTTGATGATGAAATTTCTCAATAATAATGGCAAAGTTAATAAAATCAATCAAACAAGAATTCTACCAATTTTTCTAAAAATCCTATTCGTATAAAAGATTTAGAGATAGAGGATATGCAATCAAATCTTTTGTTTTTCTTAAATTCAACATTTGTTCATATGTAACAATCAATTAATTTGCAATAGTAATAACAACCTTAATAGTCATATGCACAAAACTTGGTAAACAACAATTAAAATATTTCGCCTAATAATAATAATACTCTCCCAAATAATAGCTTTAGTGGGTAATCAAATGTAAGCATTAATAATAATAACAGTCTACTAAAAAATAACCAATCTCGCTTGATAGACATCTCTCCTAGATCTTAAAAGACTTTACAACCATAGATACCAATTTAATAACTAAGTGGTTCTTATTAATCTCTAAATATTTAAGGAGGAAAACTTATTAAAAAAGTACTTTAGTTTGAAAGTTAGAAAACTTTTGAAAGTAATCCACAAAATTCTCCTCATAGTTTACCTGTTAAAGAAGAAATGAGATAGAGAGTTGATTCAATCATGTCAAGAAAATAGGAAAGCTTAAATATAAGAATGGAAAATATAATAGAAATTCATGAAAACTAAGAGCATGATGATAATAGTAATAGTGATAACAACCTAGACTATTCAGCCAAAAGTAGTATGTAAGGAAGTATGTAGAAATAGATAGATATTTAAACAGAATAAGTAACATACAAATAAAGAATTATCTAAAAAAATAAGTAAAAAACATGCAATTGTTCAAACGTATTGGTAATTGACGACAATGAATTTAATTTGTATGCCTTAGAAATGAGATTAAAGCAGTATGGGTTTAAAGTAGACACTGCTAGTTCTGGAATATTAGGCTAATAAAAAGTTATTGAAAAGCATGAAACAGATAGTTGCTGTAAAGAATATACAATAATTTTTATGGATTTAGATATGCCTGTATAAAATGGATTTTAAACAACAATAAATATTTTAGATTACTATAAACAATAAAATTAAAAACCACCAACAATTTCTGCATGCACTGCTTTCATTCAAGATTCAGAAAAAAAAAAGGCTAGGTAAGCTGGCATGAAATACTATATTACAAAACCAGTAGAGACATCCTATCTCGAAAAAGTAATATCAAAAGTCTTATTCAAAAAAAAGTGACAATTCAAAATTTTAATAAAAAAGAATAAATTTTACTATCAAATTAATAAGCTTATTTTCTAAATAAAGCGATGTATAAATTACATTAATATATTATTTTAAAAACTAATATTAATCAAAAATCATATTTTTCCTTTGTTTTGTTATTTATCATACATATAAAATATTATTATTTTTATCTAATATTCAATTGTTCATTTTTATGCAAAATATAAAAAATCTATTTTTTTCTCAAATGAAAATATATTTTATTTATTAAATTATCTTAGTAATACTTTATCAAAAAATTTAAGTTTAATATTTTAGTTATTTATTTAACTTCCTTATTAAAAGAAAAAATATAAACAATTTTAATAAATTTTAAAAATTGACTGAATCTCTCACTAATACAAAAAAAATTTTTTTTTATTAATTTAATTAAATAAAATTAGCTTTTTTTAAACTATATAGCTATAATTTACCATTAGCTATAATTTAAAAACATTAAATAATCTTTGTTGTTTATACTGTCAAGTTTAAATATTTTAAAACAAAATTAACTTTATTAATGCAGAGATATGGGAATTATTGAAATATTAGTGCTTTAATTTAAGAATATATTTATAAATATTCATTATAAGTTTTACTGTTTTAAAATATTTTTTTCTATGTTAATTATGACAATAAAATCAATAATCTTCAATATTTGATATAAAAAACTAATATTTTAAAATTTTAGTTAATTTGTTTGATAAATATTTAAAAATTTGTTGTAACTCACAAAAACAACGTTTAATAAATATGATTTAATAACTTTTCATTTACATCATAATGTTTTTATTTAACATCAAAACATAAAATTTTTATATTTATAAGGTAAATTAAAAAATTTATAAATTCTATAATTCTATTTATTTTGAGAAATAAATTATATTTATATAATCAATCAATCTTTTTCACCTTCACTATGCTATTATTTTTATGGTGATGATACCTGTTTTTTCAATTTATGTATTTTCTGTTTTTATTTAGTCCAATATTTTACTATATCTAAGAATCCATATTGAGTGTTTTATGACCTAACATCTTACCAATAACCTCCTCTTACCCAAAGATAATCAAAGCCATTATCAGTTAGAGTTAAACATATAAACTCTGGAACATTTCTTGAGCATAAATGCATATCTATACTATTAAATTCATCCCATTAGTAAGGTATTCCTTTATCATTTAGTTTTTAATTGATTTCTATCAAAGATGTCTATTTAATTTCTTCTATTTTATCTTAAAACTCATAAATATCACTAAATTCGTCTTATCTTGGCGATTTATACTTAATTGTTGAAATAAGGCTATTATTTTATGTAAATTCTTCACTCAAAATTTAATCAAAATAATTATTCTTTTTGTCATTTGAATCATACTGATCCTCTTAAATAAGTTATTCCTCACTTAGATTCTATACTTGGTCAATTTTAGAAAGCTTTTTACTTATTATTTAGGCTTATTTAACTAATTAATTTAACTAGCTTAAATAATCTTTTTCTTCATCTTTTTCAAGCAAGAACTTTATTTTTGGTGAAGATTTTAGGTCATATATACAGCTTCTTAGCAGTTATTTTGTGAGTTTATTCGTATTATCAAAATTTTTTTGGTTTTTAAGTTGATTAAAAATAGCGTTTATACTATTGTATTGGTCTAAACATTAATTTAAGTAAATCAACTAATCTTTCATATTTTATAATTGTTTCATTAATTCATCAATTTTAGTAATATTTGAGGTTACCATACTACTAATTTTACTCTTATTAAAATTATTTTCTCTAAAAATTTATTCGAAATCTTAGATTAATTAATCGAATAATACACTATTATCAACATCTAATTTATGAGATTTTTAATGGCACTTAGAACAAATCAAAGCTCCGTATTCTTGTAAGCACTCACGATTAAGGCATACGTTATTACAAGGTTAAAAACTTTTACATTTTTAACATTTTTTAGTAATCTTGTTTAGAGAATTCATCTTGAATTATGCAGTAAAAAAAAATTTTTTGTTTATTTATTTGTTTAATAAGTGTCAACTTATGAAAATATCAATAAATAAATTTGTGAATTATCTATTTAAAAGCAGGAATTGTAAATTTTACTATTTATTAATTTATCACCAAATTTAACTAAGTTATTCAAACCATATCTTTTTAACATAATCCAGTAATATTCTATCAAATGATTCTAGTGAATTTATTAATAATTTTTCTAAATTATATTTCAACATCAAAGTAACATAAATGATACTTTTAATTTTCAATATATTTTAAATTGAAGCTAAAAATAACTAAAATGAGCAAAAAAAAAAATAATTCTCTAAAAAATTGTTTTTGATGGTTGTTTGTATTTTTTTCACACTTTTTAAAAAACTAAATTGCAAAAAAATACAAAAATGAATTAAATTACAGCTCTTTATTTTAAATTTAAGTAATTTACAATTAAATAATTTATTTTATAATTTGTAAATCCATTTTTCTATCTTATTATTTACAAATATCTAATTTAAGTATAAAATTAATTTTATTCTGCCTTTTTAATAATTCAATTGTAGTCATCGGGATTGAAATCCTCTATATCTTTGATAGAATTTTTAAGAGAACTTATTGTATTTATTAAGAAGTCATGGCTCAACTTGCTCTAAGTAGAGCCAGAAAGGCTTCCTGAATCGCTAAACGCTTAATTATTTCTAATTTTATTGAAATTATTTTAATAATATGGTAAAATTATATTAGAATTTAACAAATTTTTTTAAATTAAAAAGTTTACTTTAAAGATGGAAGTTTGACATGAGTTTTATAAAGATTGGTTTTGTAAATTTTTTCAGGATTGTGATAAAATGATGGTTTTACAAGCTTTTTACCTTTTTTTGAGGTTTTTATATTTTAATTGTTTTGCTCTTTAGAATTTTGAGAAGAAAACTGATATTAGCCTATATTTTATTCATTAAAATCCATTAATTTATTGATTTTTAGGTTGTTATAAGCCTTGTTCTATTCTTAAATTGTTTTCAAACCATAATCATTTTGCTCATCATTAGGTTATTGTTGCTGCTAGTTTAATTCTGCCAATACATATTTATCTCTAGACTTAGCACTATTTGATCTATTGTTGTTATTATCTTCTTAATTTTGAGCTATAAATTATTAGGGATTACTAAAAAATGTGCTTTTTTTATTCAAAAATTAGCTAGCTTTCCCTGTATTTGAGCCTTAGTTGTTTGCTATCCCCTATTAAGAGTTAAGTTAAGAAGTAAAAGAATTTATTTAAGATTAATTATTAGGCGAATTCGTTCTGGATGATTTTGCCATGGGAGAATCTATATTATAAAAAGAATCTTAGTTTGACTTTAGATAGTTTTAGCTAGCCATGTTGTTTTTATGCTTAGCTTGATTCAAAGAATTATATTTCTTCTAACCAATAGACTAAGCAGTTCCATTTCCATACTCACCGAAAACTGGTTTATCTTTAACATTAATATCATTTTTTAGTTTATCCTAATTAATCTTTGTTTCTCTAATGAAATCTGTTTCAAGTGAGCATTTAGTGTAGTCTAAATAGCAGGTATCACAAACTTTAGTGGTTAATTCAAGCCAACTTTTGTTTTTTTTAATTTTTTGATAATTTTAAGAGGTGAGATTGCCCCAAACTTTTACAATCAAAGCAGGCATGATATTTAAATCGATATCATTATTTTGATGCTCCTCATCTAGGAATTTAAATAATTCTTTTAATTCCTCTTCTTTGCTTAATGGTCTCTAGTCTTAGATATTATTTTTCTTCTTACCTTAGTTCAATCTTCTTAACTTTTTAGCCTTATTTTGTTCAATCAGCTTCAAAATTTCCTCAGGAAGAATAGTTTTAGAATTGTCAATCGCACCCTATTCGAAAGATTCTATAATATTGCTTAGTTTAAGATCATACAGATCAGTAGTTTGTACCTCACAATTTGAGCAGTTTTTCTTAAAATTATTCTAAAGATTGTTAATAAATCCATAATTAATGTTAAGTGCTCCAGTTGTGTGCTTGATTTGATTTTAAGTTTTAGACATTCTAAGAACAGGAGAAAGAGTTCTTGGGACAGTAGATTAATTTTATCCAGCTCCAGCTTGCATTTTCTCGCTTTACTAATTATTTGTTTGCTTTTTAGTGTTATAATCCTAAAATCTTTCTCTGATTTTAAGTCCTGTGCAAAAGAGCAACCAAAGTCTGTTTCTATCATCAAGCTTAAAATATAAAACCATTCTAGATATCTGAATGTTACCACCTGATATATCTTGAATGTGCTTAACAATATTCACACACATTTATTCTAAATCTGCAGATAATATAGGTGATGTTATGCTGTCTTAAATAGCTAAATATTCAGGACCTTCAAAAGTGCAAAGCTTTTCGTTAATAGGCACTTTAGGATTATCAATTGGATTAACATTTGTTTTGCGATATAGCAAGCAAAATTATGGCGACCAAGAAACCTTAATCAGAGAATTCTTTCCGCTTTTCGGATATATGAATTTTTAAAGAATAGCATTTAGATTTTTCTCACGTTAATGAAGAAATACATTAAAGTTTTCTTCATCAAAATATTCAAATTATATAACTTCTTATTCTATACCTATTAAATTTTTTAAATTATTTAAACTTAAAAAACATTGTAAATATTTATTTTATGTCATTTAATTTAAAATTATTTTAAATTCAATAAGAAAACATAATAAATTTTATAAATGCATAAAATTTAATGATTTTATTGTCTCAATAAATATTTAATACCTCCATTTTAATTCATCTGTCCATCATTAATATTTTTATTGAAATTTTTCTATCCCGTAACTTAAGTAGGATCTTATGAAACCAAATATTATGCCACTACTCCGCTTGTAGGCACATTATACATAAATGTTTCTTTTACATGCTCTGTATCAATACGCTCTTTAGTTTTCCTAATAATTTCGCCATCTCTATTTGTAAAATACCAAAAATAGGGCTATGCCCAACGATATATGACAGTATCTACCAAAAAAACACCAGGACAACTTGTTCCCGTCTCTGGATTTTTCTTCCAAAGATGAAAGAAAAGCCATTCTGTTGAAGTAGATAGCTTCATAGTCTAACTGCTTTCTAATTTGAATTCTCTTAAGATATGTTTAAAAAAAGTTATTTTGCAAGGCTATGAAAAATTATAATAACTAAAATATAATTAGTAATTTAAAGATAAGATTGATGCATTATCAAAAACTATTATTATTTGAAAAAATAATTGAATGATTAATTAATAATACTAAATTATAAAATTAATGCCTATTTCTTATGAAAATAAAAAATAGTTAGCATTTGTAATCAAATTATTTTGCTTAAAATTAAATATGTTTTATACTGACTTTTTTTTGTTTGTTTGTTTTTTTGTTGTTTTATTTAGTTTATTTCTTAAAATTTAATAAATAAACATGTTTGAATATTTTAGTTTGATGCACTCAACAATTCTTTTTACTGGTTAGCAAAATTACACAAAAAAGTAAACATTTTATAAATTTGAAGATTAAAATTATTCCTTTCATTATTTATGACATGATTTTATTATTTAAAATCATTAATGATTTTTTGTAAGAATTCAAAATTAAATATTTATTTTTTATAAATGAAAAAATAAATTTTGAATAAAAATGAATCAGATTTTAATTTATAAGATTAAATTTTCATACAAAATATATTTTTTAGAATATTTTCAATTGTAACTAGTTGCTTTATATAACATTTTTAGATTATTCTAAATTTATATTTCTATTTTTCTTCATCTGTATCTATTTTTATTAATAAAATCATTAAAATTCCATTTATTTTAGATATGTAATAAGTTACTGTGGTTGAGGAGGGTAATTGTAACCTGACTATTGCATTCCATAAGCTTGTTAAGGAGCTTGATAGCCGGGTTATTATGGGTACTAACCTTAAGGCATAAAACCTTGCTATTGAGGATACATTTATTATTATGGATAACCCTATTGCTATGGATAACCATATTAAGGAGGCTATTGAGGATATTATCCAGGCTTTTTTTAATTTAAATAAATTTTAATAAATAAATATACTTTAATTTTCATTTAGAAGTATTTACTTGAGGATAGGGAGAAGGGTTGTATTGTATACATTAAAAGAGCTGTTATTAGAATTCATTAAAAGTAATAGTTCCAGATCTATCAGTATCAAACTTGTTGAATGCCAACTCAATTTCATAATTGTTAAGATTTGGTTCCATTCTACGAAGAAGCTATCCAAATTCATGTAAATTAAGGTTGGCATTTCTTGAGCTGTCATATTTGTTAAACAAATCGTATAAATTGATATTATAATATTTAATTGCTTGTTTCAATTTTTCAATGGCAATATCTGCTGAATATGAACTTTTTTTAAGTGCATTTGGGTCATAAACTTATGAACATGCATCAGTATATCTTCCTAAGTTCTTACAGAATTCACCAAAAGAAATTGATCCAGTTTTATTTTCATCAAACTTGTTAAATGCTATATAAATTTCACTTGCAGAAATAGTGGGATCTATTTTTTTAAGTAATTCACCAAATTCATAAGGATTCAAAGCTGCGTCTGCCTATCTGTCAAATTTGCAGAAAAGTTCAGCCAAATCAATTTTATAGTAGTTGATTGAGTATTTAAGCTTAGCAATTACTTCATTAGCTACCTTTTCTTAATTTGGTTGATACATAGCATATTAATTTTAAGGTGCATAGCCATAATTTTATTGCTACATAGGATATCCATAACCCTACTATTAAGGAGGTGGCATCATTCCAGGGTATTGTTACTAAGGGGGAACTCCGTAAGGCTAAGGTTAGCCGTATTGTTAATATGGCTATTATTGGTTTGGATAACAGGGTTGTCCGTAAATATTTTAAGAATTGTACATTTATTTTCTTACTTTGCTTGTCTATAATGTTTTAAATAACTTTTTTGAAATTAAAACCTAATTATTCGCTTGATAATTTTATTTTGCAAAATTTTTTATATTTTCTTTACATATGTTAAAATTTTAGATAAATCATTTAGATAGATACTAATTTCCTTAAATAGTTTGTAAAAAAATTTTGATCGTCTCATCATCATTAAATTTTTATGACATATGTGATAGAAAATTCAAGTAATCATATTGAGAAAAAAACTGTTTAATTGCAGGTATTACAATAAAATGAATGTTTTAAATAGACGAAAAGTAATCTTAAAATATATTGCCAATTAAGATAAATTAGTTATAGTCTTTTTGTCTATATTTTTCGATAAACCAAAAATTTTTAATCATTATTTAATTGATCAATTATTGTGACTTAAATTTAGAGACTTTGTAAAATTGATTGATAGCTATAAAAATAGACTTTTTTTAATAACTTTGGTTTTGAAAATCTTTTTTTTTAAACTCAACTTAACTTTTGCAAACTAAAAAAAATAAATAAATCAATCAATCATATTTATGTGTACAAATAAAGATATTTTTTACTTCACATAAACTTATTAAATTTTAAATGGAATTGATAAATTTGCCAAATATTCTAATAAAATTATGTCTTCATTTTCATAATAAATATTTTAAAAATTTTTTAAGCTAAACTAAGGTAAATTTTTTATGACAGTTAATGCAATTTTCTATATAAATGAATTATTTTTAGGTTATTTTTTAAGGATTAAAATTTAATTGTTTCATGCTATATAGTAATTTATATTTCTTTCAGATGGCCAGTATTATTCCTATTCATCATTTTCATCAATATCTTTATATTTCATGTTTATATCAATAAACTCTGTAGGAATAAAGCTATGCATCTAGAATAAAAGAATAGCTTTTTTGCTTTCTAAATCAAGTATTCTATAAGAAATCCACGTTGTTTATTTTTACTCATTATCTATTTATGAATTTTAAATTATTTTTACTAAATTTTGAATTGCTTTGGAGAAGAAAGGACTATAAGCATTAGCCTTAATTAGTCTCATTTTGATTTATTGGATTAAATCTACTTGATTATTCTTTAATTACTCGAAATTCTAGCAATCGCTTGGAGAGAGATTCTACTATTTCATAAATTTCTAAACTTTATCTTATCTGAAAAATCCGCTAACAGTACACATACTTACGAATGCTTCTAAAGACAAAGATTTTTCACCTGTCTCACTATTTAAAGTATCACATTTAGAAAAGAAGAGTTTTTTGGCACTTAGTAAATCTAAATTATCATCTTCTTTTTCCTCTATATATTTGTATAAGCAAATAAATTCATAGAATCCAATTACCCCATCTAAATCTAAATCTGCTGATGTAAATAATATGATCAACTCTTTATTGCTTTATTTAATTCTTTGATAACCTTCTAAAACTTTCTCCATAGCAATATCAACGTCAACCATAGGATAATTATTATTTTACTTAGAAAGCACTCTATTCTTTTAGATATGAGAAATTTATTTATCAATAAATATTTTATTTGTTTCCTCTTCTTGCTTTTTTAGTATGCCTATGATTATAAAGTCAATATGTTACTTGAAAAATTGAATAAATAATAATGAAAAATACTAATGATTTTTTCAAAAGAGCAATAAACTATTTCAGTAAGCTGATGCTAAGTTTAGACAAAATTAGGAACATCTTCATCCAGTTACTTGAGAGTAGAAAGGTAATAATCTAACTCATCATTAGAGTACTCTTCAAATAAACCCAAAAACTACCCAAACAGTTTTATTCTTATCGAGCTACTCTTAAAAAAGTATAAAGCTTCATAAAATTGCAAGATTTTTGTTTCAGCTACTTTCTTTAATCCGAAACTAGAAAGGAAGTAGTCATAACAAACGACATGTAAAGGATCACTTCTGCTCAACTCATTCTTCTACTTTTCATTATAAATATTAGTTATGTACTTACATACGTTTTTCTTTGTCATAGTCATCTTTGCTTACGATTTCTATACCCTTCTCGTTATTTTATTATATAATATTAAAGAAGAATTCACATTGACACTATTAACCTTAACTACCTTCTTTCTTTCGAATTCTGATTTTTAAATGAATTTCTTTAAATTAACATTTTCAAAAAAACAAATAAATAAATTTACTTGGATTATTGAATTTGTAAGTGTATTGTTTTGATTTTTCAAGAATTTGACTACTTTTTTATTATTGAAGTGAAATACCATGAGCTAAATTTGTAAGAGAAGGAGACTAATTTTCAGAAAATCTTATTTTTGATTAATTTTTCATCATCTTTGACTATGTCATTAGCTATTCAACTTCTTCATCACTACTTGAAGAATCATCATCCTTAAAGGATTTTTCATTTAAATCAAATAATTATTTTACTGCACTCTTTATTTTTGATAATACAATTGTGTTTTATTTATTTTATTCTCGTTTGAATTATTAACTTTAACCAATTTCGTTATCTTATTTATTCTCTTCATCATTTTCCTCTTCTAATTGGTTTTCTGATATATTTTTTTAGGATTTGAATAATTAGTTAAAGAAACCATTTTAAGATTTAATCTAAGCTTAACTATTTCCTGAGAATCTATTCCTTAATATATCAATATCCTATTCATCAATATCAACTCCCTTTGAAACTTTTTTTATAATCAGATCTAGTGCATTAGTCTTACTTAAATTGTCTGCTAATTTTGATGTTTCAGAATATAGTTATGAAGATATTTGTTTGAATTGCTCCATGTTTGTTGTTAATTTTTTTGTTCTTCTAACTAACTAGATAACATTTCTATCCAATTCTTGATTTTCTTGGGTAATAATTCTATTGGCCTCTTCAAGTTATTCTATTTTCTAATTCAACTCTTCTAAAGTATTTTAGTTTTCTTACTTGAAAATTTTTAACAAAATATTCTCTTTATGATATTTTTCCTTTAAACCTATTTCTGTTTTTAGTAAGAATTACATTTGCTCTTGATTTTTATGCAAAAATTTTAAGTAGCCATGCATTGCTTTCTTGACTTCGAAAGGTATATTTACACTATTCATTGCTTTTTCATATAAATCTTATGCTTTAGAAATGTTATCCAAAAATTTTTCTAAGCCTTATACATCTTAGCCTTTCATTTTTTCTTCATACTCAGGATCTAAGTCGGTTGTTTGGACTTCCTTATCTGCTAAAAAGCTACCAAACTCTTTAAATATCTTTGTTTAATTAAAATCATTGTTAAAAATATATCTCATCAGTAATTTAAATAAAGTAATAAAAGAAAATGTTACATTTAAATCTATTTAAGTAGATTTTTCTTCAGTAATAATATCGCTCTTAAAAACAATGTCATTCATAGCTCCATCTGTCATAATTTCAATTTCTCTATGGAATTCATTCTACCAATCTTAAGCATCAATCTATTTATCAACTAAATATATATCATCATCGTCATCATCATCACTAATCTCTTACATTTATATCTAATTTTTAGTGAATTTAGCTTATATGACAGCAAGTTGAGATTGAGATTCTAAGATACTGTTAATAGTCTTTAAATTTTCTTCTGAGCTAGCTTGGTTATTTTTTGAATTATCCAACTATTATTAAGATAAATATTCCTAAGTTTATTGCTAATAAGATTTTGGAATAGAATTTCTGCTCACATTTTCATTATAGCTGTCTTCTTAAGACATATTATCATTTACACTATCGTCACTTTAACTATCTTCATTTTATAGTTATTTGATATTGCTTAGAGTGTAAACACTTTAGTTAACAATTTTCTATTTTTAAACACTTAACAAAGATGATTTTTTGTCTTTTATATTTGTATTATTTTTTTTTTACAAGTTGCTTTATGAGGAATTTTTAATTTAATTGTAAGATTTGTTTTGTGCCTTTGTAACTGTGACTATTTATTATTGAGAATTAGACAAATTTAAATATTCTCTTTTCATTTAGTTAGCAGCATATTCTAAATCTTGATTGTTCTTCTTATAAAACTCTATATCTTCTCTCAGTGTTTTGGTCATTTTAGTTAAATATTTGTTGTTTTTTTTGAGGTACTTCACATTATTTTTAAGTAAATCAAATCTTTCCTAAAATAACATTTTTTAAATAATAAATGAATAAATTATTAAAATTGATAAAGTAATCATTTTAAATGAAATTTGCAAGTGGAACAAATTAAAATTTTTACTGTTAATTTATTTTTTTGTGAAATAATATCTGATAAATTTGATTGAAGCCTTTAAATTTCTTTTGTGTACATTTTGTGCACTCGAGAAATTTCATCTAAAGATTCTTATTCATATCTTAGCCTTTATTTTTACTACTCTTCTAAAAGCTTGATAAATATTTCATTTTAATTTGACCAAACTTTTTAAAGTAAAATTCCTCTCTCTTAACAATCTGTGCTAATTTATTTAAACAACTCTTAGAAGCAGGATTCAAATATTAATTATGCTTTCTCAAGTATTTCTTATCCTGTGTCTGTTTTATCTTAATATATTTTAAACAACATAAAGTCCATCCATTATTAAAGAGTTTCCACTTCATATCTGTTAGTAGGTGCTCTCAGTTATCGTGCTTTCATATTTTCTATTTTATAAGATTCAACTTGCTTTTACAAAAGATTCACTACAAACTACTTATCAATGTTATGGATACCATCTAGAGATTACAATTTAAGTTCATTTATTTTGGCTTTTATTTTATCAATATCTTACTCATAAGGAATTTGAAATTCATCAAGCATCTTTAAATAAATATTATTGAGTTGCTTGCTGTTTTTTATCTTTTAATTTGTTTCATTCTCAAATTAGCTTATTAAAGGCGTTTCTCTTTTATAATATTAAAAAGTTTAATATATTAAACATTTTTTAATATATTTTAAATATTTTATCAAATGAAAAATATCAAATTTTTATAAAAATTAATGTTATCAAGTAAAAATTTTTATCTTAAGTTTTCTACAGTAAAAATATCATTACCAATTAATGAAATAATTTGTATATAATTATTATATTTAATAAATTATTTAGAATAAATTTGGAAAGCAATATATTATCTATTAAATAAATAATATAGTTAGTATTTATAATAGTAATATTATTAAGTAAATGATAAATTTTATCATTCAAGTATTTTTTTCTTTGTCTTATTTATAAAAAATATTCAATTTATAAATTTATTTTTATTAGATGGATGAATGAATGATCATACTGTAATTCATTTTTAAGTAAACATATTTTCAGGTAAATAAAAAAGATATAATTAAATGTATTAATCAAAATCATAAAATTATGAATATTTAGTAGCTTTTCATCACTAACTCAACTTTTTGATTACAGCTGAAAAAATCATTAGTTTACATAAATAAGCTCCAATAAATCCAAAAAAATTGTAAATTACATTTGAATTTATGTCTGTTCTTTTTATTTTGGTTGAATATGAGATATGTTCCTGAAATCGCTCAAATTACTACTTTTTAGTTCACTTGAAGGTTTTTAAGTATGAGATGAATTTTAGACTCTCTTAAACTTAAAATTATTTTAGCTGTTTTAACTACCTTAAGAGATAGTTTATCTGCTAGTTTAAAAGAAAATACTTTGACCATAACTTTCACCATCAAAGGTTGATTCTCCTTAAGTTTTCACTCTTTTTGAGCCATCTCCAGGAGTCTAAGCATGAGATGCTGATTAATGCTATAAAAGATTTCCCCTGTTAATAGGTCTAACTCCACCAGAAGTAGACCCTCTCATAAAGTCTATCTAAGATCTTGATTATGATGTTGAAACTCGCTTACTCTGTGAAGAAATACTCTAAGGCTTTTGAAAGCTAGAAAACTAAGAATTAAAAAAAACACCATTTAGAGCCTATTTTGAATTAATTGTCATTTCATTTATTTTTGTATCTTATTTAGCATTTTTTAAAAAATCCGTCTCAGAATACACTCTTTGCTATGTAATTTATCCTAGTTATTATAACCGATTTTGAGTTTATAGCATTTGCTCATTTTTGTTACTTTATTCTTTTACTCCTGAGTCCTACTTTTAAAATGTTCCAAAAAGGCTATGTGACCCTTAATTTAACTTTTTACTTTATCCTTGAAATAAAGACTTAAATGAAGTCTTTGCATGAATGCTTTTTCCTCCCAAAACTTCTTCAATGTTTCTTTTTGCTTATTATGATTTAGATGAATCTACACCTTAGCTTATGCTAGATTTTAAATTTTGCTACAAACGAGGAGTGCTATTATCTTCATCAACTAATGATTCTGCATTTAATAAACCTGAAAATTTTTCTTTTACATGATTTTAATTAAGCTTATATTCCATTTTATTAGCTTACAGAGTCTTCTTTAAAGGCTAAAAAGTTACCTATGATATCTTTTCAGTGTTTTACTGCTAGGACTCATTAACTTAGATGCTAACTTTTAATATTAATAAAGCTAGCTATTTAAAAGGATTTAAAAATAAAATAATTACTGAAGTTTGATTAAAAATCTTCTTCTTGCTACTCTTTTTCATCTTGTTCACTTTCATGACTCCAACCTTCTTGTTAGCGAACTGAATCCTCTTATACATTTGCATATATATTGGTTTACTATCGCTTCATGAAAATTTTTAATGTTTTGATAAAATTATATAATTAATTAACTAATTTATATAATCAAATTTCTGAATGATAGTATTAAAAATTATTTAAACAAATTTGTTAAGTTATTGATTTTTATCAAGTATTTAAAATATGCGATAGTACTAAGCCATAAATAACACAGATATAACTGAATCTTAATCCTGAAATATCTATCTAAATGTTTCATTTTAAAATCTAATTATTATTTATTAAAAATAATTCTTTTACTATTTAAGATAGCTATAAACAATTTTTTAAACATTAAATCAATTATTAAATTTATTAAAAATATAAAATACGTTTTGGGATATTTAAAAGATCCATTTCGATCAATTGTTTATTTTTTTGTTTACTAATTCAAATAAATTGATTTTTTGAATTTTTTTATAAAATAAATTTTAGTTAACATAGAAAAGAAATAAAAATAAAAAATGTCTGAACATGCAATTACCACAAGTAATCGAAGTGCTTGTGATGGTAAGAAAATTCAGGTAATTTCGCAAACAATTCTGGTGACCATTCAGCTAGTTCCTGAATGAGCAAGGATAGTGTTCGCTTAATATATTAAGTTTATTTTCTAATATTAACTATTTAATTTACTTTTGAAAAAAATTATGGTTTTTCTTAATAATAAAATTATTGGTCTTAATTAAATAAATAATTCAATAATTAATATAAATTGAATTAAATTTATTCTTATCTTTGAAATATCAATTATCAACCTTTTTTCAATAAGATTTTTGTAATTTATAAAATTCTTTGATCTTAAATTTATATTAAAAACTTATTGAGATTATCATTTATGAACCCGTTTTATGAAACAAGCTTTTTTAAAAATTAATATTCTAGATTATTTAATAAATTACTTTAATGTCAAGAAAGCTTTCTCTCAGTACTATTATCCTTATAAAGCAAAAAAAAGAGATAGAAACTTCCCTTACATGGTTGCTATCCTAAAAGGGTTAAATATTATGCTAGAAGGACACAGTCTCTCTCGTTGGATATAAACATTTTGCTAGATAGTATTTACATTAAAAAAATGAATCAAATTTACTAAAAACAGATTATATATATTAATTACTGATGATAAATTCTAAAACAATAGCCAAAAATAATTTTTATTTTATTTTTTATATTATTTTATTTTAATAAAAATAAATTAAAGAATAGTTAAACATTTAATAAAATGCAGACAGACTTGATTTTCATTTAAAATAAATAGATAGATATATCATTTATAGTTTAATTTTATAAAATTGTAAATGAGTTTCATTTTTAATCTCAAGTGAGTTTATAACACAATATTGAAATAAATACAACATAAAATACATTAAATTTTATTATAGTTATTTTCATTTAATTAATTTAATCATCAGTAATTTGAAAATGCTCTCATATTTTTATTAAATTTAAATCCTTTTTGTAATAAAGTGAGAGCGATTTTCGCAATATTTTTTGAATCATCTATTCCTGAATGGTGGTGTCCATCTAATTTGAGATTTAATCCTTGCAACATTCCTACCATGTCAGGTAATCTATTATCACCTTCTTTCTTTTGTTTAGGATAATATTATTTTGGGAAGACTTTTTTAATATTTATATAATTTTTTAAGTATTAAGGAATTTCTATTTTTTTATAAAGAGCTTCTCTTCTCAAACAGTTTCCTAAATCAAAGTCTCCGCAAGTTATAAAAGTGAATGATGATCCTATCAACTTATTTTATTCCAAAAACAAGGTTAATTAAGCTAAAGCCTCTTATAAAGAAATTCCATTATCAACTTATTCTTGTTTGATTCCAGTTAATTCTGTGCAAAAAGCTGTGAGTTTAGGATTTACAGAAGGCTTTATATAATGATGGAAAAAGACATCTAATATTTATTAGTTTTTAACATCTAAAACAACAACAGGAAATTCTATTATTTCTTAACATTCTAATTTAACATTTTTTTCGCAAGTAGCTTCGAAATCTAATATCAGTAAATAGTCAAAATCATTGTTAATTTAATTTTTTTAGTCCATTTTTATGTTCAGGTAGATAGATATATATTTATTTATTTTAATTAAGTTTTGTTTTATACAATTAATTTAATATTATTATGATAATTGCAATTTGTACTAATTTGAAATCAAAAACTACTTATCATGTCTACTACTTATTGTAATTAAATAATCTATTACTATCAAAAATAGAAGAAAAAATTCTTATCAAATATTTTTCTATATAATAATTTATTCTTTTAAAGTTAAGATCAAATTTTCATAATTCTTAATTACTTCATTCGTTTTTTAATAATTATCTTGTTGAAGGTAATACTTTCTATAATTTAGTCAATACTTTCAATTAGTAAATAAAAACAGATATAATCTGAGAATATTTAATAGAATACATTATTTATTTATTTATTTAATTAATTATTTCAATTTTAAAAGTACGAAGTTTCAAAGATAGTAAGCAAATCCATTAATAAATTAATAATAATTTTACCATTTAAGAATAAATAAATTTAAAAATTTTAGGAGAAAAAGGGGATTGTCAGTGACTTTTTGTGCCTCTAATTTTTAAATATATATTACATCTTAATAAAATTTTTATTCAAACTTTTAAAACTAAATTATTTATTCCTACCACCTTAATTTCAAAGGTTTTTTATAAACAGGCATATTTGCTCAATTCATTTTATTTTTGTGAAATTCAAATTAAAAGTTTAGAATGAATAAAATATTATAATGTTAGTATTTTAAAATATTGAAATAAAAACTAATTTGTCTTTATAGAAATTTACACAGTTTTAATAACATTTGCAATAAACTTATGGAAACAAAGTTAGAATTAATAAAGGCTTAAAACTTTAATTAAAATCAATAATTGTTTATTCAAGAAATTTATAATAATTTTATAAAAGAAAATTAGTTGTTTCAACATTTTCAAAAAATTTTTTATTGATAAAGTTCATACATAATCAATTAAATAATTTATCATATAAAAATTATATTGCTGTTAAATCCATTTCAATATTTTTTAATTTTATTTTAAAGCCCTCTTAAAGTATTAGTTAATACCGGTTATTTTATTATTATTGTAGTCTATCAGAATATTTAATATAATATTAACATAATCAATTGAGAAAATAAAAATAGACAAATAAGTATTTGAAATAATCCATAAATTTAGTATTAAATTAACTAAGTTCTTCCATGCTAGTTTATTATAAAGAATTTTTAACTGGGTTCTAGAATAAAAATTTAGTTTATATTTTGCTTAGAAAAGTATAAAACGTAAAAAAAATCTTATACTTACAAAATAAATAATAATTATTAAATAATTAATTAATAAAAAATATATAGAACTTTTGAGACTATCCAAATAAAGAAAAAAATGAGATCAGCTTTCTCTAGATTGTTTTTCAAATTTTAGAAATCCTAATTCATTTAAAACAGGAACTTTAATATTTTAGGAGGACTATTTGCACTTAGCGCTTATTAGGGTATCAATTTATGGAATAAATACAAAGTTTAGTGTGATAACATTGAAAATTAAAACCCTAACCCACCCAATTAAGATTAAGATTAAAATATAGCTAAAAACCTATTCAACTCAGAAGAGATAAGAAAAAAAATAATGGATTCTATTGTTTTGATCTACTCTGACAGAACTTCAAAACCTATAGCAACAGGCATGGTTATAGATGACGAAGGAACTTTCATTACGATTTCAAATATTTTTAACTTGGACTCAAAGCACCCATCTCATTAATTTTATGCAAAATCTATAAAAGAAGAATTTGAAGATACAGAGCTACCTTTTTCAATCGAATATACTTTAGAATCAGAGAACATCAGCTTCTGCAAAATTAAAAAATAAACTCCACACTAAATTTTATCATTCAAAAAGGCAAACATATATCCTTAAATTCCCTCTATTGGTAAAAGAGTATACTTATTTGGTAAATCAAATTAAGATTTTAATGTTATTGAGGAGGGGATTCTAAATGAGAATAAGTTAAGCTCTGAGCAAGCTTTTGATTTTTCTGCTTAGTCTCTATTATTAATGGCAAATATATAAAATAAGTATACCTCTCTTTATGGAGGTCCTATATTTGATGAGTATGGTAATATCTTAGCTATGAATTACCCTATACCTAATAGCTTTATTAAATCTCATGTTATAGGCATTCCTTGTTACTATTTAAGTGGTATTATCTAATAATACTAATAAAAAAAGGAAGTCCGCAAACCTTATGTAGGTGTCTCGGTGAAATGGACAAGTGATATTGAAAATGGAGGAGCTTTCGTCTTAAAGGTAAATTCTGATAGTCCTGGAGCTAAAGCAGATTTAAAATTAGGCGAAATAATTACTGAAGTTAATGGTATAAAAATTAAAGATGGCAAAGACCTTTCCAGAATTTTGGGCTATAACATAGGCTAAAATTTTAAATTAAAAGTTTTTAGGAACGGTAAAAGTAGATTTGTAAATTTAGTAACTGAATGATTGATAGTCATACTTAACATTTTGTTTACGTTTTTTATACAATTTATATTTAGTTAGGTTTTAAAACCTTTTTGTCACTTAATTGATAGTTTAAATTATTAATTAATTAAAAACAAAATCTTTTGTTAATGTATTGTTTAAAATGTTCTTTTATGAGCATATTTTTAAAAATATCTTAATTATTTTTAAAATTTTCAATTAAAATATTTTTATTAATACAATGATAAATTAAAAACATTATAAATATTTTGATTATGAAAAAAATATTTATATAAAGAAAATAAATTTAAGAGTTAGTCAAATAAGACAGAATATCTTCATACCATCTTCAGAATCAGAAAATACCCAAAATATCTCATACACTTTATATGTGGTTTTATAACTAAGCACTATGAAATTCCAAGAATAGCTAAATACAACTAAAGTAATATTGATATATATAATTACAATAAGCTCAAGATTTTAAAGACAATAAAATTTTATTGTTAAGTTGCATTAATAATTTTAAATTATAAAACAGTAAAATTTGGGTAATTTTAAGTATTTACTTTCTGATTAAAAATTTTTTTATAGATAAACAAAAAAAAAAGTTTTTTTAAATATCAATTAAAAATATTTGATAAACTATGTTATGAAGATAATAGAATTATTTATCTCTTCTTAACAACTAAAAAGTTATATGATTTATGTTAATAAATTAAAGAAAAAATATTGAAAGTATAATTGGATTAATTTAATACAAAGAACTATTATCTCATAGAATTTTTAATAATATATATAGAATAAATAATTTTATTTTTGTAAGAGTATTTTAATTTATTAAAATTTTTAGTATATATATGTTGATATTTTTAATTATAAGTTTTGCTTAATATTAATAGCCTGCTTTTTTACCAGACGAATCATGGTGATAATATTGATAGTAGTAAATAATTTTTTATTGATCAAATTTTTAAATTAGAGAAAAGTCCTAATTACTTATTTGTATTAGATTGTTATTATTGACTTTTATTTATTAGCTAAAATTATTCTACTGATTATTATATAATATTTTCTTTTTTTTCAGTTGAAGCTTTGATTTGATCTATGTTTTTTATATTATTGCTATTATTATTTCTTACTTGGTTATTATTTTATAGCGAGCAATATAGTAGTTAATAATAGCTGTTTGACTTTAATATCCTGTATACAGAAAATATAAAGACTAGATCTATTGTGTAAAATCCAAAAGAAATATAAGAAATGAGTATCTATGGAGAGTTTAAACTCAAGAAGCGAGAAGATTTTATCAAGGTTTAAATAAAGTAGTTTACCATAATTAGGAAGTTGAATAAAATAAGAACAGCATGTAAAACACAATCATTATATTGCATGTTATAAATGATAGGAATTAATATTATTAAACAAATCATTTCTCCATAAAAATAAAAAATTGATAATTTTAATTTTAAAATGCTAACTAATATTTCCATAATTAGCAAGATTACCAGTAAATATCTTGCCTTTTTTATTTTTGCTTCATTAACTATTAAAGTGTTCTTTATATCTTTTTGTTCCATATGTAATTAATTGATTATTTCTTTTTTAATATTTCAATTTATTTTTTTGTCTCTTTCTATATTTTCTTGTATTTAACATAGACAAAATTTATTTGCTTACTTTCTATTATATATGATTTATTCTTATTAAAAATCTTTGATTCACTTATTATTTCACAAATATAATAATGATTTTAAATAAGGAAATATCAGGTATTAATAAATCAGTGATTAATTCACACTTGTATATTTATCGTAGAAGTTAGCCTAATAAATTCTGTAAAAAAAAATGAATATCATTTTAAATTTTTAAATTTTAATTATGCCACTTAAATTTAAAATTTTATTTTATCAGAATTTATACTTTTTAAGCTTAAATTTACTCCTTTATGATTAATTTAATTATGCAAATATTTTTAATTAAATAAAATATAAAACTAAAATTATCATTCTCTTTTTTTTTCTACTAAATACTTTCAACTTAAAATTATTTAATAAAAAAAAAATTTTAAATTTGTAAATAAAAAATAAAAGATTTTTTTATATTAAATGATTCAAATAAAATAAATATTATCTTTGATATGAATAAACGTTGTTTCCTCTTTGTATTTTCTGTGTAATTAAATAATAATTTAATTTATCATTAAAATCTATTAAATTTATATCTTCATAAAATTAATTAGATATAAAAACTTATATTTTTCAATTTTCTAATGTTTTAACCAAAATTATTTTGCAATATTTTGAAAATTTAAAACAACCTAAAAATTTTTTATAAGAATTATTAATAATAAACACATTTTTAAATATAAAATTTATGATTTTTTTGTTATGAAAGTAAGATTAATTTATTTATAATTGCATCAGTAATATTTTTATAGTAAATTTATACTAGTAAGAATTTAGATTAATACTTTCATTTTTTTGAAAATATTTATTAAATTACCTTAGGCTTAAGAATTAATTCTTCTAAACATACCAAGATCTCATAAAATATATTATATTTGACTTGTTACCAAAGATAAAATATGATAGGAAGTTATAATTAAACTTATTTAATAGTAGAGAAAATTACTTAATTTGAAATTTAAAATGAATTTATTTGGATGGATTATATATTTGGTTAGAGATTTAATTTATTTTTAATATAATAGTATTTTTTATTGAAATTCACTTTTATTCACACTCTAATAAATCTTCATTTTCTTCCAAAAGCTGATGATCATTTTCTATTAAATTTTCATTATTTATTTCTTATTGCTATTGTGGATTTAATACAGATTCCTATTCTATTAAAAAATTATCATTTTAATTTTAACAATTATCTATGTTATTATCATTGTTCTCATTATTTTATAATTCCTATTTTTATTCGAGGATGCTATGTTCATCTTGATTGTATTGATCTTTATTTACACTATTTAATTATTCTTTATTTATACTCAAAGAACCAGCATTATTATTATCCCTTTATTTAATTACATTTAATTATTAATTTTTTGTTATTAAAGATAAATAAATAAAAATACATTTGAGATAAAATCTGATCTGAAACAGAACTGTTAGACCTACTACGTTTTTTGCATTAATTTTCTTACTCTTATTCTTATTCCTCTTCTTCCTCTAATAATTCTTCTTATTCTTCCTAATCTTCTTCTTCTTCTTCAGGACTAATACGCTGAGATTCGTTTTGCATAGCTTATAGTGTTGCATTAGAGAAATCAGCTATTTTTTAAGCATTTTGAGCCATAGATTACATTTTTTATAAAATTTGATTATTGCTTAAGTTTTCAAAGTTTTCTTTTCCTTATTTAGCAGTATGAATATCTTCAAAGCTTTGATTTAAAGAATTCAATTAACTTTATTTATTGATATATGACGAAGAAGTAAGAATCCCTATATTTTCTTTATTACTTTATCTATTATCTCTGTCTCTTTCCCTATATTAATTGTTATATCCATTATTTAAGCTCTTATTAGAAGATATGTCTAATAGATTATTACTTTAAGAAAGGGAACTGTAAATAAAAATAAATATATTGATTCAAAAATCATGTTAACTAATTCATACCTTTAACCTCCATTTAAGAAATATTAAGTGTCAGATCTACAGTTATAAGTGTAATGCCCGTACTAAAGGCAATTCATGCATCTATGATTAGTTAAAGGTTTTCTTCTTGAGGAGGGATTAAGCAAAATCATTTTATTTTTTAAAGCAAGATTTCAGTTAGGTAGAGATAAATAAATTGAATATTTTTATTAATAATCAATCTAGAACTTTTTTGTTAAGGAATTTGTATTAATTATAAGATACAATAAATATAATTATTATATCAAAATGAATAAATATTCAACAATTAATTTATTATTTGCATTTATTTATTTAATCACAAAAAAAAGGGAGGTAATTCAGTATTTAAAATAACAAAATACACTTAAAAATCAAATTTGAAATTTGAAAATTAATTAGTCTATGTAACAAGAAATTAATTATTTTTTTATTATGCTAAATCTGGTCAAATGAACTAGAATATATATTAGCTATTCAGAATAAAATTAATATTTTAATTTAATTTTAATTTCAAACTTAAATTAAAAAAATCAGCGCAATTAACTCTAAAAATGTATTCATTAAATAAAAAATAAAAATAACTTTTAAAATATTTTTATGCTTTTTAAATTGATAAAAAGATTAGAAGTAATCAGTAAGCTCTTTTATTTAAAAATATAAATTTACAGATACTTTTACGACATTATTATAAAATATCTTGATTAAAATACGATTTAACATTGAAATATCAAGAATAAAGCTAAACAAAAAAATTCTAAAAATCAAAAAATACTTAATTTTATCTTATAATTTCTTTCTTTATGAAAAAAAAATATTTAAGCTCAAAATTATCTTAAAAACTTGCTATTATTCATTAATTTTTTAAAGAAAATCAAATTCGAGTTTAAATATATTTTTAATATTGAATTTAGAGTTAAAAAATAAATGAGAGTTTTCCTTATTTGTATTAATACAATGTTGCCAAAAAATTCAAGAGTGATAATTTAATATAAAGATATAATAATTTATTTTTAAATAAATATATATTAAAATTTAATAAAACATCTTCCTAGACACTTTAATTTAAGAGTTTACAAAATTCAGTTTAAAAAGCTAAAATAAATTCTTAATGGAAAGGAAATACAGAAATATTATTACTCGTTAAAAATATATATATTTTTTTAGAAAACAAATAATTTTATATAAAGTTTAAATTCTTTTAAAATTAAATATAACAACTTCATTCTTATGGTCTTAGTTATTATGAAATATCTAAGAACAAACACATCATTTTTAAAATGTTATTTTAGTGTGTGTTTTTAATTCTATAAAAGTAATTTTATAGATTTTTAAGAATGCTAATAGATGTTTTGGATCAGGAAGTATATATTGCTTGTTTATGGGATGGATTAATGGATAAGAAGATAATTTATTATTAATCATGAAAATATAGGTTAAATGCTATTTAATCAATTATACTCAATTCTAATATACCAATCAGTAAGTAATCAATTAACTTAAATTATTATGCTATTGAAGTTTTATATTACTTATGAAAGAATAGAGATATTTTATTTATTTTTATAATATTATTCTTGTTATTATGAGTTGCTTTGGTTCAATTTGTTTGTATTCCTACTAATCATTTATTCATTCATTTAGAAACTATTTCCTAAAGAAAGAAAAGATAATTAGATTATTTGCTTGATGACTATTTGAACAAAAAATTTAATTATTTATTTATTTATATCAGAATATTAGAATTTGAGTATGATTGAAATAAAAGTTTAAAAATTTCATTTATCTTTTAATTAAATATATATATATTTTTTTGTATAATTATTTATTTATTTAGATAATTTAAATCATTTGTTTCACTAAAATAATACTGTAGACTGATTTATATTTATTCACTAACTGATTGATTGAATGACTTATTGAATAATTGAATAAAACTTAAAATCAGTGATTAGCTAAATCATTTTATTAAAAGTAATATCTTTAAGCACTAATTTTAAAATGAAAGTTTAATTTAAATGGCTTGTTTTATCACTTCAACGCTTATCGTGATTGATTTTTACTACAATAATACTCATGTTATCCAATCCCCATGTTGTTGCACTATGAGGGGCAAGGATAGAATCTAGGAAATCGCAGCAAGTTTGGGTGAGATTTTATTTAGTTTTTGCAAAATATTCAACAATATATTAGTTGGATTTACATTCCCAAATACCATCACATCCTAGAACTATCAAACTAATGTCTTTAGTTAAGGCTGTCTCAGTGACGTCTGGGAATGCTGTAATCATATATTCTTTAGGGTTTTTACTACTGGGGTTTTTCTCATTCACTTTATATTCTAAATCGCCTAGTGCACGAGAGAGATTTAAGTTTCCATTAACTCTTCCTTAAATGACAGTACCACCAGCCCTTTCGATTCTGCGCTTTTCAGAATCGGTATCGGGTTTATGGTCAATACTAAGGGCATACTCCTTGGTGCCTTTCATGACTATTGCTCTTGAATCTCCACTGTTAGCGCAGTATATTTTATCCTTTACAATAAGTACAACATTTGCAGTGCAACCAGGATTACCGTCACCTAATTAATTTTTTCCATCTTCAGTTTCAGCTAGCTCATCCATACGAAGGAATGTTTATTCTAAGGCTTCTTTGTACTTTCCTTCTTTGTATGCTTGGCATCTCAATAACTCCTTAATAAAATGCTGAGAGACAAATTAAGCCATTTCTTTACCTCCATGTCCATCAAATACACCAAAAATAGCTTTATCGTCACCATCAAAATCAAGGCTTTAAATATGAGCATCTTCCATACTTACTCTCCAGCCTTGCATGCATACAGAAGCATACTCAAAACGTCCTCTGCTATCCTAATGTGTTTCCTTTTATATTATTGGCTTTGTTAAGTAAGCTCCCATGTTTTTTAGACTAATTAACTTTGCTTTGTTTATTTTTTTTTATTTGTTGGTTTGTTGGTTTTAGGTAGTTTTTTTTAAAAATTAGATTTTAGTTGATATTTTATTAATGTTTTTATTATTATTTTTTAATGAGTTTGCATATATTTTATATTGAATAATAACTATCCTTAACTCTCTCTGTTTCTTTTTTTCTTTCTTTTTTTCTTTTTAATTCTTAGAATGTGTATTTAGAGTCATATATATATGAAATGTGTACAGGATTTAACTTAGTCAGTCAGTATGCAGTCATTAATATCACAATTTTCTTTTTTTCTCTCTTTTTTATTAAATTTTAGGTCTTTTGTTTCTTTATCTCTCTCTAATCATAAATAAAAAAATATATTTTTTTGTTAAAAATTTACTTGGAATTTATTTTACTATCAAATATACCTATACGAACCTAGTTTTTTATTTTATTTAATTGTTCTACTGTCTTTTATACCTAAGTTTACAATATTATTTTTAACTTATTTTATTTGCTAATTAATTACCATAATTATCTAAAAATTTACAGTAATTAAATTATTATTAATTTACCTTTGATAAGGTTACTTATTATTATTTTTAATTAACTCCATATTTTTTTTGTATTTATCCTCAGTAAATAATATTTTTAGCTTAAATTTTATTAAATTAACTCTTAATTATTAAAAAAAATATTCCAATTAAGAATGAAATTAAATATACATTTTTTACTGAAAATAATTAGTTAGTAGTTAGTTTGTTAGTTAGTTAGTTATCTTGTTTATACATTTAGATTGTTTTTGTAAATGACAATATCTAAATTGATTTTTTTTTAGTAAATTAATTAATTTTTAAAGGTTTTTAGTTCCTTTTATAAATTTTTTTTCGAATCAAATAATTATAAAAAACTCTAAAAGAATGCAAAAAAGAATGCTTAATCAATTCAATGATAAAAAAAAAAGTGTAAACGATATAAACAGTTCTTAGGTTAACTTAAATACAACTACTAACATCAATAAAAATAACCAATAAATAACTTTTGGAGATGATGCTTTAGAAAAAAGTGGTATAAGATTTGGTGAAGATTACAGAAGATAGCTTTTAGAGTAAAATAATTCTACATCTTTTAACTAACTAAATAATAAGAGGTATTAGACAGAAGAAATAGCCGATATAGATTCTGTTAGATCCAAATATAACAATAACGCTTCTCAAATTCCTTAAAAGTAATATTTAAAATCAGGATATGTAAAAAATGGACAATAAAACTAAGCATCAGCGCAAAAAAATCTTAGCCTTTAAGCTAAATAAAAGAATGATGAAAAATAATTGATTTAGAATGAAAGCTGCTATAATCTGGAAGATATTAAAAGTATTCAGCAAATAAACGATATCAACAAGGAAGAAAAAGAGATAGAAAGCGGACAAAATTTAAGAGTATACGATTTTCATTTATAAAATAAAAATATGCCTACAATTAACATTAATAGCGAATGTTATATTGGATCTAAAAAGAATTAATTTGCATCTGAGTTACTTAATCCATCTGTAAATACTTCTGAAAATAGAAAGCTACTTTGGTCAAAAAACTTCTTTACAATTGTTGCTTATATTGCAAAATTTAAGTATCATTTAAAGAAATAGCTAATCTTTAGAAATCCTGATTTACTATAAAAAAATTAAATTCAAATTATTGATGATAAAGGAGCTAAAGGAATTGAAGAAATGGATTAGAGTGCTCTCAAAAATAACCATAAAAAGCAGCTTAAAAGTTACAGCAAATATAGAACTATCAGAAAATTAAAAAAGCGGTTATTATTAACAAAGAAATAATTAAAAGTAATATGGAAGCCAGCTCATTAATTTTTTTTAAAGTGTATGATCATATTTAAAGTGGCCTTATCAAGTTTAGATATTCCTCTCTTTTCTCCTACTAATCCTTTCATAATTGCTTGGGATATTATAAATACTCTCCTAATATTTGTATAAACCCTTTACATTTCATTTAATTTTTCATACGGCAGCTATTTGTATATTTATTAACTTGAGCTAGTTTCTTAGATTATTTTTATCACTAATATATTAGTTTAATGTAATCTCTCATACTACGAAAAGGGAATTCAAATCAATCAGAGGAAACTGATTTTGAAGCATTTTTTTCAAAAGCTTTTTTTTAGTGAAGTACTTGCTATGATTGGACTATTTATGCCAAATGGAGACCCAATTTAATTCCTTTTTTTCTTTAAATTTCCATAATTTCATAACGTTGTGAATAAATACAAAGAAAACAATCAATTCAGCATAAAAATAAATTTAATTTTTAATATTACAATTCTCTTAACAGAAGTGATTTAATTTGGTCATTTCCTATGTTGTGCTTGGTATATTCTGGGGAAATATAATTATAAAAATTCTAAAGATAACTTATCTTGGGTATAAGGAATGGATTTGAATAATATAAAATCTATGTACATAGCTTCTCTTTATTTTTGTGCAATCTCAATAACAACAATTGGATATGGAGATGTTGTAGCTAAAAATGATAATGAAAGAATATTTGTAATTTTCATGTCACTCACTTCAACCGGAGTTTTAGGATACACTATAAACAGAATGAATAATATCTTAGATGAGTACTATAAGTTAAATAACCAGTTTAGAACTTAGCTTAGTGATATAAATTTTTACATGAATTAAAGAGAAGTTAGTTAAATAATTCAAAATAGGTATAACTAAAATTTTTATTTATTAAGCTAAAATTAATTTTTAAATGTTAATAAAAGAAAATTGTTTTATTTTGAATTAATTTTGAAACACTTAAACATAAATTTTATGTTTGAATGAGTCGAAAAATTTAATTTGTAAAAATATTTTAAATAAATTAAAATTTTTTGAGAATTATTTATTTATTTATTTTTCCAAATAGAGCTAGAAATTATTTAGAGTATGTTTACAAGGAAGGATATGTAAACAGTGAAAAAATATCAAAGTCTTTGCAATCTCTGAGCTCTAATATTATTGAAGCTATTCAAGAAGATATCTTTTATAAGACTTTAAAGAAAATAGAAATATTGGAAAGTAATTTTTCAAGAGGTTTTCTTCAAAGATTAGCTCTAAAAGTTAAGGAAAATAATTATGGTAAATTTTTGAATTATTTTTTTATTTATTTTTTATATTTATTATTAAAAAATATTTAAGCTCCTGAAGAAGAAATTATTAAAAGAAGTTAAGTTAAAGATCCAATAATTTATTTTATAGTTAGAGGTGAAGTTGAAATTTTTGTAGATTCAAGCTAAGATAAGTATTCTGGAGCTGATTAGGTTAAGTCATACTGCATTTTAGAAAAAGATACAACTTTTGGGCTAGGGGAATTTTTAGTATAAGAATAAGTTCCAACTTACAGTGCTAGAAGTAAAGGAATATCTAGAATATAATCTCTAACCTTTTAAGACTTCTTTGAAACACTTAAAGAATTTCCTAAAGACAGAGAAATTTATCAAAATATAAAAGATAAATTAATTTAACACAATAATTACTAAGAATGTAAACTATATTGCTATTCTTGCAAAAGCAGTAGACATTTAGTTGGAAAATGCCCTTATGTTTAATACGAGCCTAACAAGCTTAAACTTTATAATTAGTATCTTAAAACTACCAAAGACATTTATCAAACTTTCAAAAGAAAGATATTAAATAAAAATAAATTTAACACTCTAGCAAACCAATGCTTAGTAGAAGAAGGGATGATTAAATTTTTAGAATAAAATAATTTAATTGAATGGGTTTCAGAAGAATCAAAAGATGAAGGTGACTAATAAGATGAATAAATTAATCAAAAAAAGACAAAAAAAGATTTAGTGGCACAGTACTCATTCGATATGTAATAAATAATTCTCAAATAATAATAATATTTTATATATCAATAATATATATTATTTTTTAATTTACTTAAAAATTAATTAAAATCTTAAAATAAATTTTATAGAGATGAATAAGAAGAGATCGAAAGGAAAAATTTTGAAATGAAGACTAAATAATTGCTGAAAAAAAAGAGAAGTAAAGACAACCAGTCACCAAACTCATCAAAATATAAGTAAAGACAAATAGATAGCCCTTTTTAAAAAGAAAATAAGCCAGTTGTGAATGAAGTAATATAATTTGAGTCTAAGGAGACTTAGAATAAATTAGAAATAAAAGAAGATAGATTCAAATTAGCAACTAAATTTTCAGATTTACTAAAAGATGTTTCCAGTGAAGATCTTTCTTTCTACCTTACAAAAAATGAAGATATTAACTTAATTGAATAATAATAATAAGAAGAAAAATTGCATTAAGATGCACTAAATAAAATAAGAAGGTTATAATTGTTTACTCAAAAATCTCCTTAAACTATTTCTCAGTTTACAAATTATTTCCCAGATGAAGGTGCCTAACAAATTCCTAAATTAGATTAAGATGATTAAACATCATTCAGTACAGCCTATAATATTCTTCATCTTCTTTCCAAATAAGCAACAAGTAAAATGGAGCAGTTATAACCTTGTACAATAAATTAGACTCCTATAATTTCAAATTCTTCAACTACAACAAAGGTAAATTAATAAGTAAAGACTCCTACACAAAAAAGAATATCCTCATCTCCTAAAAATAATCATAAACGATAAGCTTAAGGCAATTAAAATTAATAGAACTAGAATTATAACTTAGAGGTTCAAAACATTTTAAATAAGATAAATGAACTATTTAAAAAAAATAAAGAAGATCATTTAGATTAAAAGAAGATATTAGAATTCCAAAATAATGGTAAAATACAAACTGGTGAATTAACATATTAGAATTAATTAAATAAACAAGGTGATGATTTTGAAATAATTAGAGAATTTAATCATTACTTTACTCATAATAATATCACCAACATAATAAAAAAACTTTATGAAAACCAACCAAAGTAATTAAGATAATCTAGATTTTCAAATATATAAAAAATTAAAAAATCAAAAACCATTAAACTTAACATAAACAAAACTACAGTCAAAAAATCAAATATTTGATTGTAAGAATCTAACTTTTAATAAGTTATTTATATTAAAATATTCATTTAATTAATAGAATATCTTTACAATTATATAATGTTTTTTAAATTCATTTTTTATGTATTTTATTGAATTTTAAGAATCCATTATTAAATTTGTCTATCAATTTGCTTTAATAATTTTTACTTTTTTTAAAAGATTTTTATTTTTTTAAATTTACTTTGTAACGAAGTATTAAAATTAAAACAAAAATATCAGCTAAAATTTCTTACAACTCTGATTATAAAACTAAAAACGAATTAAGATTAAATTTTTGTTTTTTATTCAACTTTTGAATCTCATGTAACAAAAAAACAAAAATAAAGAAAGAAAAGATTTAGAATTTATTCTTTTTTTTGTTAAAAAGAAAAAATTTGAGTTTTGTTGAATTTTTATTTAAAAACAATAATTTATTACAAAATAAATTTAAAAAAATCATTGAGATAATTTATTTATTAACTTTAACTATAAAAAAACTCTTATTTTAATCATATTTTAATTTTTGTGATGTGAAATAAAATTATATTTTTTTTATTGTTTTTGAAATTCAAAATTTTTTATAATAGCAAATTATTTTATTGTGTTAAATTGTTATTTTAAAAAGATTGCAGTTTATTTTATCACTCAGCTTTAGCAAATTAAACTGGAATTTAAGGTTATGATTTTGGTGTTTACTGTAAAACAAAATTTCTAGTTGAAGCAGACATAAGTTTTTTAAATTATTTTGAGTTATTTTTAAAAGGGTCTTTGATTTCTATATCTTTTTTCAAAAATCTAAGCTTGTCCATATGAATATTTTTAGATTAAGAATCATTTATTTTGCTTTGTTAATTGATCTTACTTGATTTAGGGCGAAGTATAGTAAATTATTAATGATTTGGTGAAGTAACTTAGCTGCGACTTGATGGAAAAAATGGCAAATCTTACAAAGAAACAGTATTTTAATTAATCTATGTAGAACTATGTATTTAATTTTACCTATTATTCATCATATTTTAATTATTTATTTCGTATTTAAATTCATTTGGCTGCTAAATACTTTGGTTTTATTGTTAAATATTCATAGGGGTGTTTAAATAGCTCACTCTGAATTACTTATTAAAATTTGAATTATTTGAAAAGTATTCAAAACTTGGTTTAAAATCAGTCCCACTAATTGGTGAGCATAAATGAGAAATGGCCAAATCTTTTCTACTAACTCTATCAGGAGATTGTAACATGTTTTTGAGGTTAATTGTTGATTGAGTCAGAGTAGAACCTATAAGACTACTTTAAGGCCTTTTTCTTTTAGATATTATTTATGTGTCATCCAAATTAAATTTTAAAATATTTTCTGATGAATTCTTTGATGTTTATAAGTTTAAATATGCATTTTATTTTATTTATGGTTCTTTCGTTAAAACTATGCTTAAGTTTGATCTTGCTTACTAAAAATCATCTTAATTTTTATCTGAATTTTATTATATTTAATTCTAAATTATCTAATTTTAGTTATCTGAGTTATCTTTTCCTTAATCTTGAGCTTACTTTTATTAATTTTAATCCTAGTTATTTACATTTTTATTATAGATCTGATTACTTTAATTTATGTTTACTGATTTATCAGGACATTCTTATATTTTTGAAGGATTATTCGTTTGAACTATTTTCCTAGTATCAAAAAATGATTTAAGTTTTTGGTCTAAGTTTTGATTTATAACTGAGAAAGTCTTATTTGCTTTTAAATAGGTTATTTTTTTTGTTTGTTATTTACTTTTTTGGAGCTGAAATTGTTGTTGTTATAATTATTGTTATTTATTTTGAAGATTCTTTTATTAAAATTCTGAGGAACATATTGATTTAGACTTATTAGGAACTTGGGTATTTTTTTTGTGTTATTGCTAATCATTTTGAGCAGTATTCAAAGATAATTTCATATGCTCTTCTTTTTTATTATTTTGTTAGTCTTAAATTATTTAGGGTGGTTATCTTGTTGTTGGAGATTGATTGCAGCTTCCACTTTTATTTATGTTGTTAGTGTTGCTTTTATTTGTATTATCCTAATAGATAGTACTATTAACAAATTTACCTAACTAAAGATTTGTCAATAGTTATGCTTGTATGTTGCTTTGGCTATATTGTGGCTTATAAAAAAGAACAGGAGAATCTAATTCCTCTTCTTAGATTGATTTAAAATTACTTAAAAATTTACGCTCTGAATTTAAATTAGTTATACTAACCATACTCTGAACATTTTTTGAAGTATCTTGCTTGTTTTAAAAATTAGAAGAAGGAAATATTACATACTTCTAATGATTAAATTCTTTTGTTGAGTTATTGTCAAATCTTGGATGTGCACTTTAAATTCTTTTTTGTTTAATTCTAGTTAAATTCTCCTTTTCATTATTTTGGTCTAATATTTGAATTTCTTCACTTTATCTTCCATGGATTTTTATCTGAAACGAAGATTTTTTTTTATTAAAAAGGTTTTAGCTATCAATAGCATGATCCTATAGATTACTTTTGTTACTTTGAGGAGTGTTTTCATCATACAAAATGTATTTAGAGTCTAAAGAAAACCTTTGAGAAGTAAATAAATTTTTAGCTTTATTTTAGCTTTTATCAACAGAGAAATCATTACTTTTGTTAAGATTTGATGAAAGTAAATTTTAAAATTTTTTCAAAGCTTCATTTTTTGATTCTAAATTTGTTATGGAACTGTTAAAAGGTGTAACATAATCTACAGGAAGATTTTAAAATGAATTGACATTAAATTTAGAGAAAATTTAATTTTGGTCTTCTGTAAATTCCGGAATTTATTGGTTATTGCTTTTCATGTCATAGCAATTTAATATTTCCTTCACCATTTCTCCTCTGATATTACGAGGAGAGTTTAAGCTAATCATTTTTTAGCTTGATAGCTATAAAAAAGATTTAAAATCTCTGGGAGACATTATTTTCTTTTTCATTCTTTAATTAATTTTATCAGTTTCTTCTTAAAATAAATTATTTTTTAAAGTAAGCTTAAATAGCTTCACTTTAGGATCAACGATAATTTACTTTTATTTTTTCTTCTTTTTACTGCTTTTTAGTTAATTTAAAATGTCTTCATTTATTTTATTAACATCTTTTTCAGACCTTATTTGAAAAAATTATAAAATATTAGAAAAAATATTATTTTCAAATAGTTAAATAGATACCTAATTATTCCATGCTTTATGTAATCTTATTCTTAATGCTCCTTTTAGAATGCATCTATATCTGATGCTATAAATTAAGTAGCAACCTCGTGCTTCTCTTTAAGAGTTTGGTTTGCAAATTCAAGTTTTACTATTTCATTTTAAACCTTTTAAATTTCGTGATCTATCTTTTTATTCGTAGTCAGATTTTTTTCTAATTAATTAATTCTCCAAGTTGCTCTCTTAGAAAGCTCTTGCCTCATTATCTCCATTGATTAGCTGAACATCTTAACAGTGCTTAAAAATTTCTTAAAAAAGTAAATTAAAATTATTGTCTCTATTGATTAACATTTGTTAAATAATTTAAGTGTTAATTACCTGTTTAGATAAACAATACAATACTGCATTAGTTGAAAAAACTTCTGCTCTATAGAGCCTAGGTATATTGGAAATAATTTCTTCTTGGCCAAAATAATTGTTTTTGCCTAGTATAGCAATTTTAATTCTTTTCAAGCTCTCTTTTTGGTGTTATCCTTTCCACTTTAGATTATAGTCACTCATCATTTTAGAATATTCTGGGTCACCTTCATCTTTATTTTTTTTTTCATTTTACTGAACACATTATTGAGAGACCTAATATAAATATATATTAAATTTTCTTGATATTTTGAACCATAGATTATTTCATTAATTTAATTACTTAAATTTCTCCTTCTTTGATAAAATAAACGTATTTAGCAGGATCTCCTTCAGAATAAACTATTTAATTCCTTTTTAATTCTTGTTTTTCCATGAGCCTGTATAATGCATCAAGTTTACTCTTACCAAGTTAGTTGAATATTGTTAATTCCCTGAGAAAGCTTATATTTTTTTCTTATTCTGCTTGGTGATATTATGAAAGTATCTTATCATAACTCTGCTTCGATAACACAGCAAAAGTGGTCTCCTCTTTGCAAATAATACTAGCAGTCCTTCTAGCATTATTCATGAGGGCTATTTCTCCAAAAGCATCACCAGCTCCAAGCTCTCTCACTATATCGAATTATGGATACATAGTTGAAATTCTCTCCTTGGGGTCTACTTCTATTTGAGTTTAAGAAGCTTATGCCTCTTCATCTTCTAGGTTTTACTTGCTTTTTGGACTCAATTTCTAGTTCTATGACCTTGCTGTCAACTTCTGAGTTGAAAACTAGCTTTTTTCTTTTTCATGCTTCAATTTGCTAGCTGGTTTATTATAAATACAAATAGATTATTATAGTAAAAACAACAAATTTATACAATTAAAATTAATAAATATTTTTAGAATAATGAATACAAAATTAACATAAAAAGTGTAAGATTAATTAAAAAAATTTAATGATTAAATAGAATTTTACCAAATTTATTAACTTGCTTGATTGTGTTTATAGCAAGGATAACACTTTTTCGAGCATTTGGATTACTTTATTTCTAAATTTCCTCTTTATAAAAATGTAAAATAAATTAATTAATGGTAAAAAATCACAATAATTATCAAATTCATGTAAAATAAATAAATATCTTTAATTCTAAAATATTTATCTTTCTTTCTTTCTTCCTATCTGTTTTTAGCTTATTTATAACTACAGATTTTACCACTGGTTCAATTTTAACAAAAATATCGATTTATTATTTATAACTTTCTTTCAGCTTTTAAATTGATAAGTACTTTTAAAACAAAATCATAACATAACATACCTATGTTTTTATTTTTAGTCGCTGTTGTTCCTTAATCTTGGAATTGAAAATAGTTTTTGAAGTCATTTATTTAAGATTTTGTATTTTAATTCTTCATAGCTTAGGAACTCTATAAAGGCTTTAATGGAGAATTTAGTTAAGGTGGTGTATCGTTAAGAGATATAGATGATGATGAAGAAGAATCAGATGAGTTTTTTCTCGAAGAAGTTTTACTATTTTATTAAGCACTTAGAGATAACTATGAAGCTTTTTTTAAGTCGATTACTAATCTCTACTTTTCTTCATATTTCTTATAATTTTTATTGGGAATTTAAACAAACACTGAACCCTTTAAAATTATATAATACTTATATCCAAGCTCATCTAATTTTAATAAAATAATTGAGAGATAATCATTAAATCAATCAACTTTTTTTGAAAAAAGCTTCTATATATAAGTTATTAAAAAAACAAAGTACCAAATTCGAAAACTGTTTGATATTTATCAAATTTTTCATATTATATTTCCTGAAGAAGTCCTTCAAACTCTTTTTTTGCTAAATAATCTTATGCCTCCATGAAAAATTTTAATTAACCGAAAGCCTTCTGAAGTGCTTGAATTTCTTTTCTTGATTTACTTTGCAATTATAATAACCTTGAAATAATCTTAAAATAAGAGGATAAATAAACACAAATAAAATGGTTCTGTTTTAATATAAATGAGGTTGGCTGTTAGTTTATATTTAAAATCTCCAGCTTCTAATAAATATTCTTTATTTTGCGTTATAAAAAAAATAAATTTTTATATGAAGTATTACTTCGCTATCATAATCGCTCTTTAAATCAATTTATTTATTACAGAATTCTTCTACTACTTTATGAAAAGGAACCCCGTTTATAGGCATTCTCAAAACTCTTTATTTCCTCTACAATTCTAGATTTTCAAACATCACTTTGTGATGGAACATAATCTTTTGTTACTATACAGAGTTCAACATACTTAACTACTATTCTATGTTACTTAATTTATGAATCCTATAATTATCTAGCAATCTTTCTTTACTAGTTTATATTACTCTAGAAAGAGTTGCTTTTACTCTTCTTTTTTTCAATAAATTATCTAAATTAAGCAAATTAACTTTTATGACACTTAATTATATTATCTGAGCTATTGGCTCATAATAACTAATGATTACTATTTTAAGTGTACACAAAATATTCTTTGATGGATATCTTTTTACAAAATGTTTTTAACAACAAATAAGTAAATAAATTAAAAATCACCATATTAATGATAGATGTAATTTTATTTTAATAAATTAATAAGTAGTAATCATGAATGAGGAATATCTAAATCACAAATATTTATTCTAATTTTAAAATAACAAAGATAAATCCATGAATAATTAATTCTTTTTACAGTACCTACCAATATGACAAATAATATATTTTTTAAGCTTATAGAAATAACACATATTAAACATTATAACAAAACAATAGAAAAATTAAAATAGAAATCAAAATATATACCCAGTAAAATTTACTAAAATTTAGTGTAATCTTGATATAATTTTTTGTAAATCTTAAACAAAAACTATTAAAAATAAAACAAATTTAATAAAGAATATATGAGTTAATTAATTTATTTGATATTTATCTCTTCAAAGAGCATTTTATTTAATTTTCCTTCTTAAAACGTAAATAAATAATGGTATTAATTTGATTATTTTGATAAAAAAATTTATTTTCCATATTAAATAAAAAATTAATATAATCTTTATTTAAATTTATTAAAAAAATTATCTATTTAACTTTAATAAAGTACCTAAAATTAATTAAATTAGCTTTGGATATAAATTTTACTCAAATTTAAAATCAATAAATTAATTATAAAATCCCAAAAAAATATTTTATAAGTTTAATTCCATTAAAAAAAAACTTATCACTAAAAGATTTAAATGGAGCAAAGATTGATTCAATTGTTAAAACCATAAAATTTTGTTGTTTTTGCAAAAATTTAATATAAAGTTTTTATCATTTTTTATTATTATAAAGCATAGAAGCTTAATAATTGTTATTCTAATTTTCTTTCTTCTTTTAAATTTTTAATTTAATTAATTTATTGGATTAAAATAAACTCTTTATAAAATGCTAATTAATTAACAAAACTGAATTTGTTTAATAATTAAATATATTCAAGTAAAAGTTGTTTTTTTACACAAAATTTTATAGATAATATTTAAGATAAATTGATTGTTTAGTTGGCTGGAATTAGTATAAAAAATTTATAAATATTAAAATATATATAAAATCAAAAATATTTAAGTAATTGAAGTAAATTGATTATTCATGACTAAATTAAAATCTAAAATTTTTTTAGTAATAATTTTAGTCTATTTGTAAAAATAGACTATTTCTAAAACGCTCTATCAATAAGAAAATCATTCAAAGATAATATCTATTAAATGAATAAATGATATAAAGTTTAAAATACTATTAAATATATATTAATAAAATACAAATTTAAATATTTTTAGAAAACAAATTAATTTAATTGATTTTTAAATAGTTTGCTTATTTATTTTAAAAAAGGGTTTGTTTATTAGACAGCTATAAACAAGATGAAAAATGGAGAGGATTAATACAAATTGATTATATATTTATTTTATGGAATTTAGTAGAAAATTTAATTATTATTTTTTATTGGGGTATTATAATATTTTTAATATATTATTATTATATTTATTGTGATATTATAATATATGTAATTAATTTATTATTATTATTATTTGTTTATTTGTTTATTTTTTATTAACATTTTATTTTAGCTTCATTTAATATGAGAATGTATGTATGTATGTGTTCAAGGAGTAAATGCTTTTAGATACCAAAGTTGGTGTTTTGCATTCATAGATTTGATTGTATTTTTGTAGAATTCAATTAGTATGTTTAATAAATTATTATTTTAATAATTCAAAACCCTTTCGTTTGTTTGTTGGATGTTTTTTGTTTTTGGATTTATTTTAAACATTTATTGAGTTCTTCACTTTCTAATTTTCTTGAATTCAGGTAAATCAGAAATAGTGGATTTGTAGAATTCTTCATAAATATCGATTGATTGCTTCTTAAGGATATCAGAGCATTTTTGCATGCAAGTAATGAAGTTATCTGAACCACTGAAATTCTTGGTGCAAGAGTCTTGGCATTCTTTATCCTTTTCCTATTTATTTTAAGAAAAAATTCATTTAAATAAAACAATTTAAACAGCATTATTAAATAGAATTTCTTTCTATATTTAGTATTTAAACTCACTCGTTTTTAAAATTAAATTTATTTTAAAATTTTATCTGAAAAGTAGAAATGTATCTAAAACTTTTTATTTATTCTACTTAAAAACTAAGAATTTTGCTTATTTAGCAAACAAATAAGAGGATCTTATGAAATAAAATTATAATTTCCTAGCTTATTTTAAACTTATTTGTATTTTTTAAATAAGAAATTATTTTTACATCGATTCTGGCGAATTTTTATTGGAGTCTCATAGAGTTTGTTTGCATATTTTAGTCAATCTTTTCAATGCAAGAGTAATAAACAGAAGGATCAGCCAAATTTTGTTCATAACAAGCCATTTTCTTATAAATCATAGTTTTCTATTTTTAAATAATTTAAAATAAAATTAGAATGTTTTGAAATAGTCTAAACTAGGCTGTTTTTGTAAAATATCATTAGGACTATTGCGGTAAAAAAAAGAATTTAAAAAAATACTTGATAGAGGTTAAAGTGAGGCAAATAGTTTTCTCTGATGAACATAGTGGTCTACTTGTATTAGTCCTTAACCTTTTATTATTATTCTGATACTATCTATTCGAAGGCCTTCTTATCACCAGACTTAGAGTCAACAGCAGTATTAGTCATTTATTTTGAGCTTTTATTATTTTTTCTTTATATCTTTTTTTTTTTTCAGTTTAACTTTTTTTTTGTAATTTAATTTTTATATGTTTTGAAAAGTTTCTGAGAATTTCTTTTTGCTTCTGCCAAATATTTAATTTAAGCTAGATTGATATTCATAATCTTCTTATTATTAATCAATAAAAGTAAAGCTAGCTAGATAAATAAATAGATAGATTTCTTTCTAATAATATGAAAGTTATTATTTACTATTAAAAAATAAATACAAAAAAGCACTTTTCTACCCACCCACTCCATTCTATTTAAATATCAATCATAGATATATTAAATTTACAAAATTTTTATAGAAAATTATACTAATTCTTCTCTTTAATGAGCACAACTTACTATGGTTTTTATAAAATTAATTTTAAATAATCGCCAAAAAGGGGGACTTGAGTATAAAGCCCTAGCTAAGTTATGCTTACTATTTAGAAGATTAACAAATTCAAATAAATTTATTAACATCTACTTTGCTTAATTGAGAGTTAATAAATTAGGATATAAACATTAATGGAGTATTTATTATAAAAAGAAAACTGAGTTAAAAAGTAAATAGAACAGTCTTAAAAATTCTATACTGCAAAAGGTCTAGTTTGAAAAGATACTATTTCAAATAATTTATTTAGATTATGATAAAGCAAATTGAAGTATTATTATCACATCTTTGATAATAAAGCAAAAAAAAAAAGGTGAGGGGATAGAAACGTCTCGTAACATATTGATAGATTAGCCTAAATAGTGCTTCTCTAGTCTATTTCAATATAAAGCAAAATCAATAGATTTGTGTTTTTCTCTAATTGCGCAAATATAGTCTTTTAATAAATCAGCTTGTGACGCATTTTCAATTAAGAAATGATAAGAATTTAGTTTATAGTTGAATGTTCACGATATTTATTTATAAATTATTAGATAATATAAATTAAAAAAACATGCAAGTTAATTATTTATATTTTGAATAAAGTGACTACTTAAAGAGCATTTGTTCTCTAAATATATGAGATTTATACATTCAAACGTCGTTTAAAACAAATAAATATGGATATTGATAAAAGTATGTCTATTATTTATGTATGATTGTTTTTTATATTTGCAGTATGTAATTCTAACTACTAAATGCTCAATATTTTTGCAAGTAATGATGCACTTAGAAATTTGATATAACAATCAAATATAAGGAATAGTTCGTCACCTTAAGTTTTATTAAATACTTTATTCTGTATTATTTACCAAATAATAAAAATATATAAAAGCAAAATACAATATATATCCTTTAAAGATTTTACATTTCTTTTTCACACAAACAAATTAATCTACATTTTATTGAATATACCAAATATATATTACCTGTATGTTCACTTTTTTCAATAAATTATTTAAAACAGATAGCATATAAATTAATTTTCTTTTAGCTTCTAATTCCTTTAAAATAAATTACTTCTCCAGGATAATTTAAGAATAATTTTAGGTTAATTCCATTTTTTATGTAAAATGTAAACATGCAGGAGCTCATATTTATAAAAAAAATAACTACCACTATTAAATTTACAGATATTTGAATGATTGAAAAATTCTTTTTAAAAATTAATCCTCTAATTTGAAATATTTAATCATATTTTTACTTACATAAAGATAAAAACGTCATAAAAGAGGTGTTATTTATTAAATTAAATTCAAAAATTTGAATAGTATGTATGAGAATATTTATATAAGCTCATATTTTAAATTAATAAAATGCCCAATAAAATAGTTTTCTTTATCTAAAAAATCAGAAAAAAATCAATCACAATAAAAAACATGAACTCAATTTACTAAGTATTCAAAAGAAGTTATCAGATCACTTCATCAGAAATTCATTTAAAATTTATGTCTAATTTTAGAATAATTAATTAATTAATTAATTTTATTAACATAATTAAGATCAAATCTTTCAAATTTATATAATTTTAGAGATATATACCTATCAAAAAAATATAATCAATTAATTATAATATATATTATCTTAGTTACAATGGTCATTTTCTTTTCGATTATAACTATTTTGATTTTAGTTTCATAATATCTTTTTCAGTTTACTAATCTGAATCGCTTTAGCTAGAGAATATTTGATTTTCAAATTATTCTCTCTTTCGCTTTTGTTGAAATTATTATTCTGTTTATGTTATAATAGAAAAGTTTTGGCCTATCTATGTTTAATTATTTCTATTTATATTATTTTTTTCTAACATTGACTCCACCTTACCTTAAGTACTTTAGTTATAGCAAAAATTATTACCAGAAAGCTCATCAAGCTTAACAAAATTTTATTAAATTTTTTACTTTTTTTCATAAGACTCTGAGGTTACAGAATTTTATTAATTAGCTTTTTATAAAGATTATATTTATTATTATTGTGGAGGTGACTTTTAAAGTTTTTTTTGTGTTTAACAGGAATTTCTCTAATTTTTTTCATTTAAATAAATACTCTATGCAGTATACTAAGTGCTTAAATTATCAGAATTGCTATTTTATTGAGTTTGAGCTTGATTTATTTGATTTTATTTTAGTTCATTAGGTCCATTAATTGAAGGTTAGTTAATAACTTCCTACTTTGTTTGGTTTTTAAATTTTTGAGCTAATTAAATTTCGAAATTTATATCGTCATCACTCTCATCACTATTATTAGAGTCATCTGTATCAGCGTATATAATATTAAGTTGTGAACTAATTTTTTTATTTTAGTTTGAAGTATTTATATTTAAGGGAATCTCTTCTTCTTTTTATGGAAAGCATTAAATGTTGTTAAGTCTTTAGTCTTTTTTATCGTTTAAATTTTCATCAAGCGTTTTTAGATTTTTTTAAATTTAAAAATCAGCTTAAGATGTGCAAGTTGATTGATTTAATTAATTTTCAGTAACCTTTTAATTCAAAAATAATATAGAAGTATTTGAATTTTATTTTTTCATTGAATTGTTAGGGCTTTATTAATTTTAGAAATCATTTTATTCTTTATTTATCTCAATTTGTACTTGCTAATTGAATTATTCCTCAATAGACAAATTATTCATTTGTTATTCATTTAATGGATCATTTTTTTCAGTAACTTAATTTCCTAATGAATCTTACTTTGTGCTAAATCCTACTGAAGGAATATTTTCAATTTAGTTTTATGTATTTTTCAATAGAATAGATTATGCATTGCAAAGGTTTTTTAATTCTTTTGAATTTTAATTTCCATTTTAATATGTTTAAGTATTTCTGATTTATTAATTTTCTATTTTATTTTCATAACTATTTTTATTTATTTATTGCTATAAAGCTTAACTTTATTCAATACCCGATATTTCTGGCTAGATAATTTTACTTATTTTGCCTTAAGCTTAACATTAAGTTTAACAAACTTAACTCTCAGATTTTATAGCAATTATATTTTTATTTTTTTAGTTGTTGTACATATTAGTTTAACAATTTTAATGCTATTATTTGCAATTCTGATTATTTTCAAATTAATTTATTGAATTCTATTTTTAGGAGTCAAAAATAGTCTTTTATTAAATTCTATCTTCTGCAAGGTTTTACTGAATTATTTCTTTTTCTTAGTTACTTTATTCATTTTTTATTTTTTATGCTTAAATTTAACTTTAAAATGGTTCTATTTCTATTATTTCCTTATCAGAACTGACTAATATATTAGATTTATTAGTATTCTAATTTATTTATTATTTTTAAATTGTCTATGTAGATTCATTTAAATCGTCAAAACTATAATTAGAAATTTAGTTCTAATTTCTTTTAAATGCAAACAAATCAATAATACTAGAGCCTTAGTAGATCTATTTTTCTTCTTAAAACCCAATTTTCTCAGTAGAAATCTCTTAAAATTGACTTCCATCGCAACTTTCTGCATCTTAATTTTCAAAAGAACTGTCTTCAGATTGGCTTTAAAAATAATTCTTGACATTTTATAAAAGTTTACTTTCTTTTTTTTACTCTATTTTTTCCACGATATTTGCTGAATTAATTTAGTTTTCTACTTCAGAATCAGTTTAAATTTCATCAATTGCATCGAATATAAACTAAAAGTTATTTACTTGATCTTTTTATAATTGTTTTTGAGTATTGATTAAAATATTTTGTTTAATTTCTTCATTATTTTAGATTAAAGAGTCCTAGTTATTATCCATATCATTTTCCTAATAGCTTTAAGTTTTTTGATTAAACAATTCACTTAGCATCTATATGTTTATATCTGTATCGTTATTGTCTAAAATCTCAAAAATAATACCATTACTGTTTTCTTGTATACTTAGAGATTATTTGAAAGTCTATGAACTAACTACTTCTTGATTGTTAATTAAAAGATCTTATTCCTTCTTTAACCTAACTTATTCTTAGTGAGTATTGAAATCACTAAATAAATGAAGCGAATTACTTTAGTTTGTTCTATCCTTAAAAATAGTATCTTAGCTAGATAAATTATTTAGTTAACTTTAATTAATTAAATTATTTTAATTTTCTTTATCATTTTATACTATCTTATCTGGCTATAAAGGTTCTTCAATAATTTGTTGATTTGAATTTTACTCAATTTTATTTTTTTCATCTAGCAGCTCAATTTAGCTATTTTACATTTTATCTTAGTCATACTAAAATACTTAAAATTCATCTATTTAAAGGTCTTTTCTCTATCCATCTAAAATAGAGCTAGTCACCTTATACTTCTACATCAAAAGATTAAATATATCTTCATCTACAGTGTCTTTACCCTTATCATTTTTAAAAAAAAGCTTCCTCTTTGTTCAAAAATTCTTTATAAAAACGGTTTTTACATAATTTGTTTGATATTAAAATGAAATAAAAACTTAAAATTAATTAAGTTACAATTAGGTAATGGCATAAAACATTATTATTTTGGTTAATTCTGTGAGATCTATCCTCGGCTTGAAGCATAACAGCAGGGGTAGGATATAATTCTGCAAAAATTACATGAGAAGAAGCTGTTAAAGTAATTCCATGAGAGGCTGCCTGGAGAGATAAAATAGCAACAGTAGTCTTAGTATTATTTTAAAACTAATTAACTAAATCAACTCTTTCTTCTTACTTAACATTCCCATCAATTCTTATATATTATCTCCTAAAATCACATTTTACCATTTTTTCTATTCTGTCTAATACCTATTAGTGATGAGCAAAAATTATCAATTTCACTTAACTATCCATTAAATCTTCTAAATACTCCTTTACAGCATCGAGCTTAGCTAATCCTGTTTCTTGATACACCTAATTCATGGTTAATTATTCGAAAATATGTTTTATAAATTAAAATTTTTTTATAAATATTTGATTTTCGAATTTTCAAAATTTGATTTTACATCAGAGAAAATTATTAGAAATATAAAAATAAATTCTTTAAAAATAATTTTTTATATTTTATAAAAATTAAGTAATAAAATAAATGATATTTTTAAATATTCTCAGCATTTTTTTAAATATTTGTTTAAAAAATTTTTACAAAATTGAAGGTCCTCTTCATTTAATCTTAATTCTCTTGCTCCTCCTTAAGATTTTAGAATTCATCATCTAAATACTGAGATTCCATTTATTTAGCAAGATATATTTAAAATAATTTCTCGTTAGCTGTTTTGACTGCTTTATTTATTTTATTTTTTGATCCTTAAGGAATTTCTATGAGAATTTTTTTTCTTCTTTTTGATGGTAAATCAGGCAATATTTGTTCTTTCAATCTTCTAATCATAATTCTTTCTGAAAGAATAAAATTTAGTTCAAGTTCATTATCACAGCCATCATAGTTGATGCAATTTACAATTTTATTTAGCCTAGGATTACAATACCTATAAGCAAAAATCTTAAAATCATTGAATATATCAGGTCTAATAATTTTAAGAATGTTAAAAAGTTCTTTTGGTCTTGAAAGTGCTGGTGTTCCAGTCAGAAGAATGACATTCTTCATTCTTTCTACAAGTGGCACAATAGTTTTACTTCTTTAGGAATCTAATGATTTAAGGTAATGTGCCTCGTCAATAATACATGTCTAAAATTTCTTTATTTGAATTACTTCAGAAAGATTATTAACTACATCAAAACTTATAATAACTATTTCAGCTTTTTTTAACAACTAATCACTTCCTTTGCTAACTACCTAAATTAGACTTGGGTCTATATACTCAGAAAACCAATTTACTATTTCTTACTTAATTGTGAATCTAAGACATGAGGGGCATATAATCAGTAAAGGCCATTAATCTTTATAAATATAAGCAATGCAAAGAGCCTAAAGAGTCTTTCCAACACCCTATATAATATATATAATATTTTAAAATTGATTTAAAACTTAATCGAAGATATAAAATTTTAATATTTTATTAATATTGAATATTTAAATAATCATAAAATTCAAACTAAATTATTTCCTAATTGCTCAATGAACCTTTCTTAAAATTAAAATCAATATTTTATTTAAATTAGATTAAGTAAAATCATAAAATTTTAAGTTTTAATTTTAAAAATTTAACAAATTTAAATAAATTAAAAACTTAAAATGATAATAAGGATAAAATAAATTTGTTAAATTGTTTAATTTAGGAAATTAAATTTTATAAATAAATTTTAGAAATAAAATTAATTTAATTTAATTGAATTACTCAAAATAATAAGAAAAAGAATTATATTTTTTACTAAAAAGAGCGAATTTTACTGATTTTCAAATAATACAAACTTTATAAAAAAATTTTTTATATCTCGCGCGCTTAATTTTATCAGTTTACATTTATTATATTGATTAATAAATAACAATTTACCATTTCATCGCCAATAAGTAGCCTACAATTTCTTTGAATTCCAAATTCAATTCCTGTTTTCTGAAATTTAAATAAACTCTATTTTATCGATTCAGGAAGGACATCGAAATTCCTTTTTATTTATTAGTTATTTTATGAAAAAGGATTTACATCAGCTTAGCCCTAGCTGATTGATTCCATAAATTTGTAAAAATTGAATTCTTTAAACAAATTAGAATATTAAACGGGCATAGTTTCTACTCTTATATTCGATTATCTTATTAAATCGTGAATAATCTTTTAGTTTTTTATTTATGTTTTCCATCCACCATATCCGCCTTTAATTGGCATCACTATATTTTATTATTTGTCCATAATTGTCTTTAAAATATTCCACGTTTCTTCATTTCGTGTCCTTATTAGAATCTCATTGAAGCTAATACACTAAATTGTAACCTTTTATTGGTATAGAGTATTTTATTAAGATTGACTTTAATAACGCGGCTTTCCTGATTGAGAAAGACTGTATTTCATTTATTTTTCTTTGATTTACAACCTTTTATAAATTTATTTACATAATAAAAAATTAAAAAGAATCCATACAATTCTGATATTTTTATATATTTTATGTAATTTAGGAGAAATTAATAAGCTAAGAAATAATTTATAAAGCAAATATTAACAAATTTGAGGGGTTGGGGTTGGGGGTTGG